>NC_058102.1:105878333-106181363 GCF_020171115.1 Neogale vison | reverse complement strand
AGGTCCACCTCTGCTCTTGCAGCTTTTTTGTTTGCCGGCCTTTCTTCAATCTAGGCCAGGCAACCAGTAAGGATAGCAGGGTGGTCTTGGTTTCCCACCCTCAGAAATTTCTGGGACATCTGGGTGGCTCAGTCGATTAAACATCTGCCTTTGGCTCGGGTCACAATCTCAGGGTCCTGAGATAGATCCCCACATCAGCCTTCCTGCTCAGCAGGAAGCCTGCTTCTCCCTCTCCCTCTGTACCTCCCCCTGCTCACGCGCCACGCTCTCTCTCTCTCCCCTCCCCTTTCTTTCAAATAAATAAATAAAATCGAAAGAAAGAAAGAAAAATTTCCTTGAATCAATCCTTTACCTTCCTAAGAAATTCCTCTGCTCCCAACAAATTCTCATTAGGTTTTTCTAACCAGTTGAGCATTAGCCCATTGAAAGTCCTCCTTTCTGAAGCCCTTCACAGTAAATAAAATCCCCTGTAACCTACACCCTCTGTCTCAGGGAACATCTTCCATCCTCTCATCCCACATGCTCTAGCCAGCACCACCTCTCTGCCAGTCAACAGGATCTTCTCTTGCCTGTCGGTCGACCCTGAAATGGGTACAGGAAGTCACGTGAGGTGCATTTCCGGTGCTGGGGGTGGGGGCGGTGTGCAGCCCATGGGGTGACGGGCTCTCATCTAGCCCTCGGTGATAGCCTATGGTACAGGCTGTACTCGTGGGATGAACCGGGTGCTTCAGGAGACCTGAGAAAGATAAATTTAGCCTATGGGGCTGAGGAAGGCTTCCCAGTTGAGTTGGGCTTAAAAGAGTAGGTAGAATTCTTCAAGCAGAGAAAAGAACGAGAAGCAGTATGGCCTTTGTGCGGGTAGAGTCTGTCCTTTAAAAAAATCATGCTCCTGGGGTACCTGGGTGGCTCAGTGGGTTAAAGCCTTTGCCTTCGGCTCAGGTTATGATCCCAGAGTCCTGGGATTGAGCCCCCCACATCAGTCTCTCTGCTCAGCAGGGAGCCTGCTTCCTCCTCTCTCTCTGGCTGCCTCTCTGCCTACTTGTGATCTCTGTCAAATAAATAAATAAAATCTTAAAAAAAAAAAATCATGCTCCTTTGGAAAAAATAGGAAATGTTCCCATTGATTCCTCTGGTCCCTGAGATTTGAGGAAACTTCCTAGGGGGCCTGCACTTTTCCTCTGAGAATCACTCATTCACTGGAAGTAAGCGTTAACTACAGATTATTGTTTCTACAGTCCACAACAGATCAGGGGTTTCCCTGCACAGCCCCTGGTACACAGTCACATAACTGTGCACCCTCGATTCTTCAGGGAGACCGTGGAATTGTGGAATCTTTCTGGAGTCCTGGCAGGGCCTCTGCAGGCACTGTCGGGGATGTGAACTTGTACACTAAGTGGAAGAGGTCAAAACCTCAGGCTTGCTTACGTTTTCCACAGCCTCTCCTGGCCTGGCAGCTTCCTCATCTGTGCATGACAGCTGTTTGTTTTCTAGAGGGTGCTGACCATGCATGCCACCCGGCATGTGAAGACACAGTCCTGCCCTCAGGCCTTTGGGAACCAGAGCTAGAGACTCAGCTCTGGGTGCAAACACAGCTTGAAAAGCAGACAGGCTGAGCCCTTTGTTCCCTCCTCTGAGAGAAAAAAAAAAATGAGCTGGCTAGACAAATTCTCTGAAGAAGGGAGCACACAGGGGTACCCAAGAGCTCCCTTTGTGGAGGATAAGAGGGGAGGCTGGAATCCCGTTAGTGTCCAGGCACTAAAGAATGCCTAGGGATGGAGAAGGGCAACACAAGCCTGAGGCAAGTGGGAAACAGATGGAGGCCAGCAGTGAGGGAGGACCGGCCCCAGAGGGGAAATGAGAGGCCACTCCGTGAGAGGAGTGCCATCTGCCACGCCTCCCTTGGCCCCACAGGCCTCATCCGGCATACTGCCCCTCCCCAACTAGGGCCAGGGGCTCACAGCCCCACACCCACGCAGATCTAAATCAAGCCCTGCTGAGCAGGTGCCCATGGAGAAAGCTGGAAAGGAAAGGCGAAAAGAACTGGTAAAGATGAAACTTCAGGAGGCAGTATGAAGCCATGTAAAAGATACAGGGCTTTGACCCAGACCAGCCAGGATTCCTTCCTTCCCTAGTTCCATTCCTACCAGCTGTGTGTCTCTGGCCAGCTGATTAGTCCTTCATAACTTCACTTTCCTCTCTGGAAAATGGCGCCGTGTAGGGTTTCAGTGGCATAGCAGTAAAGTGTCATACACAAGTGCCGGGTACACGGTAGAGGTACACTCGTTACTCCTTCCATGGAAGAGAAGATGTTCATTCTTTAAAATCCACAGTGAGATTTAGAATTAGAAAGAATGAGTTAGAAAGAAAGAGAAAAGGATCATTTTGCATTCTTCCTGGGAGCCACAGAAAGGACAGATCTGATAGAGCTGCTCTACGGAGTTTGCTCATCAGCACGGGGGAGCTGTTTCTGTGTGTCAGATTACCCCCAAAATCAACCAGTCTGATGGCAGGGAAGGTGGAGTGAGACTGGGGGGTCCAAGGCCAGGCGGGGTTCCAGTCCAGGCTCTGCCACTAAACCTCCGTGGCCAAACTTAGCTTGATGCTTTTGACCCCCTTCACCCCTAATTCTGAGATACTACAAGGCCTGCTTAGAGTCCCTTGGAAAGTCCATAGACTGACCTGCTAGCCAATCAACCAGGCAATCAACCTAACTATCCATTTAGTTCACCTCCGATCCCTCTATTATAATGAATAAAGGATCTAACTAGCATGCCACGGAGTGGGCCACAGAGGAGGGGGCCCCTGGCTTACAAGGATACATAGGTCTTTACAAGGATCAGAAGACACTTAGACACTTTCGGTTAGAGGTAATAGAAATGAACCTCAAGTATCTAAAACCAAAAGGGAGAATTTATTACAAGATGTCTGAGTCTCTCCTAGGAACCATAGGCAGAGTGATCAGCGAGGCCATACAAAGTAGTTCTGGAACCAGAAACCAGGAAGCCAGTACCAGCCTAGGCAGCTTCTTTCACTCTGCCTTTCCAAGGCTGACTGGCCTTTCATTTCTGCTTCTCCTTACATGTCTTGTTTCATGCTATCATCACCATTTGGATGGCAATAGTGAATCTCATTTGTAAATTTACAGGGGAGAGAATCTGATTGGCCTTGCTTGGGTGGGATGCCTATGCCTGGTCCACTCAGCCAACAGACAGACGAGCCAGGCATTCACAGACCACTAGGATAAACTCTCATAAATAGAACTCTCTAGGCTGCTCCTGGGTGAGTGGAGTTGAGGAAGGGGAGGTTGTGACCGCCCTTACACCCCAAAGGGTGTTAGAATACAACTAACAAAGGTTAGTTAGAATACAAGTTTGGCAGCTCTGTCAAGACCCAATGTAAGAAGGACTTAGACAAGATGGAAGTTTATTTCTCTCCCCAGTGTTAGGAATCCAGGCTCCTTCTAGCTTGTTACTATACTCTCAGGATATTTGTCTTAAGCACACAGTTGAGGATGGTTCACCATTATGTCCAGTCTAACTGGACTGGCCTTCCTTTTAAGTGCATGATTGTTCTTGCCAACTCTTTTTTTCTTTTTCTTTTTCTTTTTTTTTTTAAAGATTTTACTTATTTATTTATTGGGTGGGGGGGCAGAGGCAGAGGGAGAGAGAATCTCAAGCAAACTCCTTGCTGAGCACAGAGCTCAACTCGGGGCTCGATCTCACGACCCCGAGATCATGGCCTGAGCTGAAATCAAGAGTCAGGTGCTTAGCGGACTGAACCACGCAGGTGCCCCTCCTGAAACTTCTTATTGGCTAGAACGTGATCACGTGGACATACCGACCGCAAGAGAGATTGGGGAAGGTTGACTTTAGCTAGGTGGTCATGTGCCTGGTCAAAAATCCCACCACTCTGGGGCGCCTGGGTGGCTCAGTGGGTTAAGCCACTGCCTTCGGCTCAGGTCATGATCTCAGGGTCCTGGGATCGAGTCCCGCATCAGGCTCTCTGCTCGGCAGGGAGCCTGTTTCCTCCCCTCTCTCTCTCTGCCTGCTTGTGATCTCTATCTGTCAAATAAATAAATAAGATCTTAAAAAAAAAAAAATCCCACCACTCTGTGAGAGGATTAAATAGATACTGGGGGATGATCTCCTTCAATGAGAAAGAGTGACCTTGGTTCCTGGAACTTCACAGAAGTTTTCGTCCCTCCTGACTCTGACTCTAGCCTGGGGAGAAGGTTCCTGCCCTTGGGGGACAGATATGGCAGGCATGGAAGCATGGACAGGGGAATGGAGAGGAGGACAGAACAGGACGAAATTAGACTAAGCAACATCTAAAGCCCTTTGCCCTCTTAACGCCACTTCGAGAAAGCATGAGGATGACGGGCCTCTTCCCCTATCCTAACTTGGGGGATAGAAACGGAAGTTCTTGGGACAGATTGCAGAAGTGAGCTGTCTAACACAGAGTTCTTTAAAGAACACATCTTCAGAGCTGCGGTTCTCCTGGGCAGAGCTCAGCTTGGCTAAACAAGATGGAGCTGAAGTCATTTCCTTTAGGCACTAGACCCACATATTATGCCCCTGCCTAGCAACCCCATCCCGCAGCTGTGCTGGGCGGAGCAGCTCAGAAGAGCTAATCCATCAGGAAACTGAGCTGGGCACCTACTGTTTGCAGGGCACAGTGCTGGCTGCTGCAGGAGAGCCCACGGCAATGGTTGGGGTGTGTTTAGCAGAAGATTGCGCTCACCAGCCCCTTCCTCTCTGCCACCAGACTGACCTTATCTTTAGCTGAGGACTTCCTGCCCACTGTCAAGTAATGACGGGGCAAGAGGCTTTAGTTCCGAGTCAGCGGGATGCTGCGGCTTTGCTGACTCTGCACTCAGACTCTCAGCTCTGCACTCTGCCCCAGAAAGGAGGGCTGCCAGAGGGGGCTGACTGTCAGCTACTCCATAGCATTGACCTTGTGTTTTTCAGGGGTCCAGCACCGAGCATGTGTGCATGTCCGTGTGCATGTGTGTCTGCACTTGTCAGGATGGGGAAGGCAGAACAGAGGTACCACATGACTGGGGGAAGTTAGGAAATCAAAGTGGACTTCGTAGTTTTTAGTCCCAGTGACGTCAGGATGAAGTGGGAGGGTCGGGAGCAGAGAGCCCTGAGCTAAGAATCAACCTCTGCTCACACTCTCTTTGGCTATGACTGAACTGAGTGTTCAAATATCATTCCCCCCATTTTCAAAAACAGGGGTAATGATCACGTTGCTCAACTCCAGAGGATTTATAAAATGAAAGAGAATTGGCCCAGGAGCCTTGCAAAGGCAAGGTCTCTACTTCATTCGTCTGTGCCCTTCAGCACCTGGCACGGCACCTGGTACCTCTCCAGTGAGTCTGGTCCAGACCAAATCACTGAATTCACCTGTTCCACCTGACGTGTAAGGAAACAAAAACCCAGGGAGGGACAGCAACGGGAGATCAAACATGGAAAGTGCCCAGTACCTGACCTTGTTGAGCACCCGATCCACGTAGGTGGCCTTCCTTTTCAAACGGCGGCACCACGAGTAGACCCCAGATCTCTGACCTTTGACACCTCCACTCTTACCCTTCACCATGTTGTTCTGAGTTATCTGGCTAAAATCAGATCATTTGTTTAAGGGCAAGGTGGGATCTCTTTGCAAGAGAGCCATTGCAGACACCTGCGCCCATGGTCTAAGTATGATGCATGGTTAAGGAACAGGGTCCCTGGAGCCAAATGGCCTGGGTTTGGATCTCAGTTCTGCCATCTACTACACGACCTCGCTTACTCTCTTTCTCCCTCAGCTTTCCCATCTGTACAATGGAGACTGACATTGTATTTAAGATCGCAAGGTTGTGGTGAGGATCAAATGAATTAAAATATACAATACATTTAAAACACATAAAATACACTTACAAAAGTGCCTGACACATAGTAAGTATGTTCTCGCTGCCAGTCACAGGAAATGTTAGGCTTTGGTCACCATCATGGTGGCTGCAAAGGCGGTACCTACACTCAGTCTTCACAAAGACGTCCATTTAATGATGGAGTTTGCTATTTCTGACTAAAATTAAGATTTCCATGGTTATTTTAAAGGACTGGAGACTCTGTTGTGTAAATTTTTTGAGGGCTGTGATGCATCTCCAGGAAGGACTCCCAAGGACTGAGTTCAGTGCCATACAATTGGTGGGCAATTAGGAAACAGTGACCAGCAGGAACTCTCGGGGAGGTGCGGACCTGGAGTCATTGTGCTCGATCCACAGCACATTGATGGCTGAGATAGGACACGGGTTTTCTACAAGCACATCTCCTTCCCTTAACATCTTTCCAGTCCCAGGCTTCATTCAGATTTACTCAGCATTCCAAAGTCCCTGGAAGCCCCCCAGCACGAAGAAGGTGGCTGAACGCCAAAGGACCAGAGCCAGGAAAACTATGTGAGAGGCAACCTTGCTTCTGCCAAGAATGGGATGTGATTTCCTACCCCTACCCCCGCAGTGGGCCCCCCAACCTTCTGTCATTCCCATTGCCTATCCACCCCCAGCCCTATGGGCCACGGATTTCTGCCTGAAAAAGCAATTCAGCATTGCTCACTCAGGATATTTCCTCCTGACCTACTTCCTGAGTGCTGGGGCCTAAGGCCTGCCCTGCTGAGAAAGGCTGGGTTAGCTCAGCATTTCCCCTGCCAAACGTCACCCAGATGCTGAGTGTCTGTCACTCACTCCTAGTCAATTGCCACACCTGAGAGGTGGCTTTTCTTACTGGTTTCCCATGTTGACACCTAGACTGACTAACCTGACAGGTTCCCGGAACAGAGCTGAAACCTGTTTCCTGGTAGAAATGTGCTTTTGCCTTTTCTGTTGTGTGCCTGTTTTTATAATTTGGTTCAGAACCACCATTTATTGTGGACCCAGGGACTGAGACGGTCATTCCCGAGTGTTCCTAGTTCCTTCTTCTTCGTCTCCTTTTCCTCCTCCTCTCCCTCCTCCTCCTCCTCTTCTTCATAATCAATACCTTACAGGGCACCTACTACATTTTCAGGGATTCTACGTATTACCTCTAATATGCCCAGTCCTTGACCTTGTGAAGTAGTTATATTAGGACAGTGTTTCTCAGACTTTAATGTGCAGAGGGAAACCTGTCATGATGTGATTCTGTTGAGTAGGTCTGGGAGACTCATGGGAATCTGCATTTCTAACAATTTTCACATGATGTTGATGCTTGTTGGTTCTAACTCCTTGAGTAGCAAAGGTATCAGGAAGGCTCTTTTGGTTGCAAGTGACTGAAATCCAGTGTGAACTAGTTAAGCCAAGAAGAGGAGTTTGTTACGAGGATAGTGGAGTGTCCCACAAAGCCAAGTATAGGATTAAAAATGTGCCTCTGGAAGAGTTGGAGCCAAAGGAGACCCCCTTGGTCTCTTGCCACTGCTTTTTCCTTGCACGCACTTCATTGCTTCATTCTCCCTCCATCCCTTCCTTCCTTACTTTCCCCTCCATCCTGGTTAGGGCTAAGGCAGCTTTCCCCACAGTCCTGTGGATTCCACCTCTTCTGCTTCCTTGATTTCCTGCCTTGGTTAGGTGGTACACATCTTCCAGTAACTTCCTAAGAAAGTGAGCAAAGGAAGTAAAATGTTACTTATTAATATAACTGAAAATGTCTTTATACTGGATCGATAGTTTCCCCAAGTACAGAATTCTAGTTTCCAGAGTGGCTGTTGTAATACCCAATGCCATATCAACCCTCTGTCCTTTGTATCTCACGTCTGGAAGTTTTTCGATTCTTCTCCCTGACCTCTAGTATTCTGGAAGTTCACAATGCTGTGCCTTGGGATGGCTCCTTCCTCACTCATTATACTAGGCGTTTGATGGGTCTTTTTGATCTGGAAATTTATATCTTTCTGTTGTGGGAAAAAAAAATCCTTTGATTATTTCTTAAATGATTTCTTCCCCCCTCTTTTTTTGTTCCGTCCATCTGGACCTCCTGTTGTCAGGATGTTGGATCTTCTGACCTGATCCTTTTAGTTTCCTAGCTTCTGTTTCTAATTTATCATCTCGTTATCTCTTTGTTTTACTTTCTGGAAGATTTTATAAACTATTTTTTCTAACTTTTCTTGTTGAATTTTAAATATTTATATTTTTAAATTCTCAGAGTTCTCTTTTATTGTTCGCTGAATATTCCTTTTTCAAATAGGCTACCATTCTTCCATGAGTGGAATAGCTTCTCTTCTGTCTCCAGGGACATGATTCTTTTCCTTTTTTTGAACTTTTCTTCTCTCTACATTCTTTTCTCTGCACTTCTTACTTCTTTAATTTGGTTTCTGTCTTTCATATAGACTTCCTGTTTATATTAAAGAGTGAGGTGCTAAACAGTTTACCAGATGAGAACAAAGAAGTAGCTGATGGCACTCTTCATTGCACCCTTTTAAGTCTTTTGAATTCTGGACCGTATTAGTATAAAACCTATTCAAAAAACAAAACAAACCTTTTAGAACTTTATTTTAAGCTTTAGGTGCATGGGTATAACTTATCCATTGAAGAACTTCACTGTAGAGATATTGATATGGGGTGTCAAGCAGCTTTTTATCTGAAGAGACTTCTAAATGTCAACGTTTCAAAGTCTCTCTGGGCCATTAATTCTTTGCTGATAAGAATCTTCTAGACGCCTCTCTGGAGATGGGTGTTAGGGGAGGGTGTAAGCCTACCTGACAATTTTCTTGAATGAGTGTGGGAGGAAGGCTGGATATCCTATTGTTGAGAATGAAGTTTGTTTTTTTTTTTTTCCAATTTATTTATTTTCAGAAAAACAGTATTCATTATTTTTTTCACCACACCCAGTGCTCCATGCAAGCCGTGCCCTCTATAATACCCACCACCTGGTACCCCAACCTCCCACCCCCCCCGCCACTTCAAACCCCTCAGATTGTTTTTCAGAGTCCATAGTCTCTCGTGGTTCATCTCCCCTTCCAATTTACCCAAAAGCACATACCCTCCCCAATGTCCATAACCCTACCCCCTTTCTCCCAACCCCCCTCCCCCCAGCAACCCACAGTTTGTTTTGTGAGATTAAGAGTCACTTATGGTTTGTCTCCCTCCCTATCCCGAGAATGAAGTTTGTTAACCAGGAGCCTCAACCCTCTCCTAACCACACATACAACTGGTCTGTCAGCCTCTAGGGGATGCTTCTCAAGCTATCTGTGGTGAAGGACCCGTTTTTAAATCTGATCTGTCAGGGACCCACATGTAGTTCTAGCGTGCATGGCTAGTCCATATCTCCTACCACACATGACTTCCAACTGGAGTTCAAACATCCAAACTGGTCTACATCTTGTTCAGCAAGAAAACTCCACTGAGAACTCACTTGAATGTTGAGGCAATTTTAATTTTCTATGAAAATTCTTAACACTTATTTGAATTTTCTGTACTTATCTTATTAGGGCCAGTAACAAAGTCTGTGGGCCTAAACCAGTTCATACCACGTGGTTCATACCACGACTTAAGACCACTGCTCTAGAAAAGAGCAAATCTCTAATCTCTTGCCTGGAGGAGGAGCTGTCACCAGGCTTTGAAGGGGTGTTCGGGGGACATTGGGAGTGTTGGACTTCTGTGAGAATAGATTTTAACTCATCCTCCATTTCAACTTTACAAGTCACTCCCACGTTCCTTGGTACCCTGTGTTTCCAATGATGTTTATCCAACTGAGCCACCCAGGCACCCTGACAAGCCAGCAAGATTTTGAAAAGCATTTTTTAAAAAGATTTTATGTAAGAGGACCTTCTTGAACTTCTCATGTCCCATTATTGGTTCCTTTCTGCAGACTTTGGGCCACAGCTTCTACTGCTTGGTCAAATCATTTACCACTCCTTACTCTTTTTTTTTTTTTTTTTTTTAAAGCTTTTTTGCCCTTTTTTTTTTTTTTAAAGCAATTTATACTTTTAAAAATCCCTTTCAAGGGCACCTGGGTGGCTCAGTTGGTCAGGCATCTGCCTTAGGCTCTGGTCTCAATCCCAGGGTCCCAGGATAGAGTACAGAATCTGGCTCCCTACTCAGTGGGGAGCCTGCTTCTCCCTTTCCCTCTACCCCTGCTTCCCTGCTTATGCTCTCTTTTGCTCACTCTCTCTCAAATAAATAAATAAAATATTTTTAAAAAATGCTTTTCAAAATCTTGCTGGCTTCTCAGGGTGCCTGGGTGGCTCAACTGGATAAACATCATACTCTTGATCTCAGCTCAGGTCTTGACCTCAGGGCTGTGAATTCAAGCCCGCATTGGGCTCCACATTGAGCATACAGCCTACTTAAAAGAAAAAAAAAAGTACTGACTTCTTTGCATGGTTCATTGTAGAAATATGGAATTTCAAGGACCCAGAATAACCAAAATAATCTTGAAAAACAACAAATTTGGAGGACTTATATATCCCAATTTTTAAACTTACTGCAAATCTACAGTAATCAAGCAATCAAGTGTGATACTGGCATAAGGATAGGCCTACAGATGGATGAAACAGAATTGAGAGTCATAAAGAAACCTTTATATTGTGATCAGTTGATCTTTGATAAGAATGCCAAGACAACTCAGTGGGGGAAAGAATAGTCATTTCAGTAGGTGGTGCCAAGATAACTGGAGATCCACACACAAAAGAACAAAGCTGAACCCCTACCTCACACCACACACAGAAATTAACTTAAAATGGATCATAGACCTAAATGTAAGAGCTAAAATTTTAAAACTCTAGAAGAAAATATAAGAGTAAATTTTCATGAGAAAAATCTTTCTTTGATGTAGTACCAAAAGCACAAGTAACAAAGGAAAAAATAAATTAGTCATGAAGATTAAAAACTTCTGTTTCCAAATGACACCATCAAGAAAGTGAGAAGAGAACTTTCACAAGAGAAAATATTTTCAAATCATATATCTGATAAGGGACTTGTATCTGGGATATATGAAGAACTTTTACAATCTATAATAAAAAGGCAAATAACCCAATTTTTAAATGAGCACAAGATCCAAATAACATTTTTCCAAAGAAGATGTATCTATGGCCAATAAGCACATGGAAAGATGTTCAACATCATTAGCCATAAGGGAAAGACATACTCAAAACTACAATGAGATGCCACTTGATACTCCCTAGGAGGCTAACATCACAAAGACAGATAATAACAAATGCTCTTAAAGATGTGGAGAAATTGGAACCTCACATTGTATTCATGGGAATGTAAAAAAGATAAACATAGACCATAGGACCCAGCAATCCCACTCTTGTGTATATATTCACACAATGAATGAACGTTCAAAGCAAAATTATTGATGGTAGTAAAAAAATGGAAACAGCTCAAACAGTCAACAGCTGAAGATGGATAAGTCAAATGTGGTATATCCATACAATGGAATTTTACTTAATGATAAAAAGAAATGAAGTACCCATACATGCTACAACATGAATTCTGGAAACATAATGCTTAGCAAAAGTCACAAAGTCACAAATGCTTCCATTTACATAAAATGTCCAGAATAGGGGAATCTATACAGAGAGAAAATGGATCAGTGGTTACCTAGGATGGAGGCCAGGGGATGGGGAGGAAATGGTTATGGAAGGTTTTTTTTCAAGGTGATAAAAATGTTCCAAAATTGATCATGGTGATGGATGCACAACTCTGTGAATATACTAAAAGCCACTGACTTTTGCACTTTGGATAGGTGAATTGTATGGTGTGAGTTACATCTCAATAAAACTGGAATTTCTAGAGTCAACACAGCATGTCTAACTGCAAGTCTCCAGCATCATCACTCTTGAATGTGGAAGTCTCCAGCTTATCTTATGCACAGTGCTCTCACTTTATCAACGCATTAGATCCAGCCTGAGGTGTCAACACTTGCTCTCGATCTGATCTTGACTCAAGGGATTGCTGTTGGCTCAAGGGATGTACCGAGAAATAGTGTTTACTGAGGCAGACAAATTAATAAACTGTGCCTAACTTGACACTCTTATTCCATGGAAAATAGTTTCTTTGCTTTTTAAAAAGATATCTCCTTCTATTAACAGCCATTAGTACAAAAAGCCCCTGCCTCCTGGCAAGGCTCAGAATGTGTTCTGAATGAGGGTACAAACCCAGTTTGCTCATTATTTCAACAAATATTTATAGAGCATTTACCATGTGTTGGCTGCTCTGGCAGGTTCTGCAAATGCAATAAATGGAAGGCAAATTACAGAGAGGAGAGCTGAATAACTAAGCCTTGGTCCATGTGGACCTAAACCAGTCTGTCCTGGATCTTAAAGGGCAGAGGAATAGGTGGTGGTTAACTATTGAGGGATTCAGGGAAATGTCCACATATCTTTTTTTTCTCTTTGAGAACTCAGGGTGGGTTTTTTAAATTATTATTATTACATAAATATTAGAACAATGCTAACAGAAATGGGGAATAAAAGAAGTTTAACAACAGTTCTGCCCCCACCGCCCCTCCCCCAACTGATCTCATTTCAACCCATTTCTCAGCTCCTACCCAAGGCTGAAGATTCTCGCTCCATCTCTCCCTAGCTTTGGCCACCTCCGTTCCATGCCTCTCAGAGGACCCAGTTCGGAGGACCTCCTAAGGCTCACTTTGAGAAATTTAGACCTGAAGCATTGAAGCTTCTGGCAGCCAAGACCTCCCAGTTGCTCAGGAGGTAAAGGAGTAGAGATGAGTCCCAGTGCCAGTTTGCTTCGGGGCACATTCCGCAGAGTTGGGCAGGGGAGGGCTGCTGAACATCAGGCCTCTGCTAGTCTGGCCAAAGGACGGGGGTGGGGTGTTTCCTCAACTGTGTAAACCTTGGCATTGGAGGTGTCCCATGTTCAGAGACCAGCCATGTGAACAGTGTCACCATCAAGTCAGTGGGTGACATCTTAGGAATGTGAGTCCCCCACTCAATCGTGTTGGGCTGCAAGTCTGACCTCGCTGATGAGGAGAGGCAGCAGGCCAGCCCCAGGGACATTTTTCCACACTCTGCTGTGGAGAGTTGGGTCCAAATGCTAGCAAAGCCAAGAATGTGTTGTGAGATCTTGATGTGTCTCTTTACCTCTCTGAGCCCATTTGTTGGTCTGTAAATGGCGATAATAATCCTCACCCTGAGGAACGCTGTGGGGGTTAGAGATGGCAAGAAGCCTAGCACAGCGTCTTCCTCTCAGTGGGTGACTTGCCACTGTGTCTAGGACACCTACCTATTCTTGTGGGCTACGAGCCCCCTGAATTTCTAGGATTCAGCTTTGTTATTCTCATCTCTCAGTGAATAGAATTTTTTCAATATTAAGAAGCTTATTGTACAATGTGACTACAATGTAATACATGTTTATTATGGAATCTTTGAAAATTACAGAAAGACAACACAAAATCAAAATAAGCCAGTAATCTGACCCCTCGGAAATAAGCATAGCTAACGTTTTCATTTTAACTCCCAGTCTTCTTTTTTTTTTAAATAGCTTGTAATTTTAATAGTGGTTCCAATGTAGTAATTACTTCATTACAAAGATACAGACCATAAGATATATCAATATCCTCTTATTCTAAAACGAAGTAAATTCAGGGGCGCCTGTGTGGCTCAGTTGGTTAAGCATCTGCCTTTGGCTTGGGTCCTGGTCCTGGGGTCCTGGGTTCAAGTCTGCGTGGGGCTCCCTACTCGGCAGCAAGTCTGCTTCTCCCTCTTCCTCTCCTTCTGCTCCTGCTCCTGTTCTCTCTCTAATAAATAAATAAAATCTATAAAAAACAAAACAGAGCAAAAAAACATAGCAAATTCAGAATTTGGAAATTTTTGTAGTTTCAGGGGTAGAATTTAGTAATTTATCGGTTGCATGTAACACCCAGTGCTTATTATTAGCAAGTGCCCTCCTTAATGCTCATCACCCAATTATCCCTCCATCAGTTCCCTTGCCTCCAGCAACCTTCAGTGTGTTTCCTAGAATTCAGTGTCTCTAATGGTTTGCCTCCCTCTCAATTTTCATCTTATTTTATTTTTCCTTCTCTCCCCCTCTGTTCATCTGCTTTGTTTCTTAAATTCCACGTATGAGTGATCATACATATTTGTATTTCTCTGACTGAATTATTTTGCTCAGCATAATACCCTCTAGTTCCTTCCATGTTGTTGCAAATGACAAGATTTTGTTTTTTGATGGCTGAGTAATATTCCATTGTGTATATAAAGCATGTCTTCTTTTTTTTTTTTTTAAGATTTTATTTATTTATTTATTTGACAGAGAGAGAGATCACAAGTAGGCAGAGAAGCAGGCAGAGAGAGAGAGGAGGAAGCAGGCTCCCTGCTAAGCAGAGAGCCTGATGCGGGGCTCGATCCCAAGACCCTGGGATCATGACTTGAGCCGAAAGCAGAGGCTTTAACCCACTGAGCCACCCAGGCACCCCCCTATCTTCTTCATCCATTCATCTGTTAATGGACTTCTGAGCTCTTTGATTTATGTACGTAGTGTCATGAAGTACACACATTTAGTTACTGACTTGTGTTCTACTCTAAGTATCTGTCACCACAATTCTCATACAATAACATTTAAAGTAACTAACATTTAAAATACTAATAGCGCATAGTATGATTATACCATAAGTCTTTAACCAGCCCCCTATTGTTAGTTATGGCCTGTTCTCACTCTTCTAAATCGTATCCTCGTGAATATTCATAAAGCTAAATCTTTCACACATTGCTGATTATTTCAAGATAAATTTCTAAAATAAAACTACTACCTCGAAAGGTAAACACATTTTTAAGGCTTTTGAGACCCACTGACAAATTAACTAGACAGGAAAGACTTTTTAAGTTTATGTTTTATCTATTTTTTAAAAGATTTTTTATTTATTTGACAGAGAGATCACAAGTAGGCAGAGAGAGAGGGGGAAGCAGGCTCCTCGCTGAGCAGAGAGCCTGACGCAGGGCTCGATCCAAAGACCCTGGGATCATGACCGGAGCCGAAGGCAGAGGCTTAACCCTCTGAACCACCCAGGTGCCCCTTATCTATTTATTTTACTATTTCTCTTTTTCTGCTTGTAAAACAAATACATTCTTGTCAAAAAACAAATCAAACATTATAGAGATATATACTAAAAAGGATTTCAAATTTCCCTTAATTCTGTTGTCCAGAGATCATTGCTACTAACAGTCTGGTGTACACTAGGAATACCTTGAATGAGTCCAATTAGATACTTAGATTCAATTGATGACCATGTTCTAAGCATAAGCATCTGCCTTCCTTTCTCTTCATTTCTTACAAGCCCAGGCTGAGTCACAAGTGAGCTCCTTCTCTGAAGGTGGCCTGTGGCCAGGTCTATGCCATTCACACCCTTGGCACAGCCCAGTCTGGTTATCACGGGCAAGCTCGGGCAGCCACCTCAGCCTCTCTCAGGAATCCACTGTGGGGCCCCTCTCCCTGGAGAGGAAAAGCAAGAAGGGGGTGCCAGAATGGGGCTCTAAACGTAGGTTCTGGCCCTCACCCTCTGGATGCCCAGGGGAAGTGAGTGAAAACACCTGGGATGTAGTCAAATCTAGAATCATTCCTGGGCATTCTAGAAACAGGTCATTAGCAAAGGACTATCTGAACATATCTACACACACAGGGAACAAGTGTCTGTGAGCTCACACACAATTCGGTGCCTTGATTCGGTATGCCAGCAGTGGTCTCTGCGTCCATGACCAAGCTCAGTTCTCTACCGAAGGCTTGTCTGCAGATGCTTGTGAGATGTATTTACGTAAGAGAGATTAAGTTGTCTCTGGAGGGGAACTCCCACTGCCATAGGGGACCAGAGTTACAAAGAAAATCCTGATGGTGATAGCGGAAAGTCCCTTATGCTAGAAGGGTTCAATGATATACTAGAGGGGTACAACAAGTCAGCATTCCACCCAAGCTGACCACACCCCCAACCCACCCACACCTTCCATTCAGGGCTAGCTCTATTTTCAGAGACACAGGCTCCTACCACAGTTCTTAATGCTGACTGTTCACGGTAATTCCAGCCAATAAGTTCTCTTCTGTGGCTGCTATGATCCTGCTATGATCCATGAAATCTTCTTGATCATTGGCAAGAGAAGTAAGAATTTCACTTGGCCCTATATTAGACCAATTTCACTTGGTCTCAAGGTCGGGCTTTTGTTGTTTTTTTTTTTTTTTGAGATTCTGGTTCATCACGTGTGTAAGATAACTCCTAAACTTTACACAATGTGAATAATATGCATTATCTTTATTCTTTGAGTTGTTGGACCTATTTTCACATGTCCTTTCCTGTAACATTTAAGTCTGTCGGTGTCAGTGTTCTTGTGCATTACAATCCTTAATATCCTGGGTCACCAAATAGAAGCTCCAACAGCCCATGTGTAAGGAAACATATGATAATAGTAACAATACTGGGGGGCGCCTGAGGGGTTCAGTCATTAAGCGTCTGCCTTCAGCTCAGGTCATGATCCCAGGGTCTTGGGATTGAGCCCCCCATTGGGCTCCCTGCTCAGCGGGAAGCAGGCTTCTCCCTCTCCTTCTGGTGCTCCCCCTGCTTGTGTTCCCTCCCTTGCTGTCTGTCTGTCTGTCTCTCTCTCTCTGTGTCAAATAAATAAACGAAATCTTTTTTAAAAATAATAATACTGGGATTTATTGAGTGCCGACCACATGCAGGTCTCTGTTGTAAGCACTTTGCTGGCATCAATTCATTTAGTCCTCACAACAATTCTGTCAGGAAGACACTATCATTATTTTCATTTTACATATGAGGAATTTGAGGCACAGAGAGGTTAATGACTTGCTCAAGGTCACGCAGGTAGTAGAACCAAACAGTTCTCGAAAGCTCACGGCCTATAACTGCCAACATTTTGCTGTTCAGCATTGTGGTTTTTTGCCCTGGGTATAGAAAGGCACTTTGTTTTACTTTAGAAAACTGAGGTCATAAATATACTTAACATGTGTTAAGTATGTCTTTGTTCAGGATATAAATTTGAAATATCTTGTGTGATGTACCTTTAGATTTTATTTGTTTGTTTGTTTGTTTATTGAGAGAGTGCTCAAGTGCACAAGTGGAGAGAGGGAGAAAGAGAATCCCAAGAAGGCTCCATGCTCAGCACAGAACCACCCCCCCCGCCCCCAGGCTCCATCCCACCACCCAGAGATCACGACCTCAGCTGAAATCAAGAATCAGATGCCCAACCAACCGAGCCATCTGGGCACCCCATGTACCTTTAAATTATTTTTTTAAGATTTTATTTATTTATTTGACAGAGAGAGATCACAAGTAGGCAGAGAGGCAGGCAGAGAGAGAGGAGGAAGCAGGCTCCTTGCCAAGCAGAGAGCCCGATGCGGGACTCGATCCCAGGACCCTGAGATCATGACCTGAGCCAAAGGCAGAGGCTTAACCCACTGAGCCACCCAGGCGCCCTGTACCTTTTAATTTTAAGAAGTTTTTCAAGTGGCAGAAATTTAACCTTTGTGATGTCTATTAATCTTTTCCTTTGTGATTTCTGTCACTTTTTTTTAGATTTTGTTTATTTATTTATTTATTTATTTGAGAGAGAGAGAGCACATGAGCAGGGGGAGGCACAAAGGGAGATAGAGAGAGAGGACCTCAAGCAGACTCTGCATTGAGCTTGGAGCCTGACTCGGGCTTGATCTCACCACTCTGAGATCAGGACCTGAACCGAAATCAAGAGTCAGATGCTTAACCAACTGAGCCACCCAGGTGTCCCCACATTTTTTGTTTGGAAAATCCTTCCCTGTTCCAAGATCACTATCTCATCTTCTGTTTTTATTGTTTCTTTTTGACCTTTAGTTATTATTTAAGTTATTTGAAATTTATTTGATGAATAATGTATCCCTTGCCCTGATAAGTTTATTTCCTTAACATTACGTTCTTATTTATTCTAAGATCGGTTTCAAAGTTGACTGAGCTCTTTATTTAATAGATGTGCTTTTCTAGGGATGCCTGGGTGGCGCAGTTGGTTGGACGACTGCCTCCGGCTCAGGGCGTGATCCTGGAGTCCCGGGATCGAGTCCCACATCAGGCTCCCAGCTCCATGGGGAGTCTGCTTCGCTCTCTGACCTTCTCCTCGCTCATGCTCTCTCACTGTCTCTCTCTCTCAAATAAATAAATAAAATCTTTAAAAAAAAAAATAGATGTGCTTTTCTAGAGCAAGTTTTCCCCCTTTTTTCCTTTTTTCCTAACTATCATGCCTTAATGTTCTACCAAATAAACAGTACAATTATTGCATTAAGCAATATTATTGTTGGTTAACCTAACAACTTAATTTGAGAAGTTGATTTATTTAAGATATTCAGATTTCTCTTTTCTTCCATTTTATTTTTTTCAAAGATTTTATTTATTTATTTGAGAAAGAGAGAGAGAGAGAGAGCACAAGCTGGGGGACCAGAAGAGGGAGAGGGAGAGGCAGGCTCCCCACTGAGAAGGGGGGCTCTCAGAGAGGGGCTCAATCCCAAGAGTCTGGGATTATGACCTGAGTGGAAGGCAGACACTTAACCTACTGAGCCACCCAGGAGCCTCAAATGAAAGCATCTAGATTTTTTTTTTTAAGATTTTATTTATTTATTTGACATACAGAGATCACAAGTAGGCAGAGAGGCAGGCAGAGAGAGGGGAGGGGGAGAAGCAGGCTCCCTGCTGAGCAGAGAGCCCGATGCGGGGCTCGATCCCAGGACCCTGGAATCATGACCTGAGCCGAAGGCAGAGCTTTAACCCACTGAGCCACCCAGGCACCCCAGCATTTAGCTTTAACATGGCTTTTACTGGGACGCCTGGGTGGCTCAGTGGGTTAAGCCTCTGCCTTCAACTCAGGTCATGATCTCAGGGTCCTGGGATCAAGCCCCACATCGGGCTCTCTGCTCAGCAGGGAGCCTGCTTCCTCTGCTCTCTCTGCCTGCCTCTCTGCCTACTTGTGATCTTTCTCTCTGTCAAATAAATAAACAAAATCTTAAAAAACCAACAAACAACGGCTTTTACTACATTCCGTAATATTTTTTGATTCCCATAATTCCCATAACTATGAAATCTATAATTGATTTTTTTAAAACAACTTTTTGGGAATATATATATATATGTATATACATATATATATATATATATATATATGTCTTATTCACCTGTTTAAAGCATATAGTTCAATGGGTTTTAATATATTTAGAAAATCGTACCCTGAAAAAAATAATACATTATATGTTAATTTTAAAAATAATTTTTTTAAAAGATGCTAAAAAAAAAAGAAGAATTGTACAACTAACACCATCATTTGTTTCCAGAACATTTTCATCACTTTTAAAAGAAAACCTGGGGGCACCTGGCTAGCTCAACCAGAAGAGCATGTGATTCTTGATCTAGAGATCATGAGTTTGAGTCCCATGTTGCATGTAGAGATTGCTTAACCCAATAAACCTTTTTTAAAAAGCAAGAGAGTGAGGCACGTGGGTGGCTCAGTTGGTTAAGCATCTGACTCCTGATTTCAGCTCAGGTCTTGATCTCAAGGTTGTGAGACTGAGGCCTGTGTTGGGCTCCACACTGGACATGGAGCCTGCTTAAGATTCTCTCTCTCTCTTGGGACGCCTGGGTGGCTCAGTTGGTTGGACGACTGCCTTCGGCTCAGGCTCTCTCTCTTGGGACGCCTGGGTGGCTCAGTTGGTTGGACGACTGCCTTCGGCTCAGGTCGTGATCCTGGAGTCCCGGGATTGAGTCCCACGTCGGGCTCCCAGCTCCATGGGGAGTCTGCTTCGCTCTCTGACCTTCTCCTCGCTCATGCTCTCTCTCACTGTCTCTCTCTCTCAAATAAATAAATAAAATCTTTAAAAAAAAAATAAAAGATTCTCTCTCTCCCTCTTCTCTCTCTTCCCCCTCCCTCAAGGAAAAAAAAAAAAGACAGAAAAGAAGAAAAAGAAACGTACCAGGATTACTTATTCCTCACTTCTCCCCGTCCCTGGAAGCCACTACTCAGCTTTCTACCACCATAGATTTACCCATTTTGGACATTTCATATAAATGAAATTCTATAATATGAGGCCTTTTGTGTCTGGCTTCTTTCACTTAGCATAATGTTTTCAAGGTTCATCCGTGTTATCCCTGTGTCAGTACTCCATTCCTTGTCATCACTGGATAACTTTCCATTGTACAGATACACTACGTTTGATTTGGTTTTGAGACCAAACGGATTGATGGACATTCGGGTTATTTCTGCCATGGCTGTTATGAACATTCAGGTACAAGTTTTTGTGTGGAAATATGTTTTCCTTTCTCTTGGGTGGTATCCGGGAGTGGAATTGCTAGATCATGCGGTTAACTCTATGCTTAACCTTTGAAGAACAGTCAAGCTGTTTTCTAAAGTGGCTGCACCATTTTTCATTTCCACCAGAAACGAGACTTCCAGTTTCTTCACATCTGCATCAACAGCTGGGACTTCAATGCTTTTTGTTGTAGCCATTCTAGCAGGTGTGAAATGGCACCTCATTTATTTGCAATGATAACTAATGGTGATGGTTATGAGTATCTTCTCATGTGAACTGTAGCTGTCCATATAGCATTTTCAGAAAATGGTCATTTTTAATTGGATCATTTGTCTTCCTATTTATTGAATTGAATGAGTTCCTTATATGGGCTAGATATTAATCCCTTACGAGATACATGATTGGTAAATCATGTTCTCCCATTGTATGAGTTCTATTTCTCACTTACTTTTTTTTTTTTTACAGTCTTGAGGTCTTTTATTTTCTTTACATTTATCATGCCATGAATTTTCTTTTCACTTTGTTGATGGTGTTATTTGAAACACAGAAGTTTTTAATGTTGATGAAGTTCAATTTATTGTTTCTTTTATTGCTTATGTTTTTGGCATTGTATCTAAAAACCCATTGCCCAACTCAAGGTCACAAAGATTTACACCTATACTTTCTCCTAAGTGTTTTACAGTATTAGTTTCTTAATTTAGGTCTATGATCCATTTGGGTATTTTGTTTGTTTTAAGTTGATTGATTGATTATTGATTGATTTAAGAAATGTCTACACCTAATGTGGGGCTTAAGCTTACGACCCCATGATCAAGAGTTACATGCTTGGGGCTCCTGGATGGCTCAGTGCGTTAAGCCTCTGCCTTTGGCTCTGGTCATGAGCTCAAGGTCCTGGGATTGAGCCCTACATTGGGCTCTCTGCTCAGTGAGGAGTCTGCTTCCCACCCCCCTCTTCCTGGCTCTCTGCCTGCTTGTGGTCTCTCTCTCTCTCTGTCAAATAAATAAATAAAATCTTAAAAAAAAAAAAAAAAGAGTTATATGCTCTACTAAGTGAGCCAGCCAGGCACCCCTCTATGATCCCCCTATTGAGTGAATTTTTGTATGTGGTGTGAAGCCAGGTTTCAACTTCATCCTTTTACATATAAGTTTACATTTGTCCCTGTGTAATTTGCTGAAAAGATCATTTGAATTGTCTTGGCATCCTTGTTAAAAATCAATAAATATGATCGTTTATTTCTAGACTCTCAATTCTTTTTTATCGATCAATATGTCTATCCTTAAGTAAGTACTATGCAGTCTTGACTATTGTATATTTGAATTTTTAGTTTATTCTTTGGACTATAAATGTGTATTGAAAGCATTATTTTAAAATTTCAAGTTTTTAAAAAAAATTTTTAGATTTTATTTATTCATTTATTTTAGAGAGAGAGAGACTGAGTGTGGCGGGGGTGGGGGGCGTGGGGTGGTGGTGAGAAGCAGAGGAAGAGGAACAAGCAGACTGTGCTAAGCACGGAGCTTGATGTGGGGCTTGATCCCACAACCTCAAGATCATGACCTGAGCCAAAATCAAGAGTCAGGCACTTAACCATCTAAGTCAGCCAGGTGCCTCTAAACTTTCAAGTTTTTAGAGACTTAAGCTTTAGTATTCTGTTTTATGACATGTGGTCATTTGAGGCTTAAATTGCAGTTTCATTGCACTTTAGCTTAAAAAAAAAGGTAAGAATTTCATAAAGTACACTGCTCCATTTGTAATTATTAGGCTTATGAATTATAATATTTAGAATTGCCCTGTCCAGCATAGTAACCACTAGCCACATGTGACTATGGAGCAACTCAAAATGTGACTAATGTAACTAAGGAACTGAATTTTTAAATTTCACTTGACATTTTCATCACCCTCATGCCCAGTTGCTATCAATTTCCATTCCACCCTTGTGGCAGGCAATCTGCCTTTTGTTCTCAATAGATTTGCCTATTCTGGACATTTCATAATAATAGAATCATACAGTTTCAGTCTTTTGAATCTGGTTTCTTTCACTTAACATAGTATTTTGAGGTTCATTCATACTGTAGTATGTATCCAGGCTTCATTCCTTTTTATTGTTGAATAGTGGTCCATTATATGGATATACCACATTGTATTTCTCCATTTACCCATTCATGGACATTTGGGTTGTTTCAATTTTATGAAATTTTAATTAATTTAAAATGTAAATACTGAAGCCAGTAAAATAGCTCTCCTTCAACCACAATTTTATTGCATTGGGAAGACTACATTTCTCTTGAACCTCTGAAAATTTAATGTACGAATTGAGATGTGCTGTAAGTGTAAAATACACACTGAATTCTGCAGACTTAATAATAAGCTTAAAAACATAAACTAAAAGATTGAAAGAAGGAAGAAGGAACAGAGATTTGAAAGATTAACAGAAATCACAAAATAGAGTTTGTAGAAATGAGGGCAGATGGGGGGTAAGCATTAAAAACTCACCTCTGGGGACGCTGGGTGCCTCAGTTGGTTAAGCGGCTGCCTTCAGCTCAGGTCATGATCCCAGGGTCCTGGGATCGAGTCCCACATCGGGCTCCTTGCTCGGCAGGGAGCCTGCTTCTCCCTCTGCCTCTGCCTGCCACTCTGTCTGCCTGTGCTTGTTCTCTCTCCTCTCTCTCTGACAAATAAATAAATAAAATCTTTAAAAAAAAAAACAACTCACCTCTGGGGGAACCTGGGTGGCTCAATGGGTTAAGCCTCTGTCTTCAGCTCAGGTCATGATCTCAGGGTCCTGGGATCATCAGGCTCCCTGCTCAGAGGGGAGACTGCTTCTCCCTCCCCCTCTGCCTGCCTGTCTACTTGTGATCTCTCTCTCTCTCTGTGTCAAATAAATAAATGACATCTTTAAAAAAAAAAAAAACCTCACCTCTGAATACTTCTAGGGGTGAAAGTACCCCCTCGTATTATTTACAGACATTGTGCTATTTTACATGTATTATCTCTTTTCATCTTCCCAGTGACACAGGTGAGGTTGGGACTATCATTTGTTCCTATTTTGCACTTGAAGAAACCAAGCTCAGAGGGACTTAGCTTGTCCAAGCTCACCGGGCTAGCATGTAAGAAAGCCAGATCTGGGATCATTGAGACTTCAAAGACCGCCTTTGTACCCATTACAGATCAGTGGAAATGAAAGTTCACCAAGAATGCAAACCAGATGTGCGTTTGGCTCCAGCCTGGCCTTTAGCTTTAAGGAACAGCTGGCACAATGAACAGATCAGGAGAGGCAAGAGGATGACTTCATAAAAATAGGGAGGCTCTTTGCTCAAAAGTGACAAGTTACTTCACCTGTCACCAGCCAATTCAGTCTTTGAGAAGGATCTTCTGTTACGATGAGGCTCAGACCCTGCCCCCTCATCCCTGAGAATTTCCAGAGCAACACCCTTGGCCTTCAGAGGCGGCGCCCACAAAGCCTGGCAGCACCCCCCAGCCCAGCTGGTCCATAAGATAACCCGCCCAAAAGATAGTGGGAAGAAGCCAGCCTGGTGACGCCCAGCTGCTCCCTTGCTGACGTCTGTCCCCAACAGACACCATCCCTCCAGGGAGTCCGGGCTCAGCCGAGAGGCCTCTGGTTTCAAGACCAGCTCTCTGGAGCTCTCATAACACTGCCTTTCCAGAGCCTTCTGCAATCAGAATGGCCCCCAGCCTTCTGACCCAGGGTGCAGCCCAGTCAGCAGTCAGTCCACGGCAGGGACCGGGGTGCAGGGGTACTGCGGGGGGCTGTTGTTCTTAGCAGAAATGACTGACAGCAAGAAAGCTTCTTGCCTCCGGAGAGTCAGCAGCCCCAGACTGCTGACGCGTGCAGGGCTGAGCACTGTGAGCCTAGCGGCGCTGTTTTTGCCCCGCAGAGCACTGTCAACAGCGAGTGGTGAGGCCGCTGGGCTTGAGAGCTGGGCAGAGGGCTCCCTGAGTCTTGCTGAGGCCTGGGGCCCCACCAGCCTGCAGAACATAGGCCCGCCTTCACTGTTGGTTCACAAGAACCCCGGGAAGGGTCATAGTGACCTTTTTTTTCCTCACCACTTCGCTGTCACCTTGATCGGAATGCATTATTCCTCACCTGCTTGGAAGAGGTATTGTTCAGGGTTATGCTCAGCGGTGAGCATCCGTCAGAGAGGACTCTTGGCCTTGATAGGCTTCCAAATGCCCTGCAGCAGCGGCCCGGGTCGCCTGCCGTAATGGGCACTGCGCAAATAGATCTGTGCACCAGAATACTGAGGGTACTCTCGCTTGACATAGGAGCCAGATTCCGGAAAAGTCATCCTCAGGCTGAATCCCACTGGGGCAAGATTGCAGATTATGAATGCACAGGAGTTGCTACCCTACCACAAACACTGATGTCAATTTTATCTTTATATCTCTAAATATTTTATCTACATTTAATTTTTACTTAATTTATTTAATCTAATTTGTTTCAGTTATTTAATTTATAATGTATATTTATAAAATATAATTATTATATATTATATTATAGTATATATTATATAATTACTATATATTATATAATATTACACTATATATCATGTATTATTGTAATTATAATTATTATGATTATATAATTTATAATTCTATAAGATCATACAATTATACTATAATTATATAATTTATTTCTATTAATGTAGTATATTACATATGCTATATTAATATTTATTGATTGATTTGGTTACATTTTATCTTTACTTCTGTTTTTCCTGATTATAAAAGAATGACCTTCTGGTTGTTAGAAATTCAAACTGAGGGGGTACCTGACTCAGTTGGTAGAGTGTCCAACTCTTGATCTCTGGGCTGGTGAGTTCCACCCTGGGTGTAGAGAGATTTCTTTAAAAATTCAAATTAGGAAAATATATAACTTAGGGAAATTCCTTATTGTGACACAAATTCCTTCCATATTTTTTCCTGTGCTTTACAAATGTATAGTAGTCTAAAACAGATAGTCTGAATTTTTTGTTTAATTTGTATCAATACAAGATCATAATCATATTTGTAATGACTTTTTCCTCCACTAGATATGTTTTATATATCTTGCCATGTTTATGCATAAGGATCTAACTCATCCTTTTTCTTTTGATTTTTTTAAAGATTTTATTTATTTATTTGACAGAGAGAGACACAGGAGAGAGGGAACATGAACAGGGGGAATGGGAGAGGAAGAAGCAGGCTTCCCGCCACCGAGCAGGTAGCCTGATGCAGGCTCGATCCCAGGACCCTGGGATCACCACCTGAGTCGAAGGCAGACACTTAACGACTGAGCCACCCACGCACCCTTAACTCATTGTTTTTTTAAAGACATACATAATATTTCATTGGTGGATGAAATGCACTCTGGAGACCATTTTCTGTGAGAGAAACTCCCACAAGTGCACTTATTAGGTAAATGGATGAGAATATTTTAAATTTTAGTAGATAATTTCCAAATTGTCCTTCAGAAGAGTGTAGGGATCTGGGTACATTTGGTAGTAAATTACGTTTGCATTCCACTACATGTATGAAGATGCTTTTTTATCCACATCATCACCAACACTGAATGTTATCCAGCCAGTTAAATCTTTGCAACCAGCGTAATGGGGACATGCACGCACACACGTGCACACACACGGGCACACACACGGGCATGCGTGTGTGCGCATACTTCAGCCATCTGCTTCCTCAGTGACCTGTTGGTTAGCACCCTTTATTTTTCTGTTGGGTTCACTTTAAAGACCTCTGTGTATATCAGAGAAATCAGTCCTCTGTCCTATGTGTTGCAATCGTTTTTCTCGTTTGTCTTTGTCTTCTGACATTTATGGTGGCGGTGCAGGGAGTGGCTGGCGCACGGGGTCTGAAGGCCAACTCCAGCTTCATCGCCAACAGACGAGCCAAATGACCATAGTTTCGTTACTCAACCTCTTGCTCCATGTCTGTAAACTGAAGAATCAGAACAGCACTTAGCTCATGAGGTTGTTACAAGAATGAAATGAGTGTAGGCATATAAAGTGTTCATCCTAGTGCTTGCGTGAAATAAGCACTAAAGTCGTATATACCATTATTATTATTATTATGCATTCCAATAGTTTTAATTTTATGCAGTCAAATTTATTGATCCTTTATGGTTTCTGGATTTCCTGTAATATTTATGAAGGCTTTTCTCCATCTAAGATTAGAAAAATATTCGGGGCACCTGGGTGGTTCAGCGGGTTAAACAGTGGACTCTTGGTTTCAGCTCAGGTCATGATCTCAGGGTTGGGAGTTTGGGTCCCACTTTGGGCTCATGATCAGTGTGGAGTCTTCTTGTTCCCCTCTGTCTCCCTCTGCCCTCTCCCCACTCTCTCTCAAATAAATAAATAAAATCTTTTTAAAAAAAGAAAGAAAATTATTCATCAAGCGTGCGATTGAAAGGAGTCTTCGGGAATCCATTCACAATATGAATTCCCCTCCCCCATTTTACTCTCTTGTAAATTAATTTGGCTATTCGCATACAGGATTTTTTTCCCCAGAAAGATAATTTAATTTAATTTTACTTAAAATGGAGGCTAAAAGTCCAAAATCAAGGTGTCAGTGGGGCTTGCTCCCACCCAAAAGCTCTAGGGAAGAATCCTTCCTTCCTTCTTGTATCGTCCAGTGGATGCTGGCCATCTTTGGCTTACTTTGGTTTGGGATGGCTAAGTCCGATCTCTGCCTCTGTCTTTGCATGGCCATCTTACCTCTGTGCGTCTAAGTCCCTGTTACCTGCCCCCCTCCCCAGTTTTACTGAGAAATACTTGACATACTTCCCTGTATAAGTTCGAGGCATACGACACGATGGCTTGATTTATATACCTTGGGAGATGACCACCACAATAGGCTCAGCTAACAGCCATCCTTCCGGTGCAGTCTGTCTTGGTCTCTGCGGTGCAAGGGGGGGTTTCAGACCTACCCCATGGTCTCGAATCCTCTCGGCGGTGTCTTATTCTTGAATAATTGTTAGCTGTTCTTCTTGGGAGAGGGAGCGAACTCGGGAACAACCTAGATCACCATCTTGGGGACATCACAGCTCAGGAGTTTTTTAAAGGGGAGCCCTGTTGTATTTAGCATGTATGCAACGATCAAGTCAGGTTGTCTTTACAGTGTCTTGGTTTGGGGAATAGACTATGCTCACTTTGCAATTTTATGTCCAAACGGTGGGCCTGGCAGGTCATACCGCCCATCTCCCCTTCATAAACTAAACAACTTGTACTTGTCAAAAGTGCCAGCTCCGTGCCGAGTCCCCGCCCTGAAAAACTTCACAGTCCAATGAGAGAACAGAAAAGTCATCAGAGAAAAGGTGTCATCAAAGGCCTTATGTTAGAAATAACATCCCTGATGGAAGAAAACCTCACTGTGTCAATACCAAGGAGGGGAGCAGAGGACATTTCAAACAGTGGGGACAAGATGGTCAGTCACTACTCTACAAATCTGTGTCTGCCTCTAATGTATCAGACTCTCTTGCTACGTCCTCCACAAAGGCATAGAGAACAGGATAACCTGTAGCACTGGAAAGAGGTGAGGGATGGAGAGTAGCTAGAGGCCAGATCCCAGAGCTTCAGACTCAGACCTCTGTCCCAGTTATAGCCTTAGGAAAGCGGCTTCCCTCCTCTGGGGCTCACTTAGCTCGTCCCTAATGTGCAGCCTCAGCTCATGTCCTTAGGCAGCTATGGAAATCCTGTAAGATTACACATGTGTAAACATTCTGTCCCGTACAATGTAAATATTTGACACCCTCAGGGTACTATGAGTTGCAAATTAATAACTGGAGTGGTTCCTACTGAGGGGGCTTCGCTGTGGGTTCAGCCTGTCTGCATTCCCCAGGGCTCCCACACCTGCTGCCCGCAGAGGGGACAGCTTCCAGCGGGGTCCCAACTCCCTGTCCACAGTCCGCCCTGGTCTCCTGAGTCTTGATTCCTGCCTCTCCTAGTCTTGTTGTTGACCCAGGTCAGGACTCCAATGCCCTTTAACCCTGACAAAGATACCGAACAGGAAGGTCAAGCCTCCTCACCTGCGAGGTTGTTCGTAGCGGGATGGGAATCTGCGCCCCCACTCCAGGTACCTACTGTGTTCCTTTGGCCTTGTTTTCCCCCAGGCATTGGCACAGGTGCCTCCCTGTCACTGGTGATTCTACCATCTGCTTATGAATAAGAGTTATAGGCATAGAGGCAGGTCAGATGCACATCACCCAGCCAGACCTCAACTCCTCCCCATGCTGCGAGAGCCCAGAGAAGTGCATCATTCTAGAGATCTGAAGACCACTGCAGAGCACAGCACCCCGCAATCCTAGTCCTGTGCAGAGAGCACAGAAAGGCACCTGGCCGGTGGAGGGTCCCTGATGGGAGTTAGGGAAACCTGTGTTCCATTTTCAGCACTGTCTAGTTATGGGAACTTGGACAAGTCCCTTCTTTGCTCCGGTCTTCAGTTTCTCCATTTATAAAATGAGAAGGAGGGCCACTGGGCTGTCCTGTTGGCAGAGGGACATGTTCATGGTTTGAGGTTGAATGCCTTTAGGTGGGGCTGACACTTCCCAGTGAGAAGCATTTGCCCCCACTTTTACTGCTGAAGGCACCTGAATTTGTGTTCTTTGCTGCTCCGCAATCCTGGCTCTTGGGAAAGGAGCCAACAGCCCCTGGGCTTTTGGGCACCATTATTTAAAAGGCAGAACACTGCACTGGCCGCCAGAGGGAAGAGGTAAATACAGAACCAGATCAGGCTAGGTTACCTCACCTTTTGGAGGTCAACCTTGACCCAAGATGCAAACACTGAAGCAGACACTGGGTTTCCCAAGGCCTGTGGTCCTCATGGCAACAAGAAATCTTTCGTGCTTTTTTCCCACACTTATTAAGAGGCTGGCCTGGCTTCATAGGACCTGCTCAGAAGGACACAGTACCACAGAGGGTCCCCACCTGGTTTAGTGCTCTGCTGTCACCATCTTGAAATTCTCAATAATTTTGAACTTGGGATCCCATATGTCCATTCTGTACTGGGCCCTACAAATTACTATGGGTTACATTATACCCATTTGGCAACCTTTTATCATGTGTCTATGAGCCCCTCCCATTAGGGTACTGGTTCCTAAGACAGACTCCATGATTACCAGAGGAAGAACATTCTGAAGGATTCTTCTTATCCTTCAAGGTCCAGCTGAGATGGCATTGAAGTCCATGATGTCTCCTCTGACCTCCTCAATGGATGTTCTCCTACTTTCCCACTTTATCCACATCTCACATGGCACCCATCACTCTCTACAATTGATCACAAACTCCCTGTTGGAATTAGTCATTTCCACAGTACGCCCTCTGTGCTCTGACTTGCCCCCAGTGGATGGATGCTCACTTAGTAAGTGTTTGCTGACTGACTGGAGAGCAAACAGAGCTATCTACTCAGTACAGAGTACGGGGCACTGCATACAGTGGGTGCTCAATCAATGTGCTGACTCATGCTCTGAGCAGGCCTGGTGGTTACATCCTGTGGCCAGGCCCTCCCCCAAGGCGAGAAGTCCCATGGACAATCACTGTCTCCTTTTCCTACATAGTGAGGCTAGAGCCCACGAGGTCCAGAGTGGGACTTCTCAGATACAGTGTCTCCTGGTATAGAGGTGGAGGCAAATTATCCCCCAAAGTGCCCGCGGGCATAATTATATTAAAAACCCCAGACACTTGCAAAGCACTTCAAAGTCTGCAAGCCATTTTCATAAACATTATCCTCAAACTGTCCTATAAGTTGGGACAAACACTTCAACACCAGTGATGTGGTGACTGTTTTAACATTTTTTTTCTTTTACTACTCATTGTTCATTCTCTTTTATTGTTCGCTGAGGCTCATTGAGGAAAAATTTAAAAATACAGAGAAAACAAAAAGGGAGAGAATATTAGAGAGGACACCGTTCCCATTTAGTCCATAGCTTCTCAGATGCACCTAAAAATTGGATAATGCTAGCACTGTTTTGTGATCATGTGATGCCAATTTTTCATAGGTGGCTAACTGAGGTCCCGGGTCCCATAGTGAGGGAGGGACAGTGCTGAAGCCTGACCCCAGGGATTATCAGAGGCCACTATCCTTATCCTGGAACCCGGCTGCTGCTCCAATTCCAAAGGGGCCAGAGAGACTGAATGCCCCTCTATTTGATGGCCGTAGGAAAGGAACCCCAGCAACAAAGTGATTACTCAATTGGGCTGAGGGGAAAAGACATCACAAGTGTCCGGGTGCCCCACCATTCACCAGAGGTGAGGCTGGGCGGGGCCTAGGCTGCAGAACTGGACTTTGTCTTGCAGTAAACAGCCCCGGAGATGACCGGGGTCGGCTCTCGGGCAGGGGGCCCAGAGGAAGCAGGTGCCGGGTGGCAGGATCAAGCCCGTATACGACTGACCCCAGAGAGCAACTGGATATCTGTTTGGTAGCCTTGAACAGCCCGTGCCCTTTGTATTTTTAGAAAGGGAGTGAGGGCACAGCAGTGACCCAGCGGCTGCCTCATTGCCCTGGGGCATTGCCCCAGGCTCTGAAAGGGTCCTTCTAAGATGGGTCCGGGCCAGCGGCTCGGGGCAGGGCTAGCCGGCCTGCCTGTCTTTCCCCCTGCCATCCCTCCCTTCCTCCTTCCTTTCTTCTTCCTCCTTGCCCCAGCACACACTACTGCTGTGTCAGGCACCAGAGGAAAAATTTCCTCAGCGATCTGGCCTTCCAAAGCTAAGCAGAAGCTCACAGAACAACACACTGTTTAAGAATTAGAGCTCTGGCCTCAGACAGACCTGGGTTCAAATCTGGGCTCCGCTCTCTCAAGCTGTGTGACTCCATGCGACTTAGTCCCTCTGAGAGCGTGCTTCTCCCATAAGGTTTCTATGAGAAGGGAGAAAATGCTTAGAAACACTCAGAAGAGTGACTGGAACACGGTGAGTTATGAACAGATGCAGCTCTTAGGAGAGAGGCCATAGATCTGGAAAACTTCTGGAATTTGGGCTGTTTAATCTGTTCAGCACCCACAGTGGATCTAGATCTAGAGAATGCCTGAGGGCGGGGTGAAAACCGGCCTGGACCCACTGGACGTTTTTCCTAAGGGTTTGACAGAGTTTGGCTGAAGTTCTTTCCTTCCATGTCTGTAGACCGGACCAGGAGCTAGGTCATCACAATGAGGGAGGAGGCGGGGATCCTCTCGTTCTCCAAAGAAGGAAGCTGGAGAAACAGGGAGGTGGCACAACTGGCCCCAGGCCACGGAAAGAAGAAATGTCAGCCAGGCTCCATTCTGAGCCAAGCTCAAAGCCAACCATTTGCTCAACCTCCACTTCCCCAGCCCCTGGCCCCTGGTGTCCGAGCTGTCGCTGAGAGTGCAGGAGCTGGGAATGGTGACAATGTGTGAGGTTGGCTTCTCCCTTCTACATTCAGATCTTGAGGATGGAAGGGAGAGCATGTGTGAGAAGTCAGGCGGGGTCTGTTGCACCTGCAGGGCCTGAGCGGCAGAGCGGGGCTTCCTGGGGGCTCGGGCTGCAGGTCTCCCAAAAGGCTGGGAGACCTCTTTGGACTGGCTGAAGCCATCAGGGTGCAGTGATGCAGGGCTGGCAGACCCCTGACGGTGGATCCCACCCTGGCTGGGGTCCCTAGGGTTCTACTCTGGAGACTCCTGTCTTTATGCTGATCCCATCTGCCTCTGGGGCTACAGGGAGTGTAACAGCATCGTTCCTTGTGAGCAGCTATTCTCATCTATGCCAGGACCCAGGCACTGCAACAACAGGGACAGCAGACACGCACGCATGCACGCGCACGCGCACAAACATAGGGTGTACGCTAAAGTTGTAGGGAGAACAGAGAGGGGTCAGGAATCGACATGCCCATATAAGGGGCTCCAAAGAAGAGAGAGACCTGTGGAGCACAATTCACCATGCTTCTGCCTCTCAAGCCCCACTGAATGAAGACAGGGGTGACAAGGGCATTCATTTGACACGCGGGGCTAGGTGCCAGGCTTGGGATACAGCTGGGAATAAGACAGATTGAGTCCTCGTTCCCATGACGTTGATCTGCTGGCGTGGGATTGAAAAGGTCTTTTTATCTCCTGGCTTCCCTGCCATCACCCCCCACCCCACCCCACACCGCCTTTATTACACTTTACTCTCTGCTAAGCCCTGTCATTTTAGGGATTAGGAGAACAGGGATACAGGGAAGACAGGGATCTCTGCTGTGTCCTAGATGCCTGGCACGTGATAGGGGCTGAAAACATGTTTGTTGAACTGAACTGAGTAGGAATCTTGGCAGGCTCTCCCGGCAGGCCTGGGTGGGGTGGGAAAGGCACCACCTTCCCTTTTCCCACCTCGATGTCAGTCAGATAGGATCTGCTTCATGAGGTCTCCTCACCTGGACTGTCGCCAGATTGTGGGCACAGCTTTTACTGCTTCTGACTCTAATCACCTGAAAGCCCAAGGAAATCATCCTCACTTTTGGGAAGCTCATCACCTAGTGGGGACAGGGACGCCTGGGTGGCTCTGTCGATTCAGCGTCTGCCTTCAGTTCAGGTCATGATCCCAGGGTCCTGGGATCGAGCCCCAAGTCAGGCTCCCTACTCAGTGGGAAGGCTGCTTCTCCCTTCTACCTCTGCCCCTCTCCCTGTTTGTGCGCTGTCTCTCTCTCTCTCTCAAATAAATAAATAAAACCTTTCTAAAAAATGTATAATCTAGTGGGGACCTTAAAAACACACACACAGGGACGCCTGGGTGGCTCAGTTGGTTGAGCGGCTGCCTTCGGCTCAGGTCATGATCCCAGCGTCCTGGGATCAAGTCTCACATCAGGCTCCTTGCTCCGCAGGGAGCCTGCTTCTCCCTCTGCCTCCGTCTGCCTGTGCTCGCTCTTTCTCTCTCTCTCTCTCTTTGACAAATAAATAAGGTCTTTAAAAAACAAAAACAAAAACAAAAACACACACACACCATCATGTGGAATGGTGATATTTTGCTCTAGGATTCATGATTCTGAAAGCCATTTTCACTTACCTGTGTTTAGGCTTCCCATCCGGATATAGGACCTACCACAAAATCCAAGGTTCTACAAGACCAGGAAAGGCTCAATAAATGTTACTGAGTGAAGACATAAAGGGAACTTAAGGGTAAACGTATTAGACTCTTATAAACGGGTTCAGGAGGAACAGCGACTGGGCAGCAGTGGGCGCTGGATGGCAGTGGGCGCTGGGTAGCCAGGAGCCGCCAGATATGCCAACTGCCAGCGTGAAGGACTGTGGAAAGATCTAAATATGTTATGTCCACATACTTCAGTGTCCACTCTTGAGAGGTTTATAGGGCCAGTGCTGCCAGAGACTGCTGCTGTGGGTAAGCACCTAGACTCCAGAGCCTGCCTGGGTTCAAATCCCAGCTCTGCTACTTAACGGCTCGGTGAGCCCGGGGAAAGTCACTGAATCGTTCCGAGTCTCGATTTTTTCCTCTGTAAAACAGGTACTGTTAAAAGAATTCAGTGGCAGGAGCGCCTGGGTGGCTCAGTTGGTTAGGCGTATGCCTTTGGCTCAGACATGGTCTCAGGGTTATGGGATCGAGTCCCACATCCAGCTCCCTGCTTGGCAGGGAGTCTGCTTCTCCCTCTGCCCCTCCACCTGCTTGTGTGCTCTCTCTCTGTCTCTCTCTCAAATAAATAAAAATAAAATCCTTTTTTAAAAAAAAAGAGTTCAGTGACAGAATCAGTACTAGAGGGTCCAGCACTGAGCTTAGAAGACAGTAAAGACATTTGGCAACATGGTGTAGACCAGTGGCCATCCAGCCTGAGCTCGAGGGGGGAAATCCCTTGAAAATACAGATTGCTGGGTTCTGCCCCCGAGTTTCTGATTTAGTCGGTCTGGACTGGACCCCAAGAATTTGCATTGGTCACAAGTTCCCAGGCACTGCTGCTGCTGCTCCCCCAGGGACCACCCTGAAAGAACCACCCGTACAGAAGAGAGAATATCGCTTTAGGATTTTGACCATAGAACCATCCTGTACGTAGTATCTGGTGACTCTGGGCAGGTGACCTCGTGGAGCCTCAATGACTTCACCTGTAAAACGGAACTGTTCCCACCCACATCGCAGGGGTCATGTCTGGCCCACAGCATTATCGTTATTATTGTTCACATTTCAGCTTGATTTGTTGGCCCCTGAAAGATGAAGAGGCTTACAGGGAGTAGAGAGGGGCGGGGTAAGCCTGGGGAATGCTGCGGAGAACCCCAAAGTCAAAGTAGGGCCTAGAGCAAATGTCTGGAAGCCCCAGAGCAAGGTGCTAATTCAGGAAGTACTCTCGTCGAGGGTATTGGGAGAGTGCAGAAAAATTCTTTGGAAATTTCTATGTGGCAAAACCATGATTAACTTTGGACCCTAACTGAGATGACAGTGTTTCCTGAAAGCCACTGACAAGGTGACCTCTTACTAAGAAAGAGCAAACAGGTCACATGGGGTTCCTAACACAACCTCTGTGCCTTCCTGTCCCTCCCCGCACACTCTCTTCCTTTTATATATAGCCCCCTTTTGTTAGAAAGCAACCCTGTCACCTCCTGAACTCAAAGATCTGCACTTGGGCTCCCAGCCCCTGGCAGGTGGAGCTAGCCTGGGCGCTCCTTGAGCTATTTCCTGGAGGGGGGCCCCTGGTGGTAAACAGTGGTACTGCAGAGCCAGGGGCGACATGGGGGGGTGACGTGGGGGGAGCTCTGCCCACGTGGCCAGGGTTTGGGCTCTAAAGCCCGGGTTTGCAGCCTGGGCCAAGGGCTGGAGCTTCTCAGCAAGCCTGCGCCCAAGGCTTGGAGGAGATTTCTGGGTCAGTTGGGTATTATTATTATTACCGGAATAGCACGCAAAAGACACCCCACCAGAGGTGGTTTAAGAGACTGTTGATTTTTAAGAGTGAGAGCCACTGCTCTTGGTACAGGACTCGCTGGATCAGAGCGCTTGCTCCAGACCGAGGCCTCAGGGGTCTAGACTTTTGCAGTTTTGGCCTGAATATCAGTGGCAGCTTCCAATCTGAGTCATTCACTCCCTGAGGCCAGATACCAGCCTGGGGGAAAGGGCTCTCCCTGGATTGGGAGTTTTCTTTTAAAGGCAGATTCACTGTCCAAACACTTACTCCTCTGCCCTCCCTGCCCAGAAGTCACTGCGCATGAAATCCCACCCTCCAAAAGCCTTTCTTCTTACCTTTTAGGAAAAAAGGAACCAAACTCTTTCAAATAAAAAATTCGATATTATCATCCTTTATTGTGCATTGAATACAAGCAAGTCACGGAGCTAGGCACTGGGGAGACCCAGGTATACCTAAGATGAAATCCCTACAATAAAGTAGGTGGCCAGAGGAGCCATCTAGAAAGGTCCAAACAAACCCTAGGCCAGTACGGAGCAAGCCAGCCTTTGTCCAGGGTCTGGGTAGAGCGTGCCCAGGGACAGGTTCTAGAAGGGAGGGGAAGCTTGGGTGGAGAGGGCATGGGAAAGAAAGGCCTTACGTCCCAGAGCTAAGCAGGAGCAGGCCGGGAAGGGTGGGGTGTGTTCAGGGAACAGTGAGTAATGTGGTGTGGCCCAGGGCTGCTGAACATCATTGTGCCTGGCACCAGCAGGCCGGCCAAGTGAGCGGTCATAAGTAAGGGTTAGCTCTCTGCCCCCTCCTGGGGCTGGGAGGAGAAGCAGGCCACCAGGCTAGAGAGAGGGGTAGAGGGAGGCGAGTGGCCAGGGCCTGCCCCACTGAGTCCCAGCAGAGACCCCAGAGACCCAGTGGAGGTGGGCTTGTCTGAGAATTCCCCTCCCCGATGGATGGGCCTGGGGCAGCTGGAAGGTGAGGCTCCGCTGGGTGAGGACAGAGGTTGCCAAGTGGGCAGAGAGAGGCATTTCAAAGACCTTAGGGGCGGCTAGGAAGAAGAGTGATGCCTTCCTTCGAAATTTGGGCTGGAACAGGCCCTGAGTCACAACATATTATTGAAAACGCCTCTAGGCCCACAGGTGCGAGTGTAATCCTGTCCCACCTCCTATTTGACTACCAGTTTCAAAGCCCACTCGCCCACTTTATCTCACTGATGTTAAAATTGTTAAAAAGACAACAGCTTTGTGCTAAACAGGGAAGACATTACTCCCATTCCATAGAGGGAGAAGCTCCCCCTTTGTTTTAACCCCTGGCCTTGTTAGGGTGAACATTCATTTTTGTCTTAAATTTATTATTATTTGTTCAATAGTTCAAATATGCAAATGGTTCAAAATTCAAAAGGTATGGGTACAAATCTCTCTCTCTCTCAACCCTACCTTCCCCCCCTGCCTGGGTCACCTCTTGCCAGTTTGAACCCAAGCCTTTTGACTTCTGCTGCACTGGGCAAATGCTCAGGGACACTGTGGGTTCGAGAAAGCTGAAAGGCAAGTCTCACTTGCTAACGGTGTTCTACCTCCTCTTAGCAAGTATGCATATGTATCCTTAGGGACAAGTTGTCTTCTTTCCTCTTCATACACATCTTTTATCTTTCCAACCTAAACTCCTTGGAGGTAGGGAGTATGCCTTCAACTTCTGGGAGCTGGTGGAGTAAGGATTCACAGTATAGGGTCTGGCACATAGAAAACGGGGACACAAACTGTACTGTGTGACCTTGTGCAAGTTACTTTGGCTCTCTGAGCTTCCAGTTTTCAACTACACCGATCATGCCCTCACCAGCTTCCCGGGGTTCTCGTGAGGACTCAGTAAGATGACTCATGTCCCACGTTCAGCCTTCTGCCAGGCCCGAGGTAAGCCCTCTGTCAGTGGAAACAACTAGGGTCCCCCAGGGAACTGAGTTTGTGCACAGTTAAGACGGACCCGAGGCACTCTCTCAAACTTGATTCTGACAGAGGATTAGGGATCTTGGGCATCTAATTTAAAGCAAACTGGCGTAGTCGGCCACCCCAAGCCAAATGTTTACGCAGATCATTCTTCCTGGGCCGGCATCTGCTCTTTCCCAAACCAGCCTTCTGGCTCATTCCCATCTGCTTTTCAGGAGAGGCTTGGCCTTTCTGGACAGTCAGTCCTTTTGAGACCAACAGAAGGGCCAAGGGGCAAGGGCTCCTCTGGGCCTCTTTTGTCTGTAGCATTGAGTACGAGTGGATACACAAGGAGATGAGACACACATATGGCTTTTCTCAGGGCTGACACTAATGACTCACTGGCTGGTCACCAGTGCCCTTGAGCTGCCTGGGGCAAAGTGACTCACTGGCTGCCTCTGGGCCTTGCTCCACAGCTGCCTGACCTCTATCTCTCTCTCTCGGGGAACGTCCTCAACCCCTGAGACTCTCAGACTGGGGGCTTCCCCAATCCTACATCACTCTGGGTTCAGAGGGACCCAAGAAATTGCGTATTCTAACCCTCCTCATCTCACAGATGGAAAAAAGCCACCCCACAGTGGCGATTGGCTTGCTCATACCTCCAACTTGTAGTAGCACCAGGATTTGAACCCTGGGCCAGGGTGCCCTCTGTGATACTCTCCTGGCTGCCACAAGGCCCTACCTTCCGGCCCGCTCCTTCCCTGCAGGGCACTCCCTGCCTGCCTCAGGCTCCAGGTCCCAAACATTCCATGGCTTTGTGGTGGGACAGTTACTTACCCCTTTGAAATCTTGTTTCTGTGAAAGGACAGAATGATCTCTTGGAGCCTGTGGTCCCCACTGACCATAACGTCAATGAACAATGTAAAAGTTTGTTTACTTTTCTGTTAAAACAGGCTTTCCTTTCCTATCCAACTCAAGTTTTGTAAAGAAACATAAAGATAGGTCAACAAGGATGAAGGGACCCATAATTGTCTGCAGAACAATGGAGCAGTCGGTGACTTTGACTTCCAGGGCTGGAATCCACACCAGCCTCAGGAGCTGGACCTGGCAAGATAAGAAGGATAGTCCGAGTGGAAACAAGAGGGAAGGACAAGGAAGAGAGAGGACGTGATTGTGCTAAGGCAGGCCCAGGAGGTGGGCAAACTGGGAAAATTATGGAGTGGATCTGGGCTGTCCCCCAAGCCTCCCTGCTCCATCCCACCTGGGTCAGCAAATCCATGTCCTCTTGGTGCCCAGACCCCGGTGGTGCTCCAGCATGGGACTCTGGATCTAACCCCATCTGTCCCCACACCCACCCCTGTTCCAACTTCCTACCAACCCCCATTCTCCTGGCGTTCAGGTGTGATCGGCCTGATTTTGATGGGGTGCCTTTCCCACAGGTATCTGCATTTTAAGCAGGGACTTTGTAATCTCCGGTTCAGTCTGCTGCATAATTTTCCCAGTTTGCCCACCTCCTGGGCCTTGTCCTCAGGTTGAGTGGGGTGGGCTGGATTAAGACAGAAGATACTGAGAGGGTCACTAAAAGTCACTGAGAATTTTCAGACTGAAGGAAAACATGAAAAGAGCTTGGAGTTCTCTTTTCTTTGGGAAGAAACAAAGATAGAATGAGTTCTGTCTCCCCATAGCCTCCCCAGCTCCAGAGATGGGATTTTCCTCTTCTGTCATAGATGCGGAAACTGAGGCCCAAAGTGCCAAGCCTCGAGGCAGAACTGGGCCCCAAGGCCGGGAGCCCTAACCCCCAGGCCCTGGCCCTGCGCTAAGGAGCCAGAGGAAAGGGGCCAGGAGCTCGGTGGAGGTAACGCGGGGCTCGGGGCAGCCGGGCCTCGCAGGTTGCAGCAGGGGGCCAGGGGCTGCTCGGGGAGGGGGCTAGGGCCAGGGTCAGAGGACTGAGGAGGCAAGAGCCAGGGATTCCCAAGTCCCAAGAAATATAAAATGACTCACGCTGGGTGGCTCTGCAGGCCGGCCCAGCCCACATTCCCGGGTCTTTGTTCCCAGCCAGCCAAGGCCCAGCCTTAAAGGGCCAGCTCCTCGGCGCGGCCAGGCCGCCCTGCACCACCCCCACCCTCCTTTTTAACCCTGACCCTTCGCGGGGTTGCTCCTGGACTCCGGGCTGTGGGAAAAAAGGGTGGCGTCCCGCAGGATTCGGGGTTCATCCAGTTGAATCCTCAAACTGTAAGGGAGGTCCGTCAGGGCATTTCATACATTCCTCTGCCTCTGCACCTGAACCAGCCAAGAAGGATTAAGAAAAACCTTGTCCTGCTTTTTAAAGATGTTACCTTGAGGGGACCCTTTTCAAAGCAACTTTTCCAGAGTCTCAAAGCAACTCCCCTCTCACACCACCCCTCAGGCTACAGCTTGGGCTAGAGGTCCCTCTGGGGGGCGGGGGTGGGGAGTGGGGGAAGGGACACTCTGTGCTTCCCCCACCCCACCCCACCCCAATCCATCCCACCCGGGCCCTATCAGTATTGGTCTTTCCTTGAGCTCACATTTGACACACGTGTTTGGTGACTTTGGGGTTAGCCCATCCAGACTTGTGAACCCGGCTCCCTGTTCTGGGCCACCGAGGGCTCCGGGCTCCGGGCTCCGGGCTCCGGGCTCCGGGCTCCGGGCTCCGGGCTCCGGGCGGGTCCCGCGCTGCCTGCAGATTCCTCAGGAGAGAAACACCGTCCCGGCGCCGGCGCTGCCGGGGTGCCTCCAGGAACTTCTTTGGACCTCGTACGCCACCATGTGGACACTCTGGGGATCGGGAGCCTTCTGGGGCTTCAAGGGGGCACCCTGCAGACGTGCCCACTGCCACCCGACCAGACACTGGAAAAGCATCCTTAGGTAGAAAGTAGCCCGGAATTAGCACACATCAAAATAAAAGCAGGTTAGAGGGGGATAGATAGGCCCGCACCCTCCTCTGCTCACTGTGACTCATACATCCTCTGTGAAATGGCTTTCTTAGAGCCATTTAACCACAGAAGCCTCGCAGCTCTGTGAAAACTTAGAGATAGCAGTATTTTTTGTTAAAGCTTGGGGAGATCTTTGTGTCCCCGAGTAAACCACTCCTTTTATCCCCCAACCCCTCACCCACTTTTTGAGCAAAGCTCAGAACACAGCACTAGATCCGTGTTGGGCTTAAGCTTTTGTCCTCTGTGTTCATAGGCAATTTTAAAAGAAGGGGGTCTCCCCTGAGGCTTTCACAGTAACTTTGAAGTTTCTCAGATCTCAGACTGAGAGCCGGCTGCAGAGGGAGCAGAAAGTGCAAAGCTTGTGGCTACCGAGCACCCTGGAGGGTAGGATAAGGAGAGGAGGAGTAGACACGGCCCACAGGAAAATCCATGGGCTGGGAAGGCCCACTCGCAGTTGCTCCCCAGTCGGAAGCACTCTGAGCAGTGGAGAGGCCTGGGGACCGCTCCACAGACTCTGTCACTTAGTGTCTTTTGTACCCTGAACAGACCTGTACCGAATGGGCCAGAGCCACAGGCTGTAGCTTTGAGGCCTGGTCTTGACATCCCTCGTCCTAACCAACCAGGCCAGCTGGCTCCAGACAAGTCCAGCATCCAGAAGGAGCTTCCAGAACCCTCTGAGACCTGCCCCATCCACCCAACTACCCATCCATCCACCCCCCACACACACACACACGCACTCAATATATCACCTCTGTGGTCATCTGCGGGGTCCAGTTTCCCTACCTCCAGTCTGTGACATCTTCCTAACCACCCCCCCTTTCCTCTCCTCTCTCATTTGCTCTGGTTCAGTTCCTTGTCACCGGGACCCCAAATCAGACCATAATCTTTCAATGGGTTTCCCTGCTTCCGGGCCCTCCCAGGCCAACCCACCCTGGCTACCACTCCTGAATTAACCTTCTGAAAACATACCCAAGTTCTCTTGGTAACCACAGATTGCCTGCAGCAACCCGTCTGAATTTCTGGGCCCAACCCTGAGGCCCTGTCCGTATGTTCTGTCTCGTTACTCCATCTTTCAGAGTGGGTGACATCTTGGGAACATAAGCTTTATTTTTCAAAGTCAAATCAAGGGTAAATTATGTGTCAATAAATCGTAGAAAAAAAAATTTGTTTTTAATTAAATGAGGCTCTTGTCACTAGTACGCATTGCCATGCATGTCCATACACACAGCCAGACATGCATTCTGACGAGCACAGCTGTGGCCTCAGCGCCCTTGGCCACAGAGTTGAGTGGGACCCGGGTACAGCTCATGACCCATGTGCTAAGCCGTGCACCCTCCCTTGGGGCCACAGCATTATGTGAGCAGAGGTGCCATTCCCATTCCACGCGAGCCTCAGAGCTCCTCCTATCGTTTTCGAGATGCTTTCCTCTCAGAGGGAAAGAGAGGGGCCCAGGTGCCCGGCTCGGGTCCACAGTGAAATGACGGTGCGACGTCTCAGAAGCAGCTGAGAACTCCCCACTGCCCCTCGCCCTTCCTCAGATAGAAGTGGGGAGACCCTTGGGAACCATAAATGACAACGTACCATCATTTCAAAGGTCCTTAAGGGCTTTCTAGTCCAACTCCTCACTCTTTCAGGCCGCAGAACTGAGCAGGGTGTTACTTGTCCTCAGTTTCCCACCCAGTTAAGAGAAAGCTTGAGAACCTCTCTCCTCCTTCCAGTCTCTCAGTGGCTTCCCTGCGGGAGAGTCCCGGGTCAGCCTGCGCTTTCTCTGTTACAGCCTGGGAACCCCAGCCCCCGGAGGAGCCAGCCCATCAACCTGAACCACTATGCCACCAAGAAGAGCGTGGCAGAGAGCATGCTGGACGTGGCCCTCTTCATGTCCAACGCCACGCGGCTGAAAGCGGTGCTGGAGCAGGGACCGGCCTCCCACTACTACACCGCCCTCGTCACCCTCATCAGCGTTTCTCTGCTCCTGCAGGTGGCCATCGGAATCCTCCTCGTGGTCATTGGTGAGGATCCCAGGCCTGGAGTGGGCCTCGGGGCCCTCTGGTGGGAAGAAAATCCCCGACTGCCTCCCTGAGCCTCCCCTACTCTGGCACGCCAACATCTCAACCATTGGCTAAGCTGGTGGTAGCCCTCCACAGCTAACACCCAGCTAACAACTCCTACACAGTAAGAGCAGGTCCCTGTCCTGCCTCCTGGTCTCCCACATAGTGGTCCCTCCACGATACCTGCTAAACGACTCTCTTCCCTTACTTTTGGCAGAGGTCCTTATGGCCTTTAGTGTGAGCGTGTGTCCCACTTGTAAGACCCAGTGGAAGTTTCCAAATCCCGGTGAGGGGGAAGGAGGCACAGCCCGATGCCTACCACCTCCCTTGCTTTTTGCCACACGGATCTCCACGGTGCCAGACTTTCTCTGGCCTCTAGTGGATGCTGCGGGGGAGGTTTTGGGCTGTGAACTCACACTGACCCTTAGCTCCCCACTTGGTCCGCAGCACGTTGGAACCTCAATGAGGTAGGAAAGCAGGGCCAGCTTAACCAGCTCAACAACACGGCCACCAGCCTGGTCGCCATCACGGTCGTCATCAATGTCTTCATTACAGCCTTCGGGGTACACAAGACAGGCTCCCTGGCTGCCAGGACCTCAAGGAATCCTCTCTGAACACAGCCTTGGGACCCAGGTGAGAGAGGAGGGAGAGGTTCCCCCGGGTCCAAGGGTTCCAAATGACCCTTCTCCCGGCTCTGGGGGTTTGGGGTAAGAGTGAGATCTTTTCAAGGACCAGGGAAAAGATAGATCTGAGGCAGGAGGGGGTCTGAGAGCACCTGGATTGGGGCCCAGAAAGGCCCCTCCTGCTGCTAACAGAGGAATCATCCTCAGCGGTCAAGCTGGGGTTTTTCTAGAGCCTGGGATGGGTGGGAGGCAGTGTGGTTAGTGCTTGGCTCTGTCCCTCTGGCAAGAGGAAAGATGCCGTATAGGATCCTTCTCTGGCACTGCCCTGTAGTCCCTGTTGCTCAAACTGGGGTCCATGGACCAACAGCAACACCAGCTGGAAGGTTGCAGGACACGTGGGATCTCGAGCCCCACTTCAGATCTCCTGAATGGGCACCTGTGTTTGGAAAAGTTTGCTAGGGGAATTGTGTGCACGGTAAATCTGAGGACCCCTGGTCTGGCCTGCCCTCCTCACCATCTTGTCTCTGCTTCCCCCTACAGGTCCTAGGTCTGGAACAGCTTCCGCCTCTCTCCTACCCACTCTGCTAGGCTGAGGGGCCCTTTCCATAGCCCCTGGGAGAGCTTGAGAGGGGCAATGGAGGTGCCCTTGCTCCCCGCCAAGAGCATCTGAATGAAGATGTGCTATTTCACTGGTCTGAGTGAATCCCATCTTGGGCTGGAGTCCTGAGCTCAGAATGGGGTACTGCTGACCTTTCTTTCTGGTAGTATCTCCTGCACCTGAGGCGTGTCTACCTAAGGCCAAGCCCGCCGACTTCAGGACTTCTTACTCCACCTCATTCCTTTCCTCCATCCTATCCATTCCCTCTGCTCCAGGCCAAGTTCTCCCCTTTTCTAAAATGGAATGATCTCTATCTATAAAGTTTTCTGTAAATGCACTCTGAGTCAATCTTTGTGCCTCTGGGCTAGTCTCTGGATGCCCTCTCCAGCTGTGTTCTGGTAAGGGCTCGACTCCCTCTTCTCTGGGTCCTGCTCTGAGTCAGCTTTTCTGGCCCCACATACCTTGGGCTAATTACCATCTGCTACATCAATGGCAGATTACTTAGTTCTGGATTGATCCATGTTTATGCACAATCCTTTTTGAAAACCTGTTATAGCTTTCAAATTAGCACCTTCCCTTAGGCATGTGCTTAAGGCATGCAAACTCATTTTGATCTTTGCCTTAGCCAAACAGAATGAGGACGGTAAATTTGTACCTGTAAAGACCCAACCAGGCATCATACCTCACACAGGAATGATTTTTAGAGTGTCTGCTACTTTCCCACTGCTTGCCGAGGTGTCCATCCAGGGGGACGTCCCCCAGGGTAGCCCTTCTCTACTGAAACCACCAATCTCCCACTAACTTGCTGAGCAGAAAACGCCCAGTCCGCTCTCAGACAGTGAACTCAGGCAGCTCCCCACAGGGCAAGACCAAACTGATGGTGAACAGTGGAGGGTGGTGTGGGAGCGTCCTGACGACTGAAGGACGGAGAAGTGCACCCTAGCCCCTCAGCCCAGCCCTCTCCCATCTTGATGGGGGATGAGAAGAACACATGAGCCACTTGGTTTTCTAAGAAGATGCTGTATTTAATCACTTCCCTCCCTCCCCCGCAACCCAACACATTTCCCTACAGAGTAGGGGCCCTCCCCCTTAAGGCAGATGGTGTGGAGGTAACAAACATTGAAGGAAAGGCACTGGCCAGAGTCAGAGGGGGTCGTGAGCAGGGCAGGGGAGGGCAGGGCAGGCGGGGCTGGCTCCTGTCTTTAAAAGCATGGAGGCAGCAGAGCTGCCTCAGTTAGCTCAGGCCTACCAATGCCACGCCCAAGGGTGGCCCCAGAAAGCAAGCTGCCCACCCCAGCCAGCTAACCAGAGTTCTACCTATTCCATATAGCCCTTTCCCAAAGGCAGTAGGCCTGAGCAAGGGCCGTGTGAAAAGCCAGGGCCCAAGGGGCAGGAATGGCATCCAGAAGCCGCAGCCCATTAATTGTAAAGTTTTGTCCTTCCTGATTTTTTAGAGGAGGATGAAACTCTCTTCAACCTCCAGAAGGTTCTCAAGGCTTGATTCTCCTAAATGCCAAGCGTGTGCTCTTGGTGAATGCAGGGCCCACCAGGTAGACCCTGGAGCTCTGAAAGCTGACTAGGACTCTACCACGGCATGGAGCCTGGGCTCAGCAGCCTGGCCTCCTGCGCCCCGCGGCAACCCCACGAGCCCTTCCTCACAGCAGCGAGCACCGGGCTCCCCTCCTTCCACGGACTGGAGTGCCAGAGCCAGTGTCCAATGCACCACTGGTCAAACCAGCGACAGCGGCAGAGGCAGCAGCAGCAGCAGAAAAATCCCCAGCCCCAAAGGCACCTGAGGACTTTTAGTGCAAGACTAAGTGTGTGATCGGCAGGTGTGAGAAAGGGCAGTCAGAGATTACAAAGGCCAAGGGCTAGCTTCCTGAAATGGCTCCACTTTTCAGTTCCTCCTGGCTCCACTCTTCTCCAATTGAGGAAGAGATCTCAGGGCGATGCCCTTACCTCCCCAAGCCCATGGCCCTGCCCCTCCACACCCTGGTCCCTGTTCCTCCACCTTGTCCATACCCCTTCCTCTTCTTCCCGGCAGGCCAGGACTGGGGATCTCCCTGAAGGGGGCCAAGTCTCTTCGGGGTCTGGACTGTGGGGAACTCCGATTTCCCACTTCCCTTTCTCCCCTTCCTGCTGGATGCCCACTCCCTCTTCCCGTCTAAGCCCAGGGCTTTGTTACATCTCCATCCTCTTTCCTCTCTGCTCCATGTTCTCCTCAAAGCTTCAGCCTGCAGGCAGGCCAGGCCGGGCAGGGCCAGGCCGGGGGCTTCTCTTCCCTCCTTCTCCACCATGCTGGTCTGGCACCGCCTCTACGCCAGACACCCAGGAATGACGGGTCCACGGTCCACCAGCCCTCTGTCTCCCAACCCCGCTGAGGCACCATGATGATGCCAGTCTGTGCTGGGCTGGAGTTAGCACCACCCAGAGGAGAAGGTTAATGCCCTAATTGGCGGCCAACTGTTCTGTGGCTACCCGGGAGAGATGTGCGTGTCTCTGGAAGGCACAGCCGGGGTAGAGCTGAGAACGGATCCACGCTGTGCCAGCTCCTCTGGTTATAAATCAGCTGCCAGACCAAGGAATTGATGGACACGTCGCGCTACACAGAAGTGGGTCTGAGGTATGCAAGTTGGGACATGCCCTAAATGCATGACTCCATCCCTCTCTCACAGTCAAGGCTGGGTCTGGACAGGTACAGTTTTGGTTTTCTGTTAGAAAAAATAAAAACCCCAATAGAGTATGTCCAAGAGAAGAGTTTCCAGGTCATGGTCACTGCTCCCCATGAGGAGCCTGGTGGGGGGTGCTGGAATGCACCTCACGGATAGGTCAGCAGCGCTCAAACAGGTCTTTCCTTCCTTGGCTGCACTGTGCTGCCTTTCCCAGAGGCCAGTCCATCTCTGTCAACGAGTGAACGGCCCCTCTCGGTCCCTCTCCCAAGGTCCTCCCTTCAGAGACCCCGAGGGTAGAGAGAGGGGCCTTGGCAGCTGTCTGCGTGAGGCAACAGCTCTGGGTGGTGACGGTGTTAGCTCTGAGGCCTCTCGGGGCTCAGCCATGGCTTCTGCCCCCCTTCCCCACCCCCCAGCGGCAAGCAGGGGCACTGGGGAGCCAGCACAAGTCAAGGAGCAGGAAGCAGTCAGTCCAGCGGGCCGCCCCTTGGGATCACGGCATCTTCATCTGGCGGCGGTTCCACATGCCTCGCTTGGAATGGAAGTGATGGAAGAAATTCCTGAGGGAGAGACGTTCCACTTCCAGGCCCGCTTGGAGGATCCTGAATGAGGGAGGGGCAGGGTGAGCAACAGAAGCACCAGAGGCAAGTGGGGAGAGGCCCAGGCCCCTGAGGACCCCACCTCCCATGCCTACGTCACCCCCGGTCCCTGTCTTCCTCTGTTTCCTCCCCACAGGACATGGGAGGAGGCTGCAGTTGGGAGCCAGCCAGCCTAGGTCTGAATCCCAGCCCCATACCTTATAAAGCATGTCACCTTCAGAGTCTCAGTCTGCCGGTCTTTTCCTCCTTTAGAGAGAGAGTGATACACCGCCAACCCTGGTCCTTTCTTCCTTTGATGTCTCTCTCCCTTTCTCTCCTCCGCCTCCTCCCTTCAATCCAAATCTCAAGGTATTATCCTCTTTCCCTCCCCATCTCTTGGCAACAAATTTCTTTCCTTCTTCTGTAACTTTTATTTATTGAAAAACCTCTCCACCCAATGCGGGGCTCGAACTCATGACCCCGAGATCAAGACCTGCGTGCTCTCTCTGAGCCAGCCAGGCAGCGTGGCAGCAAATTTTTTTTAAAAAACAAATTTCTTGAAAGAGGACTCTCCTACTAACACAGCTTCTGCTCCCTCACCACCCTACAGTGGGGTCCTGGCCCACCTGTGCCTGCCTCAACCCTGCTGCTGCTTCCCAAGTCTGTGGCCTGTCCCGTGTTCTCCTTTCTTCTTCCCAGGGACTATTTCTTGCTCCCTGAAACTCCCTTCTCCCAGGCTTCCAGAGCCCCAGGACATCCTGGATAATCTTACTGCCCTTTAATGGCCTTAATGTCTCTTACATTGGCCCCAAGTCTTTCCTGACCCTTCATCTGTCTCTTTTGTCCATTCCCCAGCCTCAGCTTCCCTGCCGGGCAGCGGTGCAGAGGAGGAAGGCTCCGATCCAGAGAACACCCGGGCTGAGAGCATCAGCATTTACATGCACACAGCTCTCGAGCTACTTTATCCTGACAGCTCACCATGCACTCTAATCTCCACGCCAACCTTGTGACACAGGTGAAGGCAGTATCATCCCCCTTCTAATAGACACAGAGACTGAGTCTTGGCTAGGCGAGTAATAGGATCCCTGGCGAGGGGCAGGGCGTCCTCTGAGCCCAGAGATGAGGAATCTGCTGCCCCATGGCCCCAGCCTCGGCTGATGTAGTCCTGTTCTCTCCCCGCAGTCCCTCTGAGACACCCTCCTCCCCCAGTCACCGGTCCAGCAGCTCCCAGTCTTCCCCGCCCCAGCGGTCTCGGAATTCCTTGGTGTTCATGCCGCCGATTCTGTCCAGGTCTGACTTGTAGATGCCGAGCAGTCCAAACCCATTCACCTCCCAGTAACCTGTGGCCAGACAAGAAGCCCCTGTAAGATGAGCCAGGGACCAGAAGGAAGCAAGGAAGGCTGTTGGGCTGTACTCCCAGAGCCTTCTCTGAAAGACAGGGGACGTAGGTGCCTGATGCTGAAAACTGTCTCATGCAAACAAGTCCCTGCCCACACTCAGATTCAGGGTCCGGCCGAAACTGCGGTCCTACAGGAGGGTGACTACAGGCCCTAAAACAGAATCTCGCAATGGCAGCCACTGAAGACACAGCCGAACATGCTTTCCTTGTCTGTTTTCCTCCCAGAAGCAGGCAGCCTGTCTTCCCGTTTCTCTATGTGCAGAGGGCACAGAATCTGGCACAGAGTAGGTATCTGATGACTGAAAGAAGGGAAAATGGGGAGGAAATGCTCATCACTGCTGCTGCTGCGGCTGAGCACAGCCCTCAGGCACCTCTCCGGTGGGCTGTCCAGTGGGCAGGAGGAGCAGGAGGGAGACCGCCATGGTAGACACGGATGTTTCTAGCTCTGGGATAAAGAACCAAGGCCAGACAGGGCTCGCCTACCCACCCTAGCCCAAGGCAGGGCTCACCCTCAGGCCACTGGGGGGTGGCTCCGCAATGCAGCCTCATCACCATGGGGGCGAAGGCCATCTTGCCCTCCACACAGTGCTTCCGGATGGTATCGATGACTCCGGCTGGGAAGTGGATATGGAGGTCACAGAGGAAGATGATGCTGTGAGGGTCCTGAGGACAGATGGGGGAGGCTCAGCAGAGCCCACAGACCAGGGCTGAGGGTCAGGCCACTCCCGAGGACAATCCTCAGGCTCCTTCCCACTCAAATGCTGGACAAACTTCCACCAAACTGTTGGGCAGACTGCCACGGTACTGGGCACCACGTGCACAGTTTTCAGAGTCAGAGAATGAATTCTGACACCTCCCCTTCCTCCTTTCTGGACCGCAAGGCCTCCGGACAAATGCTCTACTGTCATTTGCTCAGTCTCGCCCAGCACCCGCCCTGCAGCAGAACGGAGAGGACCTCCCGTGTCCTCATTCCTTCCTCCCTGAGGGGCTGACGGCCTCACACATCCCAGATGTCTCCATCTCTTAACCAGTCTGTAACCCAGTCTCCCAGGCCCCTCCCAGGATATTACCTTCACCAGGTCTATGCCAGCCTGAAGCCCAGCTGAGCGCTCGAAATTTCCACTCAGCTTCATATACTGGAAGCTGCAGGGAGAGGAGAGGAAAGAGGGGCCGAGTATGAGGCTCGGCGGCCGTGGTCCCCGGAGGACACCGGTGGGCCCGGAGGAAGAGGAAGTGGCTCCTAGGGTGGGATCATACCCAGGTGAGTCATCTGGAGAAAGCCAGACACTGGGACTCAGGACAGCCAGCTGGGACTTCAGGCTCTGCCCAGCACCCAGCAGTCTTGGGACTCTGGAAAGCGGGTGGCTCAGGCTGGGCTCCAGCGGGGGAGCCCCCTCACCTTCGAAGCTTGGACCTCTTTAGGGCCATCTCGACGTCCATGTCCTCACTGCTGTAGTCAGTGATGATGATATTGAAGTGTGGGTCGCCGGTGGCCTGAAACAGCTTTTCCATGTCTCTGATGAACTGCTGCACCCAGCGCGCCTGGTTCTTTACTACCACAGTGGGCAAAAGGGAGAAAGAGGCGGTAACACCGAGAACGGCAGCCCCACTGCCAGCTCCTGCACGAGTCAGGGCCCCAGTGGACCTCTGCCACTACAGACCCATCGGCAATGCAGCAGGGAGGTAGGGGCAGATGCAGAGGGGGAGCTGACCCATGAACGGGGCCTCTGCACCCTGCCTCCCACAGAGCCTCCAGGCAGGGTCCCATGGGAAGGCCTGGGACAGGGGCTTGTCCTCAGCTCTCTCGTAGTAACCGGACTGTGCTCTCACGCTCAAACCCCATCATCTGCCCATCCTAGTAGCACCCTTGCTCTCCTTTCTGTTCCCTGCTCCCCTTTCCCACTACAGATACCAGCTAAGCACTCTATGTCTTGTTCCCAGAGCAGCTGCAAGCCCGGGTACAATGACGTGGCCATGATCCCACCCCACCCTGAAATCTGGAGCAACAGGGAGCACCTGGCCTGCTAGTCAGCATCTTTGCCAACCACAACACTCAGCCATGTGACCTCAAGTCCTCGACTGTCAAGTGGCCTCTCCCACAGGTTCTCGTAAGATCACACCAGTGAGCAGAGACCTGGGTGCTCACAGTGACTTTTAGGATCCCCTCTCTGCTGATAATGGCCGGGCTCAGCTTGAGGCTCACCAGGCACAACGAAGTGGACCACGGCTCGGTGATTCCAGGAGAAGCCCTGGGGCCAACACAGTTTGGGCTCCGGGGCCCGGACACTCAAGACATGTCTCCGGCGGTTGTTTGAGCCCCAAACCAGGCCCTGCAGGTTTCGGGCCTCGACCTCTTCCCCACCAGCTGGATCGATGCCCTGCCAGCCTCGTGTAGACACATACTCGGAGAGCCGCACTGGGCGCTGGCCTTGTTCCAGCAGCTCAAGCTCCAGGAGGTAGCGACCCCCGCGTAGCTGGTCCTGGCGCTTCTCCACATTCACAATGCGCTGTAGCTGGTACTTTCTGTGGCAAAAAGGGTGGGCAGCTTGAGTAACTCTTTCCCCACTGTCAGGGGTAACATGGTAGGTAGAAGCCTGTGAGGTCAGATGTCAGGGGACCCTGTTTTTTGTCCTAGTGTTGCCATTAGCTAAGATGCAGGGGCACCTGGCTGGCTCAATCAGCAGAGCACGTGACTTTTGATTTCAGGGTTGTGAGTTCAAGACCCACGTTGGGTACAGAGTTCAGTTAAAAAAAATAATAAATAAGTAAATTAAAAAATAATAGGAAATAATTAATCAATTAAGATGCTTCCACCAGATGTTTAATCGCTACTGTTCACTGCCTCATCTTTAAAAACGCACCCATTGGGGTACCTGGGTGGCTCAGTGGGTTAAAGCCTCTGCCTTCAGCTCAGGTTGTGATCTCAGGGTCCTGGGATCCTGGGGTCCTCAGGAGGCTGCTTCCCCCTCTCTCTCTCTGCCTGCCTCTCTGCCTGCTTGTGATCTCTGTCAAATTAAAAAAAAAATGCACCCATTGACCTGGGATGATCTCTAAAGTCTGTTATAACTCTAGACCCTAAATATAAAAGGTGAATGTTTCCTTGAGAAACTGACCCTCATTAATAAAGTACTCTGCTCATTTATAGTCCATAACATAGGATGGGTTATTAGAAAACTACTGACTGGGGCACCTGGGTGGCTTAGTGGGTTAAGCTGCTGCCTTCGGCTCAGGTCGTGATCTCAGGGTCCTGGGATCGAGTCCTGCATTGGGCTCTCTGCTCAGCAGGGAGCCTGCTTCCTCCTCTCTCTCTGCCTGCCTCTCTGCCTACTTGTGATCTCTGTCTGTCAAATAAATAAATAAAATCTTAAAAAAAAAAAAAAAGAAAACTACTGACTGGTTAGCTCAGCATCATTAATCCACTAGGGAAATGCAAATCAAAACCGCCATGTGATACCATTTCGCACCCATCAGAATGGCCCTTTTCAAGAAAGGAAAACAACAAGCACTGATGCGAGAAAATGACACAGCTGTAGGGAATGTAGAACCATGCAGCTGATTTGGAAAAGAGATCCACAGTTTCTCAAAATGTTAAACACAGAGTTTTATGACTCAGCAATTCTACTCCTAGGTATACCCCCAAGAGAGCTAAAAACCTGTTCGTGCAAAACAATTACGCACGACTGTTCAGAGCACCATTGTGTTCCTAACAGCCCAAAGTGGAAGCAACCCGGATGTCAACCAACAATATGCGGAATATTACGCAGCAGTACCAAGGAGCGAAGCGCTCAATACCTTCTGCAACCAGAAGCCTTGAAAAAGTTTTGCTAAGTGAAAGAAGCTAGAGACAAAAGGTCACATATTCCATTTACCTGAAATTTAACTCCATTTGCATGAAATGATTTTTACAGGTCAATCTATAGCGGGAGAAAGTCAGGTAGTGGTTGCTACAGACCGAGAGAAGGGAGAAATGAAAGTAATGCTAACACGTGCAGGAGTCCTTTTGAAAAGTGATGAAAACATCTGGAATCAGATAGTGGTAACAGCTGCACAATATTATGAATGGGCCTAAAAACCACCAAACTGTACACTCTAAAACTGTACACTCTAATCTGGGGCGTTAAATGTTACATGAATCGTGTCTCAATTACAAGAATGTTGACTGGTTAAGCAGATGAATGCAAAACCAAGGAAGTCAGGCCCTGCTTTCCGCTCTCGCACTCCCTTCTGGCCCACACCTAGGGTCTTACTCTCTTAGACTCAGTTTTGTCTGTTGTATCTCTTTGCTACTAGCTCCTTCCCTGAGAGAGGGGACCCCATCTTCCCAGTGCTCAACACATGTCCTACGCCAGGTACCAAGGGATGTCAGAACCTTGCCCAAGGCTGGACAAAGACCTGACAGGTAGAGCTCATTCTCAGGAACAAGGGGTCCCAGGTGTGTGATCATCCAGGGAGCCTGTAGCCGGGGAACAGGCGACCATCCCCAGGTTCCTGCCCCCCAGGCTAGATGGCTGCTGTGCCCCAGCCCCAGTCCCAGAAAAGCCCTTTACCTTACCCCCGGCTCCTCTGGTTGAGCTTCTTCAGGAAGACCCGTGTGACCTCGAGAGCCTCCTGCTCCGGAAGCAGCAGGTTGCCAGACGTGTTACAGTTCAGATCGATCCAGTCAGTCCGCAGGGCTTGGAAGTCAAGGTTCCGAGCACTGAAGGTCTGGTCCCAGTTTACCACTGGGTCAAACACGGGCACGTATTCGAACACCTCATTCATATCCTCTTCCTCTTCCTCTTCTTCCCCCTCTTCTTCTCCTTCCACCTGTCCTTCCTGGCCTGCAGCAACCATGACATCTTCCTTGCCATGCCAACCCCTCCTAGGGGCTAGGGGCTCCATCCTGTCTCCCCTTCTCTGCTCTGCGATGTATGTCTCAACTTGATTCAGCCACTGGGACTGCCCTAGAGTTTTCCTAGGACTGTCATTAGTGGGCCTGGGCCCCTTGACAGGAGGCAGTTTCTCTGCCAGATGCCCTGGGAGCCACTTTTGAGAGTAAGATGGATCCTGGCTGGGCTCAGGGCTGGGTCTTCGCTCCCTCTCCTCTGGCTGCTGGACTAGGACATCACTAGTCCTTGCAGGGAAAGGAGCTGTGGAGTTCTGCTTGGAAAAGGGTGCCAGCAGACCCTCCCGGGGCTGAGCCAGGAGTTTCCGGAGGTGGTAGTCAGTGACATCCTGCCCAGGAGGAAAGGTAGGCACTTGTCTTCCCTCTGGCATCCTGGCATCCTGAACATTGGAGGCAAGGGTCTCTTCTGGCGCTTCTCCATACTGGGATTCTTCTAGAAGGCTTTCCTCAAAGCCTGTTGTTAATAATAACAACCATTGCTCACATCAGAGTTCCTAGCCTTTCCCAAACAAGATATACAAGAAGCAGTTGATCCTATGAATGAGACACCGAGTGTCAGATGGGGATTGCACCTGGCCTCCGCCACTGGCTTACTGTGGGACCTTGGGCAAGTTACCCACCTCAACCAATCCCAGTTTCTTCCTCTGCATAAAGGGAATAATCATGCATCTTCCATAGGGCTGTTGTGAAAATGGAGTGATATAAAATACCCAAAGTGCCTAGCAGGTGCCTGGCACACGGGACCCAACAAATGGCTCCCGGCATGCCCTAATCCCTCCAGAAGGGAGGCCACAGGACGACAGTGTTTCTCTGCAGCATAACTTCCCCAGTGACACGCCAGCGAGAGCAATCCCTCCAGCACTCCAAGTAATCTCCTCTGGGGCTCTAATTCTCCTCCAGCTGACCGCAGCACGCTGTTAAAAACAGTATCACTTTCCACATGTGCGTGGGATGGAGAAGGAAGGAGTGCCACTCTCTACTCCTTTGGGTGTAGGGGAGGGGCAATGTGGGTCAGATTTTAAGCTCGTCAGGGACAGGGCTGGCCTGGTCTGAACTTCCTCTAGAAACAGACCATGCTCCTCCCTCCCTGCCTGACCTGGAAGCCTCAGCGGTCACACTGTACCTGGCTGCTCTGGCCCCTGCTTCTCTGGCTGGTCAATCTTGATGTACTCCTGGAAGCTGAACCTACAGAAGGAAGGGAGAGGCAGACTGGCACCCAGCGCCCCGCAGGCTGCCGTGTGAGGCTCTGCAGGGAGCGCCAACAAAAGCATGGAGTCATGCCCCACACTGGAGGGCAAGAGTGTGCGTGCGTCTGTGAGTGTGTGGCATGCCTGGGAAGGGCCAAGACTCCTCAGGCTAGAAGGGCATTTGTGGCCCCTCTAGTCCAGGCAGCTCTCCCGGCTCCTGGAGAGCCCCTCTGTAAGGCCATTCTCTTTCTCACCTATCCTGGTAGTATGAGTTTTCCTGGTAGAAGCATTTATTATGGGTCTCCATGTGGCTCAGACGGGTATAGTCATTGGGGTAAACGAAGGACAGATGCACCTGGAGGCAGAGAAAGTAGCAGGAATGAGAGGGTGGGATCTCAGCAAGAAATCAGCCAGCAGGGTTAAGCCTGAGCCTCACCAGGACCACACAGGGCTCTGAGGGCCCTAACCTTGGTGAGGGGAAAAGGGCTGCTTTGAGCTCCGGAAGAAAACATTTGTTCCACAGACCAGAATTTCCTTCTACTCTTCAGGGCTCCTCTCCCGGGCTCTCTGGACAAAATGCAACCCAACTCAAGCTTCCCAGTGCACACGCCCCTCACCTCCCATCCTAGCTCCTTCTGCCTAGTGGCAGCCAGTACCATTCTCTCCTCCTCCTGCCATCTCACCCTCTCCTGCTGCCTCCGGACCTTTACTGCAACCTTCCATGGCCCTGGAACAACCTCCTTCTGTTACCCACCCCACTGCTTCCTGCCCTCCTTACAGCTTCAGGCAATGCCACCAACCAAATTCCAAGTTAGAGCCCACCCTTTCTCTGACCTAGAGGATGAGTCCTGGTCACCTCTTCCAGCCTTGAGCACCCAAATCATTTCTAGATCTGGATGTATAGTGTGCCTTCTGCCTCTGCTGTTTCCACCCGGGCTACAGGTTCTCTAGAACTAAGCTTCGCTCCATAGTTTACCTCCCTCGGTGCCTCATCAATGAGTTTAAGAACTGCTGGCTGATCATCCAGTAGGACGGACACAGGTAGGACGGGGTTGTGTGGCCCAAGCAGCTGAGAGCATAGGAAGCCTCAGGCCGACCCACTTCTCATCATCCTCAACACCGTGGCAGAGCTGGAGCTGGAGGCCTTCCTAAGGCCAACCATTCATTCTTGCAGTTTATAGGGCGGTCCACTGGGCCATGGACAACTTGGAATGCAAGTTCACCCAGCCCATGGACATGTGAGGCCATCCTGTCTGCTGCTATGTGGCCTGGGGAGGAGGAAGAGTCAGGGCCAGCACCTCTCTTTCTTAGCCCCAGGCCGCAAGCCCTCTTGACTCTGCCCCCACTGCCCAGCCTCAAGACTTACAAAGCGGAGTCCCTGGTAGCGCTGCAGGGGGAGCCCATCCACCAGGTAGCTGGGTTTGTAGGGACAATCGGGCAGGACGTGGCGGAGATGAGTCTTGGGGATCAGAGGCACTGAGGACAGTAATGGAAGAGGCATGAGGGTAGGGACAGGAATCTGGAACAGGTTGGCTTCAAGGCACAAAGCCTCTTGGCTGTGAGGGAGTAGGGGGGCAGGGGATGCAGGCCTCTGCTCTCAACAGGCACTTTTTTGTAATTCACTCATGGCAGCCATGGGCAGAGGCCAAGTTCATCAGCTGAGGTTGCCAAACTAAGGCTGGCACCACTCTTCTGGGCCAGGTGCGTTCAAGGAGCCTTGGAGGCCAAGGATTCGAACGCAGTCCCTGGTTCATGGCATGGGATTGCTGTACAGGGCTAGCCTCAGGAAAGGTTCAGAAACATCCAAGAGGCCACCGAGTCTCATCCTAGTGCAAGGCCAAGAACTGAACTTCCTCCCAGTTGTGAGGGATTATAGGGGGACTGGGGAGGTTTTCTCAGCTTTTAAAATGTAAATGCTCCCAAGAATTTATGACTCCAACACCTTGGTGGGAACACACTTCTCTCACTGGATTAGAAGAGTTGGGGTCCACTAGGAAACTATGATATATGTGATTGTGAAGGGACACTCAGGGGATTTCTGGGCTCTAGTTCTACTTTCTGTCCTGGGAGGTGGTTACCTAATGTTTGATGTGTAATGATTTGTGTAACTGTAAAGTTGTGCATATATATTTTTGTACTTTTCTGTATGCATATTATATTTTACACTCTTAAGAGAAAACGAAGATTCTCTGACTTTGGGATACCGTGGTAGAAGTGACAAATCTGCAGAGTCTCCTCTACTAATATCCATGGGCCTGAGCGTGTGGTCCCCAGACCTGGTGAGAAGTGTGTGGTCAAGGTCTTACCTCGATAGAGGGTGTCCCGAGGGTCAGGCCGCAGCATGTCTGCAAGGGGTGGCTCCTCTCTGGGAATAGAGTCTCGGGAGCCTACATGGCTGGCTGCTGTCTGAGGGATATGGCCCACATCATCCATCCTTAGGACTGTCTCATCTGGGCTCAGGAAGGAAAGAACAGAGGCAGCTGTGAGTCCTGGAGTAAACCTAGAACCCAGACCGCTGCCCACCAGAGCCCAGGCTTCTGTATCCAACCCCCCGCCAACTCCAGGGACAGTATGAGGTGTGTGTGATCCCCCTTCCCTCCAGCCCTGCCCCCTCACAAGTTGGGAGTTTGGCTACTGATCTCCCCTAGACCCACTCTACCAGCCCCATAGCTACTGCACACCAGAACTTTGTGTAAACTGGGAAAAGACACCACTTCCTCAAAAGTGTTACTGCTTTCTGCCGGAAATCTGTCATTGTAAGTCTGCTTCCTTTGCCTCACAAACATGTATAGAGAACTTACGAAATAACCAGCCAGGCACTGTTCTAAGCATCTTATAAACATCAAGTCATTTCACCTCCATAAGCACCATATGCCTTAGGTACTTATTAAGTTTTCCTACTTTACCAGATAAGAATTTCGGCAACGAGAACCTAAGTTACTTGTCAAAGATCACAAAACTGGTTGGGGGCAAAGCTGAATCTGGACTCTCAGAATCAAGGCTCTCTGAGAATCTTGGAATCTCAGCCTCCAGGTTATGCCACGTCTCAGACAGACGAGCCAGCAAAGGTGGACCACTGTAGGGCACTCCCTCGCATTCTCTGCAGCCCTGTTCCTCCTCAACGCCCCCCATCCGGAACCCCCCCCCCACTCACCCCTATGCCCCTGACCAGTATTCTCCCCTCCAAGTGGGACAGGCCTCCTCCGTCTCCCAACCACCCCGGGCACTGGCTGCTCCCCGCCATCTGGATTCATGTCTTCAGCCCCAGGTGGAGCTCTCCCTCTATACCCTGGGCCGGTTACCTCTGGCTCATCTTACTGGTTTCTTCCCTGAATTTTACTATGGGCCTCTTTCTTCTCATTTCACATTGCATCTGCGGACTCCAGCTCTGCCTTCTTCCTCTTGTACCAACTCAGCAGCTCACGATCTGCCCCTTCTGTCTTGACCTCGTGGCCTCTAGCTTTGTTCACCACCAACCTCCTCCCACCTATGTGGCCCACGCCACACCGCCCCTGTCCAGTGAACCCACACTTTCCTGGCCTTCTTGTCTCTCACACACTTCCCACTGCCTTCCCAGTCTCTTCCCAGCATTCCTTGGCTTTCCCTTCCTCCCTTGGGGTTAGGGCCCTGCCTGCTCTTCCTATACCTGGGTCCACGTGGCCCAACCTGCCTGGTGGTGATTTCTCAGTGGGGCCTGCAAATGCATAGGAAGTCATAAGCAATACATAGTATAACTGAAGAGTTCATTTACTACAGATCTAAAGCAGATAGAAAGTTTCTTCATGGCTGGTCATGGCTTTGCAAAGAACCATGGGACCCTCAACTGGGAAACAGAAAACTGGCCTCACTCAGAGGTTTTTCATCTGGAGTGAGCCGCCTCATGGTCTCTGGAGGCCCCTGAAATTGTACACAAAATATTGTATGTGCATGGACAAGTGCATTTTTTCGGGGGTGAGGTCTCAGGAGCTTCCAAAGTGGTCACCTACCCTTGAGAGTTAAGGATCTCTGACTTAGGGTCCCTTTAAGTTCTGTTCCTTGTTCTGGACCCCTTTTCCACCTATGTTTCAAGCACCTTGAGCTTTAGCCTCCACCCCTCCCTTGACCAAACACCCCCGGCAGACTGAGCCCCACATGCTGGTACCTGCTCACCTCTGTCTCCAGGGAAGGGGCAGAGTCTACTCACTTGTGAAGAGGGAGAGAGAAGGGGAGTCAATAATGGTGAACTTGGCTCCAGGGTCATTCCGTCGCCACTGGAAGAGGAGAGAGGGTGGATGCGGGTTGGAGAGAGCTGGATTTATTTATTTATTTATTTATTTTTGATTTTTTAAATATTTTATTCATTTATTTGACAGAGAGAGATCACAAGTAGGCAGAGAGGCAGGCGGGGCGAGGGGAGAAGCAGGCTCCCTGCCGAGCAGAAAGCCCAGTGTGGGGCTCGATCCCAGGACCCTGAGATCATGACCTGAGCTGAAGGCAGAGGCTTAACCCACTGAGCCACCCAGGTGCCCCGGAGAGAGCTGGATTTAGAAAAGGGTTCAAGGGACAAGGGGTGAGGAGTGGTTCTGAGCTGAGCTGGGGTGCAGGAAAAATGGAGCTCTCACCGCAACTTCCACATGATCTGTGCCCTCATCGTTCTGTTTGTGCAGAACCTCAAAGTAGTACCTCTGGGAGGCCGCCAGGCTGGCAAGAGAGAGCAGACACAGAAGGCTATCTTCTTGGGTCCTGCAGTCACCCCAGTAACCCACTCTTCTGCCAGGCCACACCAGCTCCCACCTTGCTCCTGCCACCCCCGGACCCTCTTGACCTTTTCTCTCTGCTCCCGGCATTCCAGGAGCTTTGGTTTTAATGCTGGCCTGGAGTCCCCACTACTTCTTCTTACTCACAGCATGACCTTAGTTTTCTCTTCTGTAAGGTGGCGGTAATAACAGTATATACTTCACAGAGAAATCAGGACAATCGAAGGATATACAGATCTTCCTCAACTTATGATGGGCCTATGTTCTGATAGACTCATCGTAAACTGAGGATATTATTAGTCGAAATGCATTTAATACACTCCCGAACATGATCGCTTAGCCTGGCCCACCTTGAACGTGCTCAGAACACTTGGCATTAGCCTGCAGCTGGGCAAGACCATCTGACACAAATCCTAATTATAACGAAGTGCTGAATACCCCATGTCAGTTACTGAATGAAAATGGAAAAACAGCATGGTGGCATGCATATATAACGGTTGTAAGTATATCGGTTGTGGACCCTGTGCTCAATCAATCACATAGCTGACTGGGAAGTGAGGCTCACGGCCACTGCCCGGCATCACAAGAGACTATTGTATCCCTTACTACAGGTCTGAAAAAAGCTCCAAATTCAAAATCTGAAGTACAGTTTCCACTGAATGCATATCACTTCTGCACCATCGTCAAGTTGAAACACCGTAAGTTGAACTATTACAAGTCTGGCCATCCGTAATAATAATGCTTAGAGTTGTTACTATGTGCCAGGCACTGTTCTAAGTGCTTTACGCATACCAACTCACTTAATTCTTGTTCATAGAGGAGAACACTGAGGCACAGAAATCTTGGGTAATTTGCCCCAAAATCACTGGGGTAGGAGGTGGTGGAGCTGGGATTTGGATGTCCCTGTCCACAGCGTCAGCTGCCAGGCGGAGTTACCTGTAAAGAGCTCAGCACGGAGACTGGCTCACGGCAAGCGCTCTTCACAAGCTACACTGTCTTACGGCTACTGACCTCAAGGCTACCACCATCAAGCCGACGCATGTTCTTGCGTGTGTGTGTGTGCCGGCCACCAGGTGGCACTCTGAAGTTAGGCTAAGTTCCCCTTCCAGCATGTTAAAGCAATTCCAGCCACTACAGGCTGGGAAAGGCCTGGTCTCCCTCCAGTGTCCCAAGGGATCACAACGGTGAGGAACTTTCCGAAGCACAGGCAGAGAGCCAGTGTACAGGCTGTACCCCTGTGGGCATCTCCAGAGATGGAGCAAATGGGAAGGGCAAGGACTAGAAGAGACCTATTTTGTTTTCTAGTCCTGAGTGTCACTTAAATAGCTGTGTGACCTTCACCCAGTCACACCCTCTCTAAGTCTCAGTTTTCCCATCTGTAAAATGGGGAAGGATGGGCCAGATGGTTTCTAAGTCAAAGACTTCATTTATCAGAACGCACGGGGTGCCCAGGCACACTGCACCTCTGGGATAAGGAAGGCTGGAGAGCAGGGAGGGTACGAATGGCTTCCCTGACTCTGATTTGGCCTCAGCACTTGAGGTACGTTGGTTTTTTTCTGTCGCTCACAAGACATCATGAGACTCCCAACTCACCTCACTGGCTTAGAAATTTGGCTCCGAAATTTCCCAAACTCTCCAGGGGCGGTCCACTCTTTTCCAGTCTAGAGGTGCGGGAGAGCGAGAAGAGTCGGAAGGAGGAAGAAGGACAAATATGAAGGAAGGGAGGTGGGGAGTGCAGAGACAGGAAGGAATGGGGAGGAGACATGTGGGAGCAAAGAAGAGCAAGAAGAGAAAGAAAACAGGAGGAGAGGTGAGGGGAGTGATAGGTGACCAGAGCAAGAAGCACCTGTGCTCTTCCTACTCAGGCCCCACGGCATGCATACTTGGGACCATGCTAAGGACACTGGAACCCAAAAAGAGGATGTGGCCCAGTTCCCGCCCAGAGATGAATCTTCCTGAGGTCTTTCTGTGGCCTCAGACTAACTCCTCACTCCTCCCCAGTTTACACTCTTTCTATCCTTTTGTAAAATGGGGCATGTTGAGAGGGAGGATGCTTCTTTTTTACACCTTTCTCTGGCTGTCACGCCAGAGTGACTAAGGGTAATGAGGGTTTCCTGATGTGGGCAGGTGCCTCTTCTATGTCCTGGCTCCCGGGCTGGGCAGACCCTACCTTGCCCACACTGGCCAGCAGCTGAAGGCCTGACACCTGGTCATCCCGGCTGAGCCAGAACTCAGCGTTGTCATCTGCAGCAATGGCAAACTGGATCTTTCCTGGGCAGTGGGGGAGAGAGTTTGCAGATGAGAGCAAGAAGGGCATTAGCATGCAGGACTGAAGGGCTGTTTTATGTCTTAGCAATTACATTCTCTTCAGGGGCTTTGGTGCTGTGGCTTCCCTCTCTGTAAAGTTGGGGGGGGGGGCTCCTCAACCTAGGAGACACCACGAAGATGGGGAAGACTCACAGGGAGAGACAAGCTAGTGCCAGACTCTGTAAATCAGGAAGAAAGCGGGAGCTGGTGGGGGTACTGGATGAGACCTCACCATGACGAAATTTCCCCTCTCCCCAGTGATGGACTAACAGGGTCCAGGGAGCCTAGTGTGGACTTACTTCTCAGCTACAGGCTTATGTTCTCTGGGTATCGTAAAGAACCTGGAGCGGGAAGCAGGAGGATGGGACTTTGGGGCTGGCCTCACCATCGGTGAAGGGGTGCAGGTAGCCAAAGATGCGGAGGCCATAGTTGGTCCATTTTGGGGACACAGCCAGCTTCCTCACGGTGGTGCGAATCTATGCCAAGAAAGGGGAGGGAACAAGAAACTGAAGAAACTGAAGAAACTGAAGAAACTGAAGAAAATGGTCCACTCAGGGCTGGTGAGAAGACCGGGGAGGGGGAGACAGACAGAAGAGACTAGGGCATGACTTGGTGAGTGGAGTGTAGGCAAGATTTCCACTCCCACTTGCTTCTTTGTCCATGTGACCTTGTACAGTGTACAACCAGCCCGACTGTATGTGGTGGTTCTGGCTAACCTGTATCATGAGCCACAATGAGAGCCTAAAGCTGAAATGATGCAGAAGATGGCAGAGAACCCAAAGGAATCCTTAGGAAGGGAGCAATAGTAATAATCATAGACAGAAGAAGAAAGGACCTAAGATATAAAAGAAAGAAAATGAACTAGGAAAGAAGCCAGGACAGATGAAGAATAGAGTAGACTGAGGGAGATGAGAGACAGGAGTGGGGCAAGAGACAGAAAAGAGGCGCGCCCAGCAAACACTCACATGGGGGTACAGTGGGAAGTGGAGGTTCCTCCTGAGCTGCTGAATGGAACTGCCACACCAGTCCTCAAACACATGCAGGTTGGCGCGGCCCCGGAACTGTGCGGGGCAGAGAAGCAAGCAGGTGAGTGTGCGCGCCCGGGAACCGGGTCAGCCCCATGCTGCCCCGCAGCTGGAGGAGGCCGGGTGGAGAGGCGACACCCAGGTCCCTGCAGCCCCAGCCCTGGCGTTCCTTTAGCCACTGAAGGTTCACTTCAGTCCCATCCCAGCCTCACACCCACAGCCTTTCTCCAACCTCATCCCCACTGCCCGGCCCCGAGGCCTGGGTGTTTTCGGCCATACTTTGTGTGTGCGCGCATGCGCGCTGGCGCATGCACGCACGCATGCTGCACTGGCTCTTTCCATGCAGGAAGGGGGCTGGTGTAGATTCTCCAGGCAAGGGGGAGTAATAGCCATAAGAGAAAGGCAAAGATGAGAGAACTGGAAGGAGGGCCCGGCTGGGGTTTCAGCTAAGACTTGCTCTCCTCCCCTCCCCTTCTGCCTAACAGTAAGCTCCACAGCTGTCTGCTGGTGAAACCTTATCTACCCAGTAGTCTTCACGCTTCTGGCTTCCCTTGTGGGGAAGCAGCTGGGAAAGCGCTGCAGGAGGTCTTTGGGGGGCCCATCCGGCAGGGGCAGGACCACCTCGGACTGCTCCCTTAGGAGCTGGAAGCCTCTCTCTCTTGCTCTCGCTCTCCTGCCTCTCCTGGCATTAACTACTGAGGTGCCTGGGACTTGGGCAGCCCTGGGAAGGTAGTAGCAAAGGATGTATGCACTCTCTTCCCTGGCTGTATCATCCGTGGGGCAGAGACCCAGCTTAGAGGCCAGTAGCAGAGGGCCCCCTTCACAAGACAGGGCCTTACAGCCAGCGCTGTGAGTGGGTGGGAGTGCTGGGAATTTGAGAGGGGGAGGGGAAGCCTGGGGATCCTGTCCCAATTTATCCTGACAAAGAGTTTCAGATTACCCCATCTCAGCAATTTTCTCCTCCCCCTCCCCCAGAGCTTAATCTCCAGGTTGTGGGAGGTGGGGCCTCAATTACTGTATACAAACAGGCCCTGCCCTTCCTTCCCCACTGTGGGCCATCAGATATCAAAATATGAGCTGCCCAGAGGAAAACAGAGGAGGGACACCCAGACTGGAAGCCCAGATAAAAGGAAGTGGCACAAGGTCTTTAGCAAGGGATCTGGAGGAACGGATGGTGGGGGGAGAAGTCTTGCACACCAAGGCCAAAGATCTGAGGTGCGGCCTCAGAGGAAACAGGACCCCACAACTGGATCCAGAAAGGAAGCAGGAAAGCCTGTCACTCCCTGTCCCTTCAGCAGCCTGGCACTTCCTGGGCACACTGGCCTGGTCAAAGCTGAGCATGTGGGGCCTTGGGAAGCAGCCATCACACCGGGGAATATAAGTTGGGGGCTGGGATGGGTGGGAGAGAGAATGTGGGCTGGGTAGGTGGGAGGCGGGCTGAGGCTTCTTGGAAGGAAAGAATGGGGACATTGTGCTACTTCTGGGGAAATTCTTTAAGTCCAGTTTACAAGACTCAGTTGTCTCCTACAAATGTCCTCCTCTCAGCCCCTCCCTGGGAGACTTTCAGGGCAGTGTGCTCAGATCCACAGCAAACTGCGAAAGGAGGGCATGCCACCAGAGAAATCTGTTGTGTTCCGCCAGAAGGCCAGAGGACACAGGGGGTTTGGGCAGGGGAAGGAGGAAGGAGCTGGGCTGGCTGCCTCCCACCTCCCATTCAGGGCCTTGCTTGCTATAGCAAGGGTAGCCTGGGATGCTCCAGGGAAGGGAAGGCAGGGAAAGTGGGGGTGTAGGAAGAGGACTAGCCCTCTCCTCCGAGACCTAGGCCCTCACTTGGCATCATGGCAGCCCTCAGACCATGCTTCATCCACTCTCGGGCTGTAGGTGGGGGTCTCTGCAGGACTAGTGGCCACGGTTTTCCTCCCCAGGCCCGGACTGGCAACCCCCATCAGGATTTGCATCTCTCCAAGGTTTGGAGATTTTGTACATGGCAGGGATGAGGGACTCTTAGCTCACTAGCAGCACCCTTTCTTTGCCCACTCCCTTCACGCTCCAGCTGGGGCTGAGACCCAGGGAAGGACGCTGGTTGCTCCCATCACCAGGGTATGTCCACAGCCAGGGATGGATTTGGAACTTTCAGTTGTAAGTAGTGGAGAAAATATTTGTTGGAACCCTCTCATTTTAGAGGTGAGATTATTGAGGACCAGACAGGTAAACTGACTCCCTCCGAACACACAGCAATTAACCCTAGGGAAGTGGGGAGGGTGTATGGGAATACGGATGCAGGAGGATAACGTCAGCCTGGTGGGTCCTCAGACAGGAATGTCCACTGTATTCCATTGCCACGACACTGCCTCTGCCTGGCCTCACTGGGCTTGCCAGACCTGCAGCAGAGCCTCCTCACTGGAAGGAACCTTCTCTGCCTCCACTGATTCTTCACACTGCCTGCAAGATTGTCTTTCTAAAGCATAGACCTGATCATGTCACTCTGCGGCTTCAAACCTCAGACGACTCCCAAGAGGCTTTAGAACAAAACCTTACCCTGGCAGGTGAGGTCTTTTCGACTGACCTATCTTCCCAGCCTCACCTCCAGCCACTCCCTGTCACACACCTGCATGCCACCCACACCCATCTCCTTGCCTTCATCAAACTCCGCCTCTCCAAGTCTACAAACACTCCTTCCCAGGGGGAGGGCCTTTTCCTTTCTCCCCTACCTCCCAAACCGTGGCTCATCCTTCTCTGACTTCCTCCCCAGAGTTAACAGCTTCCCTCCTCTCTGTTCCCAGAACATCTTAATTATTTGAACGAACTCATGCTTGCGGAAGCTAAGCTGGGGACCGTCTGTTCCTTCATTTATTTGATGAGCACCGAATGTCTGCTTTGGACCAGTTCAGGATGAAAAGAGCTGTGGTCCTCCAAGGATAGAGACGTGTTAACAACTGGTATCCCCTGTGCCAGGGGCTACTGCCGGGGAGTCGGGGGGCACCTGGCATGAAGGCAGGAGCAAGTCACCTCTGTCCCCAGGAGAGGCAGGAGCTGAGAATGGATACTTGAGAGTGGATAAATAAAATGTGGTACGGCCGTACAATGGAAGAGTACTCAGCCAGAAAAAGAAATGAATTGCTGGTACAGGCAACTGCATGGACAAGCATGGAAAACGTCATGCTAAGTGAAAGAAACCAGACACAAATGGTCATATTGTCCATTTATATGAAATGTCCCGAACAGGCAACCTAGAGAGACAGAAAGCAGACTACTGGGTGCCCTGGCTGGCTCAGTCGGTAGGTCATGTGATTCCTGACCTCAGGGTCATGAGTTTAAGCCCCATGTTTGGCCTGGAGCCTACTTAAAAATAATAATAATAAGGGCAAAAAAAAAGAAAAAAAGCATACCTTAAAAAGAAAAAAGGAAGTAGATTATTGCTTGTGTAGGTCCCCTGGGATGGGGTGATGAGGGCTGATGGCTAATGGGTATGGAGTTTCTTTCTGTGGCAATGAAAGTGCTCTAAATTAACAGTCATGGATGCATAACTCTATGAATCTAGTAAAAGCTACGGAATTACACACCTTCAATGGATGACTTATATGGTATTTAATTTACATGCCAATAAAATTGTTACAAAAAAAAAAAGTAAGCTTGAGAAGATGATTCTGGGTCTCAGCCCTTTCCTCAAGAGACCCTAGCTCACAAAGCCAGCGTGGCATGACCCAGGGAAACGCTAACTTGCTTCGATCTTATTTTGGAGTCACCAAATTTCTTTCTTGTAACTATTTTGGTTTTTCCAGATGGAACACCCTGGGCATCAGACAGTGTTTTTGGTCAATGGACGTAAATAATAAATTGGCACTGAGGTCTGTAGTCATCAGTGGGGTTTGTGAACTAGAGTCAGGATTTGGGGTGCTATGAATTAAGTTTCTGAGGGCAGTTACCCCATGAAGCCCAGCCCCACAGCCATCCACTCTGGCAGTCTCTCTGACACAGCAAAGAGAATGCCGATGGCTGCTTTGCTTTCCAGGGTGACTTCTGGCCCCAGAGACCCTGCACTGCTGGGTAAAGACTGGGTCAGGGAGAAAAAGAAGAGACAGCTGTCAGCTTTCTTATCCTCTGTCCTTGCTCACCTTCAGAGCACAGCTGTGTCCTAGTGAGGCCACCTGGAGTAAGTGAACAAGTTAACCCCTCTCTGAGCCATTACCTGCAAAAGGGGGATAACAGTACCACCTGATGCTCCTTGACAGCTAGATGTTCAATAAATGACATTTATCATTAACCTGCTGAAACGGTCTGTCAAAAGGGCAGGAGACAGGTAAGGAGATGGGAACGGAAAGGCTCCGGCGGTGGGGGCAGGGACCACCATGTAGCTCTGTGGGGCAGACCTTATTCAGCCTTTCCAAGGGGCCTTGTTTTCTTTCTTGGGGAAATAAGATGATTGGGTCAGTGATTCCCTAAAGATCCATGAAGTTTGTAATGAGGACTTTGTAAGGTACTTATTTTTTTTTTTTTGTAAAAGCTATTTTTTAAATAATTTCTTTTAGAAGAATGTATGCTTTTTTTTTTAAAGGTTTTATTTATTTACTTCACACAGAGAGAGATCACAAGTAGGCAGAGAGGCAGGCAGAGAGAGAAAGGAGAAAGCAGGCTCCCCGCTGAGCAGAGAGCCCGGTATAGGGCTTGATCCCAGGACACTGAGTCCATGACCTGAGCCGAAGGCAGAGGCTTAACCCACTGAGCCACCCAGGCGCCCCCTGTATGCTTTTTAAAAAAAGATTTTATTTATTTATTTGACAGAGAGCAGAGTGAGAGCAGGAACACAAGCAGGGGAAGCGGGAGAGGGAGAAGCAGGCTTCCCGCTGAGCAGGGAGCCTGATTCCAGGCTCAATCCCAGGACCCTGGGATCACAACCTGAGCTGAAGGCAGATAATTAATGACAGAACCACCCAAATGCCCCAAAAGCTACTTTTTAAAAAAGAATTTTATTTATTTGAGAGAAAGCACGAGAGAGCATGGGCTGGGGGAGGGGCAGAGGAAACAGGAGAAGCAGGCTTTGCGCTGAACAGGACCCTGGGATTGTGACCTGAGCCCTGAGCAGAAAGCAGACGCTTAACCAACTGAGCCACCCTGGTACCCTGGTAAAGCTACTTTTAATATAAAAAATAAGTCAGTAGAAATCAGTCATTTATCACCAAAAGGCCATACAAACTTATTTAAAAATCAACTATTTCTTTTAAAAAGTTCATCCTAAAAAAGAAAGTTAATCCTATTTTAATCACTGTTTACTATTTGTTCACTGTTTTAATTTCATATATATCTCTATCCTTGATTGGCCAAAAAAAAGTGGGGAAAATAATGATTAATAAATGCAGAATGTTATGCAGTCATAATCTTTTGAAATAATTGGGCTATTAAGAAAAATGATCTGGGGTGCCTGGGTGGCTCAGTCAGTTGAACACTGGACTCTTGATTTTGGCTCAGGTCATGGTCTTGGGGTTGTGGGTTTAGGTCCTATGCCTTGCTCAGCACAGAGTCTGCTTGGGATTCTCTCTCTCTGTCCCTTCCCCCCTGCCCTCGCTGTCTCTCTAAAATAAATAAGTAAAATCTTAAAAAAAAAAAAAAAAAAAAAAAACACACACCAAAACAGAAAGGAAAATGATCCCAATTATCCTCAAAGAATTCAAGGCTAGATCATCATTGGACCAATGGTCTTTAAGGTAACCTCTTTCAAAACACTCCAGGTGGGGTGGGGCATAATCACCTGATGATGTCACCTAGCACAGGTGTGCCAGTGTTGTAATCTGTCTCTCTCTCGAGGCTTTAAACAGAGGGGCAGTTTCACGGCATGGATAACCTAACACCATATCTGGCACGATACTGCCTCCTCTTCTCCTACCCCACAGCAAACAGGTAGATTGGAAATAAAATCACACAGGCTGAAGAGCTCAACCTGTGATAGGTAAGGATAAAGACTGGGCTTCCCAATACCACCCAGCCAAGAAAAGTAATACATGTCCGCAGATTTTGGGACTAAAAGGCATTGGTTTACGGGCAGGATGTAAAATATGAAGCCCATAAACTTCTCACCCCCAAAGCACCATGCTACTTACAGAGTCTCGGCATAAGCATTTACTCAAGGAAATCTGGAGATGTCAATTAACCGCTCTACCCCTCAGTTTATTTACCGAAAGAAAAAGAATCCTTCAGATCCTATAAAAGTGGAAGATATCGTAGCAACTCTTATTCACACATTAAACCACTTCCTGTAAAATTTTTCTAAAGCAGCATTTCCTAGAGTATGTTCCTTAAAACACTAGTTTCATAGAATATTAAGAGATAGTTCACAGGATTAAAAAGGCAGAAGACCTATAGCTTTGGTACCTGGGGAGCTAAACGAAGTTAAACAGCTTACTGCAGAACTTCTCAGAACCTTTCCTATGTGAATGTGTATTTCTAAGAACTGGATGTAATATAAAGGTGTTTAAGCCTTCTTTGACAACGGACTCCTTTCTTCCTGGAATGCCTTATGAGGCTTACTAGTCCAAGAAAGACAGTTCAGTAAGCCTATCTTTTTTTTTTTTTTTAAAGATTTTATTTATTTATCAGAGAGAGAGGGGGAGAGAGCGAGCACAGGCAGACAGAATGGCCGGCAGAGGCAGAGGGAGAAGCAGGCTCCCTGCCGAGCAAGGAGCCCGATGTGGGACTCCATCCCTGGACGCCGGGATCATGACCTGAGCTGAAGGCAGCTGCTTAACCAACTGAGCCACCCAGGCGTCCCACGGTAAGCCTATCTTTAAGAATGATGTGTATGATGGGGCGCCTGGGTGGCTCAGTGGGTTAAGGCCTCTGCTTTTGGCTCAGGTCATGATCCCAGGGTCCTGGGATCGAGCCCCACATCGGGCTCTCTACTCAGCACGGAGCCTGCTCCCCTCTCCCCGACCCGCCTGTCTCTCTGCCTACTTGTGATCTCTCTCTGTCAAATAAATAAATAAAATCTTTTTTATTTTTAATTTTTTTAAATTTTTTCAATTTATTTATTTTCAGAAAAACAGTATTCATTATTTTTTCACCACACCCAGTGCTCCATGCAATCCGTGCCCTCTATAATATCCACCACCTGATACCCCAACCTACCACCCCCCCGCCACTTCAAACCCCTCAGATTGTTTTTCAGAGTCCATAGTCTCTCATGATTCACCTCCCCTTCCAATTTACCCCAACTCCATTCTCCTCTCTAACACCCCTTTTCCTCCATGATATTTGTTATGCTCCACAAATAAGTGAAACCATATGATAATTGACTCTCTCTGCTTGACTTATTTCACTCAGCAAAAAAAAATGATGTGGATGTAAAAGTCAGTCATGTAGCTTTCCTGAGTCCTGTTTTTTCTCACTTATAAAATGAGAACAATGACCACTACTTCATGGGTCATAAAACTGATAAGGGATGAGATGAAAAAACCAGCACACAACAGGCTTGGAGCAAATGCTCTCCTCTAAAGGAAGAAAACTGAATGAGCCTGAAGCCCTTTTTATTTTTTCAAATTAGGTGAAAAAAATTTTCAGGGGGCATGGGTGGGGGAGTAGAGAGAGAGAGAGAGGAAGAGCGAGTGCCCGCAAGTGGTGGGGGATGCGGAGGAGAAGACGGGCAGAGGGAGAGAGAGAAAATCTTAAGCAGGCTCCAGCTCCAGTGCAGAGCCCAGCCTCGGTGATGGTGATCTGAAACCCTGAGATGATGACATGAGCCGAAATCAGGAGTCAGACACTGAACTGATTAGCCACCCAGCTGCCCCAGGTGAGAATTTTTAATAATAACCACCAGACCAAAATTGTCTATGGTCTGGAATTACCTGTGAAAACTGTATTTTGACTGTCTCCAAGAACACGAACAGTGGAGAACCCCTTACCTCTGAGAGCCAGGGGACAGGCTTATTCCACTTCAGGTAGCTGCTATTACCACTCCCACCTCGCTCCAAGTCTTGGTCCTGGCAGAAGAGTGAAGAATGAACTTTGTGGGAACATTAGGATTGGGGGCCCCTTAAAAGTGCCTGTGGGGAGGTAGAGGGACGGGAGATACAGTCCCTGCCTCCAGGAAACTGATCAGTATAAGGGACACTCCCATTTATTATTCACCCAGTATCCCTCGGAAAGACACCCCCTTACAGTTTCATCAATGCATACTCTCCTAGGGTTCTTTTACTTTCTTGAATTTTCTGTCTTCCCATATGGAAAAAAAATTTTTTTTTCTTCCTTTTTTTCTCGTGTTTTTTTTTTGTTTTGTTTTGTTTTTTTTAATAATTTCTAATTTGATGAGTCTTCTGAGAACAGGAACTTGCCTCAGTCTTCCTCTACATCCCTCCAGGACTCTGCCCAGGTCTATCACTCATTTGTCTAACAAGGAGAAGCCCCCTGGGGACATGCCAGCCCCTCCCTACCCACCTTGTAGGTTCATGGGTTCAGTCTGGTTCTGGCCCAGCCTTGGAGATCCACATCTGTTCTAGGCTCAGAGGCTCAATCTTAGGGTTCCAGACTGAATTAGACCACAATTATCCTAATTCCCACCCAGAGATCCTCCTGCCTCCATAGGGACCACTGACCACTGAAACACTATTAGAAAAATTGCTCCATTACAAATCTGTCCTCCAGCCATTTGCAACTATATATGATGTCTATCTCCTCATCTCTGACTCTTAGCAGTAAGCATCTGGGATTATCACTAAGGCATCAGGCTAGGCCTCAGGCCAGCAAGAGGCAGGATGTGTGGTTCTACCTTAAGCCCTCTGCTACTATTGGAGACAAAGGCCACATGCCTGGAGCAGTTCAATTCTGGGCCTCTTGAGCTGCTTGAGGAAGGCTTTGAGGAGGACAGGATGGACATTTCTACCCCTCCAGCTAATGAGATCCTGTGATGCCGGAGTACAATTCCAGGAATTCTCTCCTTGACCTCTCTTACCACAGAAAAGTAGAGGAATGCCCTTAAGGCTATAAGGTCATGGACAGCTGAGGACCCATGCTAATACACTAGTAGGGAAAATGGGCTGGCCCCACCACATACCTGGGGGCCCAGCCTTGGGGGATGATAAAACTGGAGATTTGGATCCACAGCTGGAATGTTCCTGCTGGCCAGAGCCTTGGCCAGTTCTCTCCAGCTGCCATATCCTACAGAAGGGAACGAACAGAGAAATAAGGTCAACAGAACATGAAGACCTCACAGGTCTGCAAGGTTTGGGGGGAATAAAAGAGGTAAGCTCCTTCCCTTCTGCCACTCCTCACACCTCCTGCTACGGTGGGCATGAAGTTGGGGGAAGGTCGAAAGATAGTTAAAACTTGGCCAAGGTCAGTAGCCCAGAGGGAAAGGAAATGAGCTCCTAGCACATTAAAATTTGCTGTCTTCCATAATCAGAGAAGGAGCCAGGCCAGGTGAAAATGGGAGCACCATCCGTTTGTCCATGGAGGGTGCCCCGCACTACAGGCTGACCCTTTCTCAACTGCCTTTTGAGGCTTATTTCTCCTGAAAGCTGCGGTGGGGAAATGGGTATTGAAGACAGTGGAACTAAGTTTGCTCCCTTGCCAGCTCAGTCCCCTTCCTCTGAGCCCAGGGAGACAGCAGGATTGCCTTGCTGGCAGGGAACAGGACATTGCTGGGGTGCCGGCAAAGAGTCACGAAGCAAAGCACTGTGCGGGTCAGAGCCCCCCACGCCTCAAGGGGGCCACTTGGCCATGACTGTCAGACTGAACATGTGAAACCAAACCACTGCTGGTCAATGGACCCATATCACAGAGTTATCAGGAACTCATAAAGGCTTTCAAGATCATCTGGTCCTCTTTTCAGATGAGGGAAATGGGACCCCAGCTGGCCAAATGATTTCTTTTGGCTCATGTAACAGTGAAAAGGCTGAGACTGGCACCCAAGTGTCCAGATCCCCCACTGGGCTACTACTCTGTCTCCAACAGCTCCATCAAAATGCTCCCAGTGTGGTGGGTGCCGCACAGAAGAGGTTAGACTCATGCTCACAGACCGTTGGGAGCCAAGAGCTGGCCCAGAACAGAAGTGTTGAGAAACCCGATGTGAGCCCAGTCGAGACACAGCCAACCAGCCAGAGGAAAAGAGCACAGTGTATGAACGTGAGCCCGCAAGCAGGGGGACACCACCATTTCGTGTGAGTGTTTATGTAATTGACTCCAGGAGGGGGACTGTGGTGAGGAGGTCGGGGGATGCTTTTCGCGGTTCTGTTTGGTGGGGCCCTTTAATGCTTACTTAGCATCTCACAGGAATTATCTCCTCTGAGCCTTATAAGGCTCTTGTGAGAGGGGCACCTGGGTGGCTAAGTTGGTTAAGCATCTGACTCTTGATTTCGGCTCAGTTCATGATCTCAGGGTCATGAGATCCAGCCCTGCGTCAGGGTCCACGCTCAGCACATAGTCTGCTTGAGTCTGCTTCCCTCTCTCCCTCTCCTTCTGCTCCTCCCTTGCGTGTGCTTGCGTGCATTTGTGCCCCCGCCCCGTAAAATAAATAGCTAGCTAGCTAAATAGATAAATAAATGAATGAATGAATCTTATGAGATAACCAGGTCTGATTACCCCCATTTTGCAGATGGGGAAAGAGCAGACAGACTTTAAAGTCACAGAGGGAGTTGTTTAGAAGCCAGGATCAGAACAGAGAGCCTCTCTGTCTCTTAAGCCAGCGTTTTCTCATTCTGCCTACATTTTTTCCTGTGGGCACTTTTTGGCACAAACTTTCAAGAGTCCCAGGGGCAGGCCTCAGCTGGGGATCTGTGCCTCTCTGGGCTTCTGCACAGACCTTAAACCTCTGCTCATGTTATGTTTATGGGGACTTTTGCGGGTTTATCCCTCTGCCATCAAGGTCTCTCCTGTTTCCATGGCTGGCCAGCCAGCAGGCAGGGACAGGTCAGACTAGTTCAGGGCAGAGGGGGATGTCCTGGGGAAGCAGGATTCTGGAGCCAGTGAGTGAAGTGAGGATATGGGAGGGAGGAAGAGAAAGAAAGCTCCCAGACCTACACCCTGCATTTCTGGATGAACTCAGGAGAGAGCAGTTTGTTCACCTGTTAACTCCAACTCAGACACATCTTATTTAAGAGCCCCCACCCTTCTCAAGTCCAAGAAGCGCTGGCTAGTGGTTGGGGAGCTTAGGTGCTGGGTGATGAATGAGTCACACGGTGGGGAGGGGTGGGCAGGCTCTGCCTTGCTTCTGCCTCTGAATGATCAAGTTATCTCTTCCTTGACTTTGCTCTTATAACCAAAAGCCATCTACTTCTAGACAAAATTGTGGGGAAATAATAAAACACTACTTCCCCTTTCGGTGGGAGTTACAGTATGTCTCAGATGCACATTCTTTCGCATAGACTAGTTTTCAGCTCCAGAAAAATCCTTTGACTCTTGGAAGTCACACCAAAGGTGAGTCAACCCAAGGTCAATGAACTATCACTGGCATTTGCTGGGAATTGATGAAGACTCTCCTTTTTTTTTTTTTTTAAATTTTATTTATTTGAGAGAGAGAGAGAGAGAGAGAGATCCCAAGTAGGCAGGAAAGCAGGCAGAGAAGAAGGGAAGGAGGAAGCAGGCCTCCTGCTGAGCAGAGAGCCCGATGTGGGGCTCAATCCTGGGACCCTGGGATCATGACCTGAGCCAAAAGCAGAGGCTTAACCCACTGAGCCACCCAGGCACCCCGCCCTCTTTTTTTTTTTTTTTTTAATTTTATTTATATGATGAAGACTCCTTGACCAAATTATAGACAGGCTCTTCTGAGCCCTCCTTCTGAGTAAGCCTGTTCTTGGGCCCTGTGCTTAGCTGGTCCAGCCCCGTGCTGAGGAAGAATCCTATTAGGTCTTTCTAAGACAAATCTCCCCCACCCCTGATATGTGATCAATTCCTCATCTTCCCACCCTTGATATATAAGTCCTCGGCCAACCTCTGACAAGAATCCTGTTAAGCCAGTTCAGCAAGAATCCCCCCCACCCCAATGTCTCCTCTTGGTAATTTTCCATCTCCTGGGCCCCTCACTCTGCTTGCTAGCTATAAATCCCCAGCTATCTTTGCTGTATTCAGAACTGAGTTCAGTTCTCTCCTGAGATCTCTTTCCCATATCATGATAGTACTGAATAAAATCCATCTGTATCACCTTTAACTAGTGTCTGCCTCTATTTCTCTGTAAAGGAAGGGAAGAGGTGGTTCTCTCCGTGAACAAGCACAAATCCACTGGTGGGAGGTTCGGAGGGGGGCGGATATCCGTGAGGTTAAAGCCAACCGGGCACTGCACCTGGTGACAGGTGTTGAGATGGCTTTGAGACACTTAGAGACTGGGGTAGTCAACAGCTCAGCCTTTAGTAAGTTCAGGAGTAGGAAATTCCCTGTGCAGACTTCAGAGTATAGGAGAAAGACAAGCAAGGCTTTAGAGTCAGATCTAATTGTCTGTCTATCACTTCTAAATGGTGACTGCTTGAGCAAGTACTCTGACACACTGTAAGCACTCCTTCCTCAATGAGTTTAGGGTTCCAGACCTCAGAGTCACATATGAGCTTAGGCCCCTTTATAATTTTGTAAACTGCAAATGGCCAGTAGTTCTCTTACTCTCCTCTTCCTTTGCTTACTGACCAGAGGAGAAAGAGGATTGTTGGCCAACAGGTTCAGGGGTAAAAGAGCAATGGATAACACACTCTCCTTGTCTGTTTCCCAGGTATTACTTTCCAGTCCTCCCCTCTGTCCATCCCTCCGTGTTGTGAACATTCACTGAATGCGTATCAGGCATGGGCGTGATGGGCATCTGGTAATTCCTCTTCCCATTTCTCTGCCTCTGTCTAACCCTGCGAGCAGATCCCCAGGCATTGCTCAGCCCCTGGGGGGGAACTTGGTGCTAAAGAATGTGTTGATTTAACTATTGACACTTGTCACTCGCCCTCTGATAAGTGAATGCCTCCTGCTCCTGGTCAGACCTCTCCTCCCAGAGTGCCAGCTGCCGGGGCAACAGGTGTCACATTTGTGCCAGGAGACAGACACCCCGATCTCAGGTGACAGATAAAGCACCACCATGGGCCTCACATTCTGCCCTCACAAAGCTGGGCTATCAAATTCACCATCAGCTGGAATTTCGCCAACATCTCTCTTCTGTGCAATGTGAACTCTTCAAAGGCCTGAAGATGATCACGTCGGCTCTTTGTGGAAAATATGGGCTACATATACCCCTTGGTGCTTTTTTCAAAGACTCTCAGTTCATCATTTCACTGGATCCTCACAACCTCCCTGTGGACTGTTGTCATCTCCATTTTAGAAATGAAAACACAGAAACAGACAGGTGAAGTCATCAGCCCAAGGTCACACAGTGAATAAGATAATCCATGTAAAGGACTTAGTACCTGGGACATAATCAGCAACCAGCCGGTAGCAGCTGATGGTTTTATTATTCATCACAATGGGGCAGGTCCGAAACTTACATCCATTTCTCCTGACCTCTGGCCTGATTCCCTTGTCAGGGTGTCATGTGGCCAGCAGGGACATTTATACCAGGAGGAAAGGAAGTCCCTCAGGGCTCAGACAGCTTTGGAAGGGATTTTAAAAGTACAGCTGACTCACTTTGTTCACGGATTGGATATAAGGAGAGGAAGCAAGAACAATTTGAAGATTCTGACCTGGGCAGCTGGAAGGCCAGAGTTGCCATTTACTAAGATGGGGAACCTGGGGAGCAGGCGGGAGCCATGGAAATAGTATTTCTGAAGCCTGTCGCCAGGCTGGAGCAGGGCTCGCTCCACCAGAAAGGGCTGGCACCTTCCCTGAATCAAACACTCTTTGCAAGACAGGAAGAAGACTGACACTGACCCCCACTCTGGGGCAGTGGGATGTTGGGACTGAAGGAGGAGCCTAGGAGGGCTGGTCCCATGGGCTCCATCAGATGTGAGGGACCCAAAGATCCAGGGTGAATGCAGAGGATTTGCTAAGAAGCCCAGCATCTGTCCAGAGAAGAGGTGATGAACCTAGAGGACAAGAGGTTGCCAAGGGAATGAGAGGTCGTGCCACTCAGAGCACGCTTCCACAAATGCCAGCAACCTGCCCTGAGTCCTAGGACAAAAACGCAAGACTGTGGCTCTGTGGCTCTGACCTTGGAGTGCCCTTTAGGGCCAGTCACATGTCCTCAGCACAACAAAGCCCCTATGTCTAGAAGCCAGCAGGGCCTGGACACCCCTCCCCACCCCCCACCCCACCCCCAGCCAGAAACCTGCGGTGACACAGCCAAACAGGGATGAAACCCGGGACTGTCACCTGGGAGGCAGTCCCTGAGGCAAACAGAAAGCTCCAGTGGCAGAGACAGAAGGCTGTGCAGCTTAATCTTTCCTTCCCAGCCCATGACACCATGATGCAAGAGAACTTATTATTCACGTAACCTTAGCAGTTAATATTGATGTGTGATCCATATATATATTCATATTAGATGAAATATAGAGTATTTCAGGAAAACAAGACTTAGGGTTTAAAAGTTTTGCTGAAAGCCAGGGGTCATAAGTGGAAGAGGCCAGTATTTGAACCGAGGTAAAAAAGCCCACGTCCTTAACTCCGCTAGTCCCTACTGAATACACTTGAGAATTTCCATCCACTTCTACATCACCATCATTATCACCTGGTGTCACACACTCATTTAGTCACCAAACTATCCCGTCCCTCATGACCTCCCCCTCACCACCCACACCTGCCAACCCCCCCCCAACTATTTCCTTACTCCTTCTAACTTGGCCACAAACACCTCTCCATATAAGCCAAAGAAAAGCAAGAGGGAGTATAGAGACCCGGGTACCCCCAAACAGCTGAAAACTAGACATGAAAGCATCTTCATGTAGGCCTGCTCCCCTCTTCCTGGTTTCTGAGCCTCGTCCTTCCCAACCTGAAGGTAAATAATCCAGCACTGTGTCTGCACGCAGGGTTTGGTTCAGAGGAAGATTAGAAGTGGTTTGCTCGGGTTGCTCACCCTCCCTCACAGCACAGGTGTGTGCTGGGGGCGGGGGGAGGTTAATGAGGACCAGGCACGAGGTGGGGTCCAGGTGTCTCCCCAGATCCTCCTTGATGAGCCTCTCCCCCCACTGCCCCCTACCCTCAAACCCCCCCCCCCCACCACCAACTGCCGCTGCTTAGAGCGGAGCTCAGGAACCAGAACGGCCAGCTGCTCCCCAGCTCCCTGCCAAGCTAGCACCTGAGCTGCTGGAATGGTTTTGGCTGCTGGCAGGCTGAGGCTTGCCAGCAAGACGCAAGGGACTGTACCTACTGCCCTGCTGGGTGCCACCTAAAGGGGGCCTAAAAGAGGGCACTGGAGCTAAGCCAACTATGTGCTTGTGTATTTCAGCTCTGCTGTCAGTACTTCCTGTTCACTCAAGCGTCCAGACTCGAGCAAACAACTTTAAGGGGGTAGATGAGGAGAGGAGACAGAGAGGGTAAAGGCTCTTTCCATGGCTCTGCCACTGCTCCAGGAACATAGGGTCTGTCTGCACACAGCCTAGCTTGTAACTTTCCATTCCCGGAGCCACAGATTTGATCGGTAGAGGTCCCAGAAGGTTTGGCCAGGTCCCAAGGCACCCTTAGGATACCGTCATTATCATTATTATAAAACAAAAACAAAACCAAAAACTCCGACAACATGTAAGGCCCTATTTGCTAGTCAGTGTCAACTGGACAATTACAGCCACAAACGCAGTTTGTGGCCCAGGACTTCTAAGACTGGCCCAAGCCCACTGAAGAGGTGTTTTCATCCTCTCATGGACCTAGACAAGGACCATTTAGGTAGTTTCCGGGCCCCTCAGATCATGATGGAAGTCACCGGGATTGTTTCCAGTCCTGATTCTGGACTGGGACACGGACAAGATTATGAACATGGAGGAAAACGGGGAACAATCCTTTTCCTTCCTGGCAAAGAGAAAGTTTAGTGGTGCTCAAGAAGAAGCAATTAGCAGGTTGGGAAAGAGTGAATAAATGAATCAGTGGACCAACAAATCAGTGGCATGTATTGAGCATGTTGTATACTCAGAACTCTGCTAACTGCCCTAATAGACAGAAAGGTACAAACTGAGGGGTGCCTGGGTGGCTCAGTGGAAGGAAGCATGCGACTCTTGAGCTCAGGGTTGTGAGTTCGAGCCCCATGATGGGTGCAGATTACTTCAAAATAAAATCATAAAAAACAAAACAGAAGGTAAAAACTGAGACGCGAGGACCAACATGTCTGTGGACTTGTGTGTGTGTTCCGGCACCCACACCTGTGCATACACTCTGGGCATGTACAGGCCAGTTCTGCTCTATGCAAACAGACCCACAGTAGACAGCTGGGCTAACTGGAGGTGAGTGATGGGATAGGGCTTGATGATCTTCCAGATTTGCAGGAATCTCAGGCAAGACACTCTGCAAACCGTTCTGGAATAAGGCAACTGGTCTTTAGGATCCCAGAGAGTTCAGGAGAAGCAGCACAGGTATAGGAAAACCCTGGTTCTGTAAAATGGCAATGGAATCATTTTGGCAGAATTATCCCAGGACACAGTTGAAGGCTGACATTGCCTATTGGAATCCCTGACAGGTGGGAGCCGTAGTGGAACAACAGTCTAGGAGCCAGGCAAAAGACAGTGCTCTTTCTTCTACTTCTTTAACCCACTGAGCCACCCAGGCGCCCCCCCCCCTTTCTTCTACTTCTTTTCAAGAGGGAGGAGGGAGCAGCAGAGGCCCAAGATCCCTGGACTCTTTCCCAGCTGGGTGGAGGTGGCCCCTCCCCAACATGAGGGAGAGGCGTGGTTTCCATAGTTACGGGTCTTGGAGGACCTTCAGGCTCATGGAAGGTGTTCTAGAAAGAAAAGAGTTGGAACCAGAAGGAAAAAAACCCCAGCCCAGAGGGGGTGGGGGGTGGGGGGTGGGCGGGAGGATGGGAAGGCTAGGAGGGGAGAAGAGCTTTGAAAAAGAGGAGAGCAAGCCCCACCCTGCCAGGTAATGAGACAAGAGGGGAGAAGTGGGAATATTTGATAATAATTATGTAAAGACTCTGGGGTTACTACAGTAAAATGCCAAAAGGGACCTAGGAGGGGAACAACACTGTTGACAAAGCCCTCCTCCACGCATTAACCCACTCAGCCCACTAAACAGGTTAGTACCAAGTGGATTTAACAGAGAATAACCACAAGAGCTAACATCTGTGCACTTGTTTAGGCCAGTCAGCATGCTAAGCATTCATTCATTCACTCTTCATAACCATCCTTTCAGGTAGAGAGTAATATTATTCCCATTTTACAGATGAGAAAATGGAGGCCATGGGCAGTGAGGAGGGTACGTATCTGCCCAAACCTCACAGCCTCTAGATGCGGTGTGAGAGCTGAGATTTTCAAAACCCAAGCACCTGACTCATCAAAAAAAATTCTCTTAACAATTCTCTTACACACACCCTTTGGTTTGGTGAGTGAAAAAACAATGGGATCCAAATGAAGTAGGAAGAGAGAGGAGCCCAGAGGCCAAGGAAGTTTTCTAAGGGCCACACAAGGACTGGGTTTGGGAAAAGAAGTCAGGAGCCACCTTCCACCTCCCTCTCCACCCGATGTCTCCTCTTAGAACACCACACGCTTTTACGCATCTCATTGAGCCCATTCTCTTTTCTGCACCAGGCCTGAAAATGCATCAGACGCATTATCTGATCTGACAGACTGCCAGAGGCTGGATTTGGGACGGCTGATGAAGGTGACTGGCCAATGCCAAGCTGAGGTTGTTACGACCTGCTTGGGGGAAGGAGAGGTGATGAATGGGACAGGGAAGGCATGGGGGACAAGAGAGGAATCCGGGGACTCTACTCTCCTCCTTTCCACAACACATCACCATTAGCGGAACCTCACAGGTTGGACCAACCGACGGCAGAGGCCTGAGTTGTGTGTTTGTCCCCAACCCCTTGTCACCATTCCACCACAACCAATGCAGCTCACGTTTTGTATCAGAGCTCTTTCACACACTTGGTCTCATTTTTACTTTCACCCCCCATCCTGGGAGGCATTCTGGGAGGCTGAGGGGACACAGAGACCCACAGATAGGTCAACAGACTTGTTTAATGTCAAATGGAAGCCAGTGCTAAGGCCAGGCTGGAGCCTGGGCCTTTGATTCTTGGCTCGAGGCTGCTCCTCCATGGCGTGGTGTGTGCCTGAGCTGCTGGCGTTCCGTGGCACTCCGACGGAGGCCACGTGAGGAAAGGGCTGGAATTTAGCACTGTGCTGGCAGGGGCTAGGTCTTGTTCTTCGTTGTCCTCCCACTGTATAAATCAGCTGAAAGGAGCAGTTTTAACCTATGCCTGCTTCAGAGAGCGGTTAAACTACCTGGGCCTGATTTTATGTTCCCATTGTAGAGGGCAGGCGCTTCACGCATGCGGAGTGACTGACTGGCCGACTGACTGGCTGACTGACTGATTGACTGAATGAATGAAAGAACGACACAGAGGGTGCAGGAGGGACCTGCCGTGTTTATCATCACAGAACTATTTAGGGGTCTTCTGGACTAAGGCTTGAATGAACTGACAGACACCAGCCCTGACATTCTGAGAAGCTGACCTGCTGAAGGCTTTCTCAACACCCGTGGGCACTCACAAAGGCACAAACCGAGGCTACCTCTGAGAAAGCTCTCTTAGGGTGCTCAGTCTCTCTTTTCAAAACTTCAACTTCCAAGTCTCTGTGTGTATGTGGTAAAATACAATTAACATAAAATTTGCCATCGTAACCATGTTTAAGTGTTTCATGGCATTACGCACACACTGGTATGCAACCACCACCACCGTCTCCAATATTTTTTTCTATCTTCCCAGACTGAAACTCTGTACGCATTCAACACTAATTCCCCACTCCTCTCTGCTCCGGGTCTCTGGCAACCACCATTCTACTTTCTGTCTCTATGAATCTGACTCTACGTTATCTCATATGAGCAAAATCATACAGTATTTGGCCTTCTATGGCTGGCTTACTTAGCACCATGTTTTCAAGGTCCATCCAGGATCTAGCATGTGTCAGAATTTTTAAGGCTGAACCATATTGTATTGAATGTACAGACCACATTTCATTTCTCCACACACCCATCAATGGACATGTGTGTTGTTTTCACGTTTTGGTTATTGTGACTACTACTACTATAAACACGGATGTACACATATCTGTGTGAGTCCCTGTTTTCTTTTCTTTCATAAGGCACTCTCTTTTGAACTGCTAAAAACTTTTTCATTCTTCCAGAGATACGCCAAGGGAGCCAGGCTGCTGTCCTCATAGTAAAGACAAGGCGGCAAACTTCTTGTTCGACTGAGAATATAAGAAGTCTGGAGACATTGAGTTGAAGGAGGAGGAGGGGTGGGTGTGTGGGATCAGGTTGGAGCACTCCCAACCAACAAGTTAGGAGGAAAAGCAGAACTTCTGAGTGGGCCCACTGTAGGGCTTTCTCTAGGAACTGAGTACACTAGCCTATGTAGAAATTAGCAGCTTCAACACATCCCGACTTCAGAGTGAAGTTTCGTTTCCTGGGCCCCTAGAAACTCCAGCTCCGTGCTGATACTAGTCCTCAGTAAGACAGGCACAGAAACTCAGAGAAAGCATTTAGAGCCTTTTTGAACATCAACATGGGATAATGGAGTCATCTCACTGAACATGGTATAGGTCATTTTTGGATGTTTTGAATGCCACATCCTGGAAAAATGTAGCATGACCACATCAGTCAGTGACAGACTGGGAACTAAAAGCAAAAACTGGAAAAACTGGTCCTTCACCATAGTTTGTTCCGGTTAGCTTCATAGACCTGCCTGTCTTCCTTCCTTCCTCTGTTCCTTCCTAACTTACGCTACAGGTAACTCTGGAAAAAACTGGAGAGTAGCTCAGAGAATCAGAGAGAATGACACAAACGGACCCCAGAAGAGCCAAGAACCACGGTAGTGGCTGGAATCTCAGCAGCCGGCCCAAGACTGCTCTAAACGCCTTCTGTGTGTCTCTGCTCAGAGTTAAATTCCCAGGAAAGAGAACCTGAGTGGTTTTAGCTTGGGTCCAGTGTCTGGGGGTAGTGGACAGGGGGGGCATGTTGTGTAGAGTAAAGATGAGACCTCAGCAAACTCAGTTAGAACAGGTAGAGGGAGGGAGCAGATGTAGCATGGGGATTTTTCTGAATCTTCCACGTGAAAACAACTTAGCTCTGAACAACTGACTATTATTCCTTTATAAAATTATTTATTTATTTAAAGTAGGCTCCACGCCCAACATAGGGCTGGATCTTGGGGTCCTGGGATGGAGCCGTGCATCAGGTTCCCTGCTCAGCAGAGTGTCTGCTTCTCTCTTTTTCTCTGCCTGTTCGCCACCCCTACTTGTGCACTCTCTCTCCGAAATAAATAAAATCTTTTTTTTTTAAGTGAAATTAAAAAAAAATTAAAAAATAAAAAGTGGAATTTGTCAGGGTCATTATATTTTTAAAGCAGGGGCACATAAAATGCAGAGATAGCCGAAAGTACACACATGGAGTTAGTTTTCCAATACTTAAGAGACTTTATAGAATACATAAAAGATGGGAGAGTTGATTATTTAGAATATCCTCAGGAAAAGTTCCAGACTCATACAGAGAGACAATGTTCAAAAACCCATTTCTCAGAAAGAGAGGTAAAACAATCATTCATCAGAGCCTTTGAAAGTGATACTCCATCTAATTCATTTTAACCTCAGTTTAAAAAAAAAAAACAAAAACTAGGGAGAGAGAATGCAAGAGTTGTTGGCCTATGGGGGAGCTTAGAGATCATCATTGCTGGAGCCTCAACATTGTCCACTGTAGAGCGGTGAAGCCTTGAAGACTGGGCCACTGGCTGAAGTGGCAAAGCAAGTTAGAGACAGAACCAGGACTTGAATCCAGGTTTCCTCTCTTCTGGATCAGGAGTCTTCTGTTCAGACCACAGAACTAACCTGCTAATGCAGGAGGTGGTTCCCAGGTTTGGGCTTTCTGAACACACACAGCGGTAAGGGTGCTGTTGGAAGACCTTTGTCGTTTGGAATCCTAGGACCGAGCACAGCCACTCTTGTGCAAACTGGGATTGTGCTCTAAAGAGACAACCTGGGGAACAAGTTTCTCCGAGTATCTGAGAGCCTGCTAGTTTGGGTCCAGACCACTCTAAATCCAGAATCTGTGGCTGTTCTATAACAGAAGGCTTTTGAGCTTTTCGGAAACAGAGGCTGTGTCACGCTTACCTTTGTCTCTCCTGTAGGCACGTTTAAATATGGTAGATGTTCAATAAATGACTAATGGATTTCACTGAAATACCTTTTATTGTTTTTATTATATTTTGTTCTCTATTTTAAAAACAATTTTATTTATTTATTTGACAGAGAGAGAGATCACAAGTAGGCAGAGAGGCAGACAGAGAGAGAAGGAGAAGCAGGCTCCCCGCTTAGCACAGAGCCTAACGTGGGGCTCGATCCCAGGACCCTGAGACCATGACCCGAGCCGAAGGCAGAGGCTTAACCCACTGAGCTACCCAGGCACCCCTGTTATCTAATTATTTTTAAGTTTTTATTTATTTGAGATTGAGAGAGAGCATGCATGCATGCGTGCATGGCGCAGAGGGAGAGGGACAAGCAGACTCCTCCGCTGAGCAGGGAACCTGATGCAGAACTGAATCAGGACCCTGAGATCATGAACTGAGCCAAAGGCAGATGCTTAACTAACTGAGCCACCCAGGTGCTCCTGTTCTCTCATGATTAAAAAATACTTAACCTACATACATATATAACCAAAAGCACATTAAATATTACTTTGCCATGCTATCTATTAAAACTCTACATGGAAGGGAAAAAAATGCTCTTCTCTTGGCAAACAACTACTTTTAAAATAAATGGAAAAATATGTTTGGGAATAGGAAAAAAATTTCAACTCGGGAAAAGGCTGAGTAGAAGCACCAAGAGCTCACTTGGTATTACCTGTCTTCTACCTTCACAAATAAAAATCTGCTCCCTGGACTGCAGTGTCATGATTGAAATATCTACTTTAGAGGAACTGAAATTGAAATATCTACTTTAGACACTATTGGTCATAATACCATAAAATACCATACAATTTCCACCAGTCCACTCTTATCTCCACAAACGCAATAAAACACTGATGCTTAGGACAGCTGATTAAACTATTTAGTGTATGGCTTTTATAGCCCATACAATCAAAGTACCAGCTCTATGTCTAATGGGAAAAGTACAGTAAGTAGAAAAATGAATATCTGATTAAATCAACTGGTTATTTGATATGTCAGCGACCATATTTTCTGAACCCCAAATCAGGATAGGTGGTGTAACCAAGGCAACAGTATGTTTGAAACAGTTAATCTTTCCTGGAAACTCAGGCCAAACAGTCACATTGTTTATCTGACACTAAACCATGAGTTTCATAGAACTCTATGGTCCTTAACCTCACCAAATTTGCTAAATTCACTAGTGAACTGGCAAAGCACGATTGATCCATACAATTCCATCAAGCCCACTTATACCAGATTAACAGGAGGGCTGCCTAGAGACGCCCAAACATTCAAGAGGATAAAAGGTCATTCCAAGGTCCTCCGTCTCACATCTTGCCTGATCTTGACCCTACCCCCCAACAATTTCTTCCACCTGACAGTTTCTACCCCCCAACAATTTCTTCCCATTCCCTGAGCCAACAGGCCAATCTACCACCACTATCTGGATACAAGTGACTTTTGACCTAAACCGTACACATTAGTGGAGATGACAGAGAATCACTGCTAAGCAAAATATATTTTGAAATCTGCTCCCCCACACAGAGGACTTATGGAGCCAAAAATATGAAAGGGACCAACCTGGCAAATCAAAGAAAACTTTCAGCATTATCACGAGCACTACTGAAAGTTGAGTGAGGGCTCAACTTACCCACTTTTTACCGAGTAGACTGTGCTAAGAAGCTGGTCACTCAGCCTGAATTTGTGTGCCTGATTTGGCTCAAAGAACCTCAGTGAAAGAACCAATCAACAAGGTCTGGTGGAAACCAAAGAGGAACTCAAAGATAGCCAAAGAGATGAGCTGATAAAAACTGCTGAGAAATCCGGCAGACAACTCTGATCCTTTACCAAAAAAGAGAAAAGTAACAGAGCCCTTTGGAGAAGCTGATGCTACAAGAAAGCTCCAAAGATTAAAAAGCAAGAGGGAGACTTACTACCACCAAGCCGCGTGCCGCTAACAGTTTAATATTTCCATCTTTCCCATCTGTGCAGCTCTCATTTTACCTGTGTGATACCCGCATGGTTTCGGGAACATTCTCTTACTTGGACTATTTGTGAAGACAAGTGAGGCACAGAGAACTTAGATTATTTTTTGGCTTCCTGAGCATAAACTTTGATATTTAATGACCTTGACCTGCAACAGAGGTCGGTATCCCGGTAATACATAAAACCCTTGGGAATCCATTAACTGTTTCACATTCCCTGGTCTTAGGGGAATATGCTTTCCATCTTTCAAAGAGCCTGTTGTAGGCTGTCTGTGGAGGAAGATGCAAATATTCCCCGGAGCGGGTGGAAGCAGCGAGTTAGGTCTGCCTGGAGCTCACCCCTATACAGAACAGAGCCGGATTTCTCACAAAGCCTGCACAGTCTGCTGTTGGTTTTGAACTGGCTTCTGGGATCCGTTTATTAGAGTTGTGATGGCTGCACTAAATGGCTCGTAGCGGGAAGGAAACCTTAAAAGAGAGACCTAGGGATGGAAAGCGGAGGCTGCATGAGCAGTCTGTAAAACTAGATTTTATTGAGCATCTAGTATGGACATGGTGAGGCTTCGCTTGGCTCTGGGCTGACCATGCATTCATTAAAGAACCATGTTCAGCGTCAGAAAGATCTAGAAATGAATCCCGGCCCTGCCACCTTCTGTCTGTGGGACCTCTGACAAGTCTTTTCACCTCTCAGAGCTTCAGCTATCTCATATCCCTGACACCTCCCCCCACCATTTCCGTTAGAAAGATCAATTCGCTCCATGAATGAATTAGGCATCTGTTCCTGCATTCAGGCTCACCGGCAACTCCTTAAGTAACTGGGGTACCAGCTACTTACTGACTGACCCAGCACTGACTCTGCCAGGCATTTTACATGGGTTAATTTCCAAGGGACAATAACCCTATAGGGTAAGTACTATTTCCCCCATTCTCCTCATAGTACATCTGATGTTTAAAGAGTTTACATGATTCGCTCAAGATCCTGTAAACAGCTGAACTGGGGTTCAGACTGGTTCTTTTGAGTTCCAAAGTCCACAGTCTTTCTCCACTGCTGCCCAGTTAATCCTCACTGCCAACCAGCACAAACCAGTATTCTGGAGACCTATTTACAGGAAGGAAATGCAGGCAAATAAACTAACCCAGTCAGGAGTGAGAGGCCACTGCCGATAGCTCTGCCATCGAGGTGGATGTACCATCGAGGTGGATTTTCACACCCAGGTCTATGTCTCCCCACCCCCCCCCTGCTTTTTTCTGTGACACAACACTGCTTTGCACACGCAGGAAGGTTTGGTAATAGAACGTGATGCGCTGTGAATCACCAAATAAGGCTCCCGTCGAGAGGAGGACTCTGGCGGTCAGGGAAGACTTGGTGACGAAGCAGGTCCAGAGCAAGTGTTTTGAGAAGCAGGTGGAGTTGCTGAGTCTGGGAATGGAAGTCAGTCACTGCCCCTACAGAGACCTAGATTTTACAAGACAATTTGGATTGTTTCCACTGGCCCTCTCCAAGCCCCACCCAGTTCCTCGACTGGAACCCAGAAGCGTTTTCTGAAATAAAAGTAACATATGAACACCATCCTCCCCCAAGGTCACAGCATAGAAGTTCATGGAGCAGAAAGTGACCATCTCTGGACTCCCTACTCTCCTCCCTACAGGCCACCGCTCACTCCTCTTGCTAGGTGCTCCTCATTTGCCTACCTTTACACACCGTGTAAGTTACCCCGGGGGCTCAGTCCATGGACTACTTCTTTTTTCTGTCTACACTCCAACCCTTGCAAATCTCTTCTGATCTTTTTGAATACCATCAGTCAGTCTGTCATGCCTTCCTTAGTTTCAGCGCTGACCCTCTCCAAACTCCACATTGGTAGGATCTGACTCACTCATTTCCCCACTTGAAGATCAGAGAGGCATTTCAGACTTCATAAGTCTTGACTTTTCCTGCCAAACCTGCTCTTGCCCATTCTCCCCATTCCTCCCCATTTTAGTGAATGGCCAACTCCAGCCTTCCAACTGCCCAGGGTAGAAATCTGTGAACCATGCTTGATTCCTCTCCCCATACCCCAGTTCATCAGCAAGTCTTGTCAGTTGTACCTTCAAAAATGATCCCACATTGGCCTACTTTTGACCCCTCGACTTCTCCTGCCCCCATCATACCCTACAGTCTAGAGCAGGAGGGACTCCACTAAAATGCAAGTCAGGCCATGGCAATTCCCTGCTCAGAATCCTGCAATGCCTTCTTAGCACACCCAAATTATAATCCAAGAGTCTCTGATCACCTAGAAGTGAAGTTGGCTGGGGACAGACCCAGGTCAGTGGCTGTTCTAGCAGTCTTATTAACAGCCAGGACTCACTGTCAATGGGGTCCCAGTTTGCACAACAAATGATACAGTCACCCATCTACGGAGGCCCTGCAGATTAGATTAAATCCTTGCCCTAATCTCATCTCCTGTATCTCTTCATCATCCTTCCACTCCAGCTGCTCCATGCCAGGTACACAGTACCTCAGGGTCTTTGCACTTCCTCTACCTGAAACACACTCCCTCACGTATCTACCGGGCACACTTGCTCTCCTCATTCCAGTCTCTGCTCAAATATCAGAGGCCCTCCTGATCATTCTACCTACAACAGATGCTGTCTACCCCCAGCCCATCTTTCTCCCTTACCCTGCATTATCTTTCTTAATAGCACCTACTATCACTTGACATTTTATGCCTGCATATGTATAAAATCTACCTTCTCCCTACATGTCTTTTGTTCATTATGCCTAACACAGAATAGACACTTAAGAGGATGAATAATGTCACTGTTAATAGCATCCATGTACTTTCACACGAGGGTTAGAAGCAAGAACTCTCTAGGCAGACGTGATAGTACCTAGCTAGGTAACCTTAACCTCTAACTTTGATTTTCTTCTCTAAAATAGTGACATTAGTAGGATTTACCTTATTGGGGTTATTATGAAAATCAAATGAGAGCAGCATACAGTAAGTGCTCAATAAATACTGGAGGTAATAATAATACTAATAGTTAATATATTTAGCATTGACTATGTGTCAGGCAGTGTGCTAAGCATTTTACAAATATTGTCTCACTTAATTCTCATAAAAACCCTTTGAGATAGGTACTATTATTACCTCTCTTTTATAGATGAGGAAATTGACATTCAGAGAGGTTAAGTCACTTCCCAAGGTCACACAGTTGGTAAGTGGCAGAGGGAGGATCACAACCCAGGGTCTCTGGCTCCAGTGTCTGTCCTTATCCTCTATTCTGCTCTGATTACAAACTCTATTGCATAGTTCCTGATTTCCTAAAAATTCCAAGTGTTCACCACAACAAGTGAACTACAGAAACATATTTTTTTTTAAAGATTTTATTTATTTATTTGTGAGAGAGAGAGGGAGAGAGAGCGAGCACAGGCAGACAGAGAGGCAGGCAGAGGCAGAGGGAGAAGCAGGCTCCCTGCCGAGCAAGGAGCCCGATGTGGGACTCGATCCCAGGACGCTGGGATCATGACCTGAGCTGAAGGCAGCTGCTTAACCAACTGAGCCACCCAGGCGTCCCGAAACATATATTTTTTTTAAAGTATCTCATCTCCTTCCATCCCTCCCCACCCTAACTGATACTAATGGTTAGATAAACATCCATACCTTTCTACTTGCTCACACACTAATAGAATTTCTTTGTTTTTTAGTTTTAGAAAATAGGTTCATATTGCATACATACTACTCTGGAACTGCTTTTCTCACTCGCAAACACAGATATTTCTCTAGGCCAAAACATAATTCATTTTTTTAAAAACAGCTGCAAAAATATTCCATAGTATGACTTTAGCCATACAATTTAGTAAACTAGTTTCCTGCTGATAGACATCCCAAATAATGCTTCAAGCATGTATGGCTGCTATGGTTTCTACAGATAAGTTCCAAAGTGAGATTGCAAGGTAAAGTGCATTTTTATTTTTTATTTTTTTTTTAAGATTTTATTTATTTATCAGAGAGAGAGGGGGGGAGAGAGCGAGCATAGGCAGACAGAATGGCAGGCAGAGAGGGAGAAGCAGGCTCCCCGCCGAGCAAGGAGCCCGATGTGGGACTCGATCCCAGGACGCTGGGATCATGACCTGAGCCGAAGGCAGCTGCTCAACCAACTGAGCCACCCAGGTGTCCCGGTAAAGTGCATTTTTAAAAGTAAGTAACTAAATATTACTTTTTTTGGTTTAAGATTTATTTATTTATATAAATAAAGAGAAGTGAGAGAGAGAGAGAGAGAAAGCACAAGTAGAAGGGGCAGAAGGAGAGGGAGAGAGAATCTCAAGCAGAGACTGAGACATGGGCTTGATCTCGTGACACTGAGATAGTGACCAGAACTGAAATCAAGATGCGGATGCTTAACGGAGTCATCCAGGCATTCCTGAGTATTACTTTCTAAAAAGGTCTGAATTGTTGCCAGTGTTACTTACAAGTTTCGGGACAACTTCACCAGCACCACATATTAATTTAAAAATTTTTTGCCAATCTGATGGGAGTGTCCATTTTTAAAACCTAGATGGGCTTATACTATACATCCTATCCTGCAACTTGCTTTTTTCTCCTCAACAATGTATCCTGGGCATCTCTTCAATAGCTTAAAAATGTCACTGTTTATGTCTTACAATTCACCTCTGTGACCTGGAGCACATTTCTCTCCCACCTGGAACAGTTGCTCTCCGGAGGAAATGGGGATGACAATGTTGACCTTCCTGCACTGACCAGAGAAGGTAGAAATTATTCCAAAACAAGTACAGAAGCACTCCATACCCGCTAGGATAGCTATCATCAACAAGACAGATAGTAAGAAGTGGCAAGGATGGCAAGGACGTGGAAGAAATTGGGACCCTCATATATAGTCCTGTTGGGGATGTACAATAGTGTGACCTCTTTGGAAAATGGTCTGGCAGTTCCTCAAAACATTCAATATAGAGCTACCGTATTCCTACTCCTTGGCATATACCCAAGAAAAAGGAAAACATCAGAGCACCATTCTTTATTATAGCCCCAAAGTGGAAACCACCCCACTATCCATCAGGTGACGAATGGATAAACAAAATGTAGTATATTCATACTAAGGGGCATTAGTCAGCCAATTTATAAACTGCAGCACCAGTACCTGGATGAGCCTGGAAAACATTGTGCTAAGTCAAAGAAGCCAGACACAACTTATCACATACTGTCTGATCCCATTAATATGAGATGTTTGCAATAGGTCAAATCCAGAGAGACAGAAAGCCGAGTACAGGCTGCCAGTGGGGGATAGGGGGAGAGGGTTTGAGAGGGTGAGGGAAACAGGGAGTGACTGTTAAATGGGTACCAGGTTCCTTTTGGGAATAAGACTGTTCTAGAAGTAGAGGGTGATGATGGGAATATACTAAAACCACTGAGTTTTGTACTTTAATCAACAAATAACACCCCCGCAGCCTTCAATTCTCTTTCCACCTCAAACATCTGGGTCTCTCTATTCTCCCTTCTCCCTCCAGCCCAGCCTCTCCACCCCCAGTTTAATTATCTTGATCCCTAGAGAGCAGGCAACAGGTTTCTTTTCAAAGCTGCCTAGGTTGGGTTTGTGCCCTGCCCCTCCCTCACAGACCCAACCCCCTCCTCTTTGTAACCAGATCGTTTACTTATTAAACCAATTAGATTAAATGACTCACAGTTGCACCCTTGGGCCCAAGGCGGGATAAACAGCTCACCAGAGTCTGACTTGCACTGGAAGGGCCTGTTTCCCTCTCCTTCCCGGTTCCACCCCCTGCCCACTGCTCAGACAGTCCGAGGAAACCAGAGGGTAAGGGGGTTGCTGCCACCCCTACCTACTGAGCTTTCTCACCCAAGGAAGGCCACACCAACCCCTCGAAGAGCTGACACAACGTCTTCTTAGTTTATGGCTTACAAGGCCTGCAGGCAAACGGCTCAGCATCTGCGCAAATGTTTGCAGAGTTCCTGGTTCATCAAAGACTTGTCATGTGCAAGATTGCCAGAAGGGTATCTGGAACCCTCCTGCCTGAGCTTTGCTGCCACATCTTAGCCTCAGACAGTGGTATCCCACTCTGGGGGCTCTGTGCCTGCCCAAACTCACTTGAGATGAATGCCTTGGAGATACCATGCAGCTAACTCCTGCAGTAATCTGGGTCTAAGTGAAAAATAAGGGTCAGGGTCTAGATTATTTCTCCAGGCTCTAAGACTGGTGAATTTTCAGTTCAACAAACAAGGACTAAATTCTCTAGGTCCTGTAGGGGAACGGAGGTCTGTGCAGGAAAGACTCTCTGGGCCAGGAGGGCAGGAGAGGACTGACACAGAAGTAATCATTTTGATGTCATGCAGCAAGGGAGGAAATAGAGCACAGAGGCTCTCCAGGAGTGTGGAGGAGAAAAGGTGTCCGGGTGTCCCCTCCTCCCTGCTCCCACCACCCCACCCACAGTGCACGTTTCTGCCCCTGCAGCCTCAGGCGCTGGCAGGACACACATTATCAAAGCTGTCAGGAGCTTCTCTGGGCCACAGTTAGAACTTCGAACGACTGACTCTGCTCTCACTCCTCCTTCCAAACACCACCTCGGAGGCATCCCTCCCGACAGCCTGGAATCCAGGAGAGAGGTGTGATTTGAGTCAGATCCTGTCCTGGAGAAGAACCACATCCTCCTGCCACCCCCCCCCCCACACCCAGGCATTTCCGTCCTTGTATATTTATAAGACTCACTTAAAATAGGTCCCAGCAAACAGGAGCAAAGACCTGATTTGGGTCGATGAAATCAGCATTTGGGAGAGTGAAGACTCCCTCCTGAGAGCAAAGTTGCTATTTTTTTCTCCTATCCCATATCCGGGTTTCAGTATCATCCAAATCCCCCAGGAAGCCTCCCCTTCCCCCTACTCAGTGTTGCTTCCTGAGTTTCTCCTGCCATGGAAACCTCCCTTTCTCCGTCCTCTCAGTGCTGATGAGTCTCCTCAAACAGTGACCCCAGACTACCTTCTAATGCTCTATTATATTGTCATTATTATTATTATTATTAAGAGAGGAAGGTGTGAGGGCAAAGGAGCAGGGGAGGGGCAGAGGGAGAGAGGGAGAATCCTAAGCAGGCTCCACACGTGGGGCTTGATCTCATGACCCTGAAATCATGACCTGAGCCGAAATTAAGAGTCAGAGCCTTAAACCGACTTAGCTACTCAGGTGCCCCTAACGCTGACTTATTAAGCAATGACACTTTGCAAACTACTTGTCAGCTGTCAGCCCTTTTGCTCAACAAGCCCATCCACCCACTCCTAAATGAGGTCCAAGTACCACAAAGGAGGAGGAGAAAGGGCACAGCAGAAGGTCTGCGGGTTACAGGGGTCTTGGACCTACACCATCTGCCCCAGCACAAGCTGTCCACCACCTTGGAAGAGTTGGAAAGCAGGCAGAGATGGGGAAAGCAGTGTCATGGGAGTGAGTGTGTCCCAGATACCTGTGGAGACCTGGCAGATTCTGTTGTTGGGTGAGAAAAACCAGCTGAGTGTGTAGTGTCTACACCTTTCCCAAGTGGAGGGACTCTTTCGCAAGGCATTTGGAGCCTAGCGCCTCTGCCCAGCTCGGGTCACACGCTATCCTGTCGGCCTCCCTAGGCTGCATGGCTCCTTTCCGAGAGTGGACTGATTCTAGTTTGCAGTGTGGGAAGCCAGCTCGGGGGCTCTGTGTAATGATACAAAGAGGGCCGTCTAAGGGTTTCCTTCCTCTGGCTTCAGTCAGAGAAGGCCAGTCCCGGGAGTGCATCTGTAAGCTCAGGTCCAGGGAGGACAGCCCTGGAGCTCTGTTGGAAACAAGGGGTCAGAGGCAGAGAACAGGGGGCCTGGATGGTGGTGAATGTTTAAGTCAGAAGGTGGGAGGCAGATCAGAGGCTATGTATGATGTTCCCAGGGACGTCTGCAGAAAACCAAACCTCAGTGAAATAGGCAAAATGCTAAGACAAAACAGTTGTTTCAAAATAGGGACTAGCCTGGAGCACCTGGGTGGCTCAGTGGGTTAAAGCCTCTGCCTTTGGCTCAGGTCATGATCCCGGAGTCCTGGAATCGAGCCCCACATCGGGCTCTGCTCGGCGGGGAGCCCGTTTCCCCCTCTCTCTCCGCCTGCCTCTCTGCCTACTTGTGATCTCTGTCAAATGAATAAATAAAATCTTAAAAAAAAAATAGGGTCTAGCCCTTCTGAAATGACAGAACAATCTGTGAAGGGTGTGTAAGCTTTGTCTTCATCAGCTCGTATTAATGGGATGTCCAGCCTGCAGAGCTGCGGAGCCCCCCCATCATTGACTGCAGGACCACAGGGTACATGACTTTGGGGATCTTTTCTGGTTATAATTGATCACCACCAGAAATTTCCCTCATAGGTTTATACCAGCCTTCTACTCAAGCACTCCTGAGAGGTGGCCACCAGAGCCACTGCTAGAAAGAACCAGTGACCAGGAATGTTCTGCCTGCCAAGGTAGCTGCCCCACTATTGGTTCACATTGTTAACCAAATTCTTGTGTTTTGTGGGGCCTCCCAGAATAAGCCCTTCTTCAGCCCTTCTTCAGCCAGAAGCATCAACTCTCACCACCCCCACCATGCAGAGGCACGCGGTGCAGGTTGGGGGGGGGGTTGGCGCAGAGAGGCGGGTGCCTTTCTCTGAGCTCTGTCAGTCCATTCCACCCGAGTTCTCTGCCTTCGAGCATGTCAGAACTCTGAGACAGCAGGAAGTGTCTAAGTCACGTGACAGTACCTAGACTCAAGGACACTGTCAGACAGATGCTCCAAGCCAAGGGCAGTGTAAAATGACGGGGTAGAGCCCTACCATGGTGATTTTAAAGGTGGGCAAGGCCTCACTCACTAGCCCTGAAACATGTTCAAAACATATGGTTATGTGAAAAAGTGGCCATATAACGTTACCAAAGTGAAGTCATCTAAAAAAAGTTGTGTGTGTGTGTTTTAAACTGTCACGGCAAAGAGGCTGAAGAGACATAAGTGAACATAATGGAATGACGGGGATGGGACCCTAAACAGAAAAAGGACATTTGAAAGGGAATAAGAATGAAGTATGTACTTTAGTTAATAACAACGCATCAATACTAGTTTATTAATTGTAACAAATGTACCATACTAATGTTAAGACATTAATAATAGGGGAAACTGGATATAAGGTAAGTAAAACTCCCAGGGGGCACCTGGCTGGCTCAGTCAGTGGAGCATGGGGCAACTGATCTCAGTGGTGGTGAGTTCCTGCCCCACACTGGGCTTCAAACCCGTTAGATGTGGAGCCTAAAAAAAAAAAAAAGAACTCCCTGTATGATCTTTGCAATATTTTGTGAATATAAAACTATTCTAAAAGAAAAGCTGTATTTAAAAATGTACTTATGTCAGGGCACCCAGGCGGCTCTGTTAATTAAGCGTCAGACTCTTAATTTTGGCTCAGGTAATGCTCTAAATGTCGTGGGATGGAGCCCCAAGTTGGGCTTCTGCACTCAGTGTGGAGTCTGCTGGTCCCTCTCCCTCTTCTCTGCTCCCCCACTCTGGCTCATGCTCTCTCTATATATACATAAATAAATAAAATTTCTTTGTAAAAAATGTACTTATATTATGAATATAGGGGTTTATATGTGTACATGTATCATATAGGCATAGAGGAAACTCAGGAAGGCATATCAAACTTTTTATGGTTGTTACCTCTGGGAAGACACTGTTTACATTATACACTTCTAAATTTTTTAAAAATGGATTTAAGTGGTATAGACAGGAATGAAAATAGAGGAGAATCAAAACTGGAACATTCTGCCATATTCTGTTGTTCCTGTGATAGGAAGTGCACGAAACTAGGTGTCAGGAGGCCAGGGGTTTTGGTCCTTGTTCTCCCTATAGCTTTGCGATCCCAGTGACCCTCTCAGAACCTCGGTTTTCTCACCTATAAAATGATGACATTTAGGGGCATTCCAAATGTTACCCTCTGTGATGATAAACACACACAAAAGCCTCGTGTGTTGCCAGCAGATCCGTGATGGTTTCCTTTAAGTAACAAAGCCCCCCTAATGCATTCAAAATATTTCAGCCCCTAAAAAAAAAATCTGAACCACATAGAATTTTTCCGGGATGTACAGGTACGCTGTAGTTTTCGAAGTTAGGGGGGAAAAAAGGGGGGAGACAAATTGGGTTACAGACTGATTTTTAAGAAGAGTACTGGCTGATGCTTAACTGGCTCGAATCTATGCAAATGAAGGAAGACAAAAAAGGATGGATGGAGTTGCAAGTGGCAATGCTCCCACTTGTCATTGATCTAGGGCTCTTCATGGGAGAGGGTTGAAAGTCCTTGGCGGGTTCCACAAAGCTTTGTTTCCAGTTTGCCATTCACCTCCCCCAGCTCCTATCAACTCCAGATGCAGAACAATTTGAGAGGCAGACCTATTCAACCCCTATCTCTCTGAAGATAGCAATCCTGGACCTGGTAATGTGAAACAAGGGTCTTCAGGACACCATCCCCCATGACAGCAAAATGTGCCAGGGAGACAGTATCTCACCCATTGCAAACATTCCGAAAATGGGATGAGAAGAATGAGAAAGGCCAGGAATCACAAAAGCCAAACCTAGGGATGGGGGCAAATCTCTCCCCCAGGCAAATTTCAGCAAGAGCCAAGTACTGACTTGGGGTTTATCCAAAGCAACTGTCCAATCCAAGAAGGATGGGGATGTATGGGCAGTGTAGACAGTACCCTCCTTTCCCTGGCTGGGCTCTTGGGAGCCCAAGGTTGGAGGCTGCAGTGGGAACCAACAGGGGAGGCCATTGCAAAGCCACTGGTGGTGGTGCCATTTTTCTGGGTAAAGTCGGCATGGTGGTCACGCATCTCTCTCTCTCTGTTCTTTCCCCTGATGTTAATTTATTCCAGGAAGACAGCCAAATCCCAGGTTGTCTCAAAGCACAGCTACCAAATAACTGGTTAATTCCCTGATTACATAGTGTAGAATATCTGTTAAATCCTATGACAAAGCCTTCCTACAACCATAGGGATGTGTATATACACATGGCAGGAGGGGTGTGGGGTTTGAGGGCAGAGGGTAAAGAGAGAAATAGAAGGTTTAGGAATTTATCCTAACTTTAAAGAGTTTTTATATCCTCAAATTTAAGAACACTAGACTAATACAAAGGAAAAAAATAGATTTTTACAAAAGCACCAGCAGATATAAGTTAACATAGCACAAACTAGTAACTCAATGGTACATGTGGAATAATGGAGTGATTAGTATTGAATGGAAGTATGCGGCTTCTTGAAAGTAGTAAATTTTTATAGGAGCCCAGCCTAGGCTCTCCCTGAGGTGAATGTCCTAACTCTGGCATTCAAGGCAGACAGGACTTTGGATCTGTGAGTCAGCCCCACACTTTCCTTCTGCTACTGCACTCGCCCATGCTGCCACTTTCAGTGAGTGCTGGGTCATTTTCCGTTTTGGTTTCATGCCATAAAGTAATAACTACTGCCCTCTCCAGAATGTTACAAGAATCAATAAAATGCACGCACGCACACACACACACACACACACACACATACAACCATTACATATATAATTTGTGCTCTGAGGTCCAGGGAGGGAAAAAGTGCCAAGATCAATTCAAACCAGGTCTGCTTATTAGTTTCCAATATGAAATAAGAGAGATTTCAAAAGCAAACCCAAGAGTAGCCCGTGTAATGTAGTCCACCCTTGTGCGTATGTCCAGCCTGTTCCTATGTCACACGTATATGTCAGCAAATACAATTCACCTATCAGTGAGCCACTACTTGGCACAAAGATGGGAAGAGACCAGCTTGGCAGGAAGCCAGTTCTGCCCACTATCTCAATGAGCTTCTCCCTTATCTCAGCAGGACACCCACAGTCGACCCCTCTCCCCCTCCCCCACTGCCAATGATTTTACAACTGTGGCTGGACACAGCCTCTTATTGCCTCCTTCTTCCCATAAAAGCTATTGCCTTTCGGCAGTTTTTAGGATTTCAAAGATACCACAGACCTATGGCTATAGCAACAGCCTTCTCTGGAAATCCTTTTCCGTCTGTACTCCCGGTCTTCCTTAGCTCCCTTCTTTCCCCAGTTCATCTCCTTCTCTAATTGTCTCTCTTCACACTTCCTTCTTTTCTGGGGTGGCACAGAAGACCCCCCCAATTTCAGACTAAAGGGGTCCAAAGGACAGGGGTATGAGGACAGTGCTGTGGGCAAGGAGACACGGCTTTGTCTTATCATCTTTAGCTTCTGTGCAACACATTAATCTTCTGTACCTTTTCTCCATAACTAACTTGGCAGGTTAAAACTTCACTGTTCTGGACACCCGGGTAGCTCAGTCAGTTAAATGTCTGACTCCTGATGTCAGCTCAGGTCTTGATCTCAGGTTTGTGAGATCAAACCCACATAGGGCTCCACACGGAGCATGGAGTCTGCTTAAGATTCTCTCTCTTCCTCTCCCTCTGCCCCTGCCCAAAATAAACTTAAAATAAAAATAAACTTCAAATCTCAAATATAAAGTTAAAATCTCATTGTCTAAGGCCTGCCTGCTCAGCTTTAGGCAAGCGGTACTTGATAATACAAGGCAGGCTTAGCTGTCACCTTGGCCAAACATCCTAGGGTATGAAGAAATGGGCCACATTTAATGATCCTTGATTAGTGACCCAGTGACCGGCTGACAGGGCCTCCAGGCAAAGTGCCAGAGAAAGGGACTTGACTCAGTGAATGGGCTTTACAGACATCCAGACCTACATTTGACCCTTGGCTTTGCCACTTATCGGGTATACATCCTTGGACAGATTCTGACTCTCACTGAGCTTTGGTTTTCGCAGCTGCAAACTGGAGTTAACAAGGCACAACAGAACGGAACTGAAAGCAAACTGCAAGTGGAATCATTAAACCAGACGGTATTTTTTTATTTGAAGATCAGAGGTCCATGAAATCAGTTTAGTGGATTGCAAACAGTATCTTTAAAAAATGAAAAATATCACAGTATCCCCCAATAGTCGCAGTAAGTATTGTGTTGTTAAATTTTCGTTCCAGTTATAACTATGAAGTGTAAGTGTGTGTGTTTGTACTGGCGATGTAAAGTGTACTTTTTTAGGGGATCACAGTAACCAGCTGGAGTTCCTGACATGGAAGGATCAGCAGAGATCTGGAGAAGAGGCAGCCGATGATGTCTCAACAGCCTCCCGTATGGAATAACCTGTCTGAGCCTAGAAAAGTTGACCTAGAACTCATTCAAACTAACAACCCAGCCTGTATCCCCAAACGTACTCCCAGAAGCTCTCTTCCTGTGTCCTCCTCCCTGTCCCTCTCCAAACACTGGGCCTTTGGTGCAGCATCTGTACTGCAGGTCCACTAGGTGGGGCTTGCTTACGTCTCCCCAGTCAAACCAGAAGCTCCCCAACAGCAGGTTGGTAACTTTTTTTTTTTTTTTAAGATTTTTTTTATTTAACAGAGAGAGGGAGATCACAAGTAGGCAGAGAGAGGGGGGGAAGCAGGCCGCCTGAGGAGGAGAGAGCCCGATGCGGGGCTCGATCCCAGGACCCTGGGATCATGACCTGAGCCAAAGGCAGAGGCTCAACACACTGAGCCACCCAGGTGCCCCAGGCTGGTAACTTCTTGGCCGTTAGGAAACCAGGAGTCCAAGCTCTACACAGTGGGAGTGTTCAACACCCACAGGGTGGGCCCAGGTTTGTGCACGGAGAAGGGCAAGGGGGTCCCTTTAGAATCCAACTCAACAAGCACCGAGCTGATCCTATTTCTGACATCATATTTAATTTCAAAGCAACCCCAGGGGGCAGCAGGGAGGTCATGAATTACTATTCCAATTTTATTTATTTTTTTATTAACATATAATGTATTGGGCGCCTGGGTGGCTCAGTGGGTTAAGCCGCTGCCTTCGGCTCAGGTCATGATCTCAGGGTCCTGGGATCGAGTCCCACATCGGGCTCTCTGCTCGGCAGGGAGCCTGCTTCCCTCTCTCTCTCTCTCTCTGCCTGCCTCTCCATCTACTTGTGATCTTTCTCTGTAAAATAAACAAATAAAATCTTTAAAAAAAAAAAACAAAAAAGAAAAAAAAACATATAATGTATTATTTGTTTCAGGGGTACAGGTCTGTGATTCATCAGTCTTATTATTCCAATTTTAAAGGTGAAGAAACAGAGGTCCACTCAACCAGGAAGCAAAGATTTGAATGCAAGTCCAATTTTCTTATTATGAACTCATCCATTCCTTCGTATGGTAGGCATTATGCCTGACAATGAAGACATACAGATGAACAGTCACTGACCTCAATCAAATAAGAGGAAACAGACATTTAACACTCGAATATGGTAAATGCTTCAAGGGGTATGAGAGAGGGGACCAATGGGAGACACACATTTCATGACCATATGGGGGAGATGAGAGTACTAGTAGTTTTTATATTTTACTTAAATTCAACTCCACAGTCTTGGATTTTCTTTTTCTTTATTCTTTTTTTTTTTTTTAAACAATGAGCACGCATTACTTTTATAATCTTAGAAAGGAAGTAGGTCGTCAACAGCACCAAATGCTGCAGGGCTGAGTGGATGAGGTTGGAGAACTGGGGTCTACCAAGGTTCACAGACCTCAGGTGTCTCGCTTTGGTAATCAAGGGCTCACCTGCCTGGGAAACACTAAGGGAAGGGCAGGATTTGGTTCAGGGGTGAAGGGGAGGTATGGCGGGAGGAAGAAGAGTAGAAGCGGCATCTTTCATCTGACAAGCTCCAAGCTCCTGAAAGACGTTAATTCACTGCTCCACAGAGCAGGGAGGGTTTAGTAGTGAGCCTGAGGTTCATTTCACAGGTCAGAAACCTGAGACACAGGCAGGAAGGAAGCTTGTGCAAGACCTGCAAAGGATTTGACACCTGATGGAAGAGAAGTCATGGCTCCCAGGAAACTCTTTGAGGGAGGTGAAGGTTGGATGGAGGAAAAAAGATGGGTGTGTGAGTGCAGTCAGGGCCCTGCCTGGTGACGGAGGAAGCTCAGTTGAGGACCTCTGAGAGAGTGGGGCGTGGTCGTTGAGTGGGGGTTGGATAGGTGCGCAGGTGAGAGAGAACAGGTAAGCGAGGCCAAGGCTGTAAAGCAGGGAGGTCTTGTGGTCATGTGAGTCACTGCACATACTCCCTGCAATTTCCAGAATCTACCTGCTGGGAAACATCGGCCAGAGCTTGCGAACCCCAAACATCCTACCTATTGCATCTGGTGAGTCACTGCATCTGTCTCGGGGTGCCTACTCAAGAACTTATTTAAACAAAAAGGAAATCATGCTCACAGATGTCACTCCTCCTCAATTAATGCCATTAAAAATAATGGCAAGGACTTTCACCCTCTGCACACATGTGCTAAGAATACTGCTCACCTTCTCACTGGCTTCCCAGATTTTAACTTCCCTCCTGAGGTCTTTTTGGCTTCTCTTCCTGAGATTTTTTTCCCATCACTTCCCCTTTTTTCTGTCTCTGGTTTCTCGTTTCTTCTTCTTTGGATCTCTCCACATCTGTCTCTCAGCCCTCCATCCCTAGGCCGCTTTCCACATCCCTATCATTTGGAACCAGTGCAACATTGGGAGCAGAACTCTCAAGGTGGAGTTATGATACTCCACCTCCAAGGAAGCCCTCCACCCAGGGATACAATGATGAGGCACCAAGCGCAGCTGCCAGGCAGAAGGGGTACTCAGTGATGACAGCTGCTACAAGTCAGAGCATCTGATGAAGACAAGGGGGCAGGCGGGTGCTGGAGGCCCAGCTCAGGACACAGGAAGCCCTGTCAACAGGTGGCCTGTACAAGGTCAGCCAACTGGGTCCAGGCCTTAAGGGGATGTGATGGGGAAAACACTCACCAGCAAGCTAATCTGCCTAGACCGGATCTCCACTCCTGGGATGGAAACCCAATCCTCGCCCTGTGTTTAGTTTATCTTGAAGCCCAACAAGATCCCTGGGCTTCTTCTCCCCCTTGTCCTTTGCTCTCAACCTTAGGGAATGCCTCGATCCCACTGAGGGGATGGGACAAGCTCTATGACAGAGGAAGCAATAAAGCATGGGGAAATGGCCTCCATCCCAACTGGCTAAGGAGCACTTATCTCTTCCCATCCCAACCGGCCCATCACTCAGTCCCGTGCACTGAGCCCCTGATGCAGGTAGACTGTGGCACTGAGTTCTGTGTGAAGAGGCAGAGTCAGGAGATGACACTCACCTTGATGACAGAATAGGACAGTTCCTGCATCTGGCTGCCAATCAGGATCATCTAAGAGTACTTGAGAAAAATAATGATTCCTGGACCCCACTATATCTACAGAATTAGAATTTTATGGGAGGGAGGCACCTGGGTAGCTTAGTCAGTTAAATGTCTGCCTTTGGCTCAGGTCACGGTCTCCAGGTCCTGGGATCAAGCCTCAAGTCAGGCTCCCTGCTCAGTGGGGAGCCTGCTTCTCCCTCTCACTCTCCCTCTCTCCCAAATGAATAAATAAACTCTTTTAAAAACATGTCATGAGGGACCTATAGTTAACCTCTTGGTGATTCATTAGCACCACCAACTTTGGGGACCCCACAGTTCACACCACTGTGCAAACCTTCAGCCTCTAGTCTCTGACCTCTACTTCTCTAAGCTTTGTGTAAAGGTTAGAAAGGATGCTGTTTCCTGTTAAGATGGAAAACAATAATAATAGCAGCCTGATCTCAGTTAATTTTCACAACAACCCCAACAATAGGGTAGTGTGAGTAGTAGTAGTATCCCCATTCTATGGATAAAGAAAGTTAAGGGGAAAGAGATTAAGTAATTTGTTAAGAAATACTCAGCTAAGTAAGAAATAGAGCTAGGATTTAAACTCCAGTTTACCTAGGGCTGAGTTCCAAATACTTGACAAATGCTATGGCACAGGCTCATTACTGAGACTAGATGCTGGCCCTGGCAATGGAGCACAGTACTGGGGACTCGCTAATGGCCTGGTATCACCTTTTTGGTTGTTAGACTGCATGGAGATTTAGAGAATTGGCGGGGGAGGTACGGGAGGGGAGCGGCACCCAGGGGATTCAGACCAGCATCTATTTACTTCCCAATGCAGAAATATTTTAATATCGGTACATATCAGCTGAATATCCATGCTCCAAATCCCAGGCTTCCTCCGCTCCCATCATTCTGCCCAGTTCAGTTATCCTGGTCCCCTTCACCTACCACTGGAGCTTTTTTCCAGGCAGAACTTGATTCACACAGGAAGACATGAACAGGAACCCAGCCACAAGTACAACTTAAATAGTCAAAATCTTATATTCACCTCCTCCCATGAGTCTCCTCATTTAAATTTGCTCTGAGAACCTTTATTCAGCTTGACAGGTGCATGCTAACATTTTGAAGAAATACTTCTCCTATAACCTTGTGCATTTGCTAGATCAAAAGCTCTAAGTTAGGAGCTGCAAACTCCTTAGAATTCACGGTGCTTTGAATAAATTTGAGCCAATACTTAAAACTTGGAAGATTTTACATAAACTCCGAATTTCTAATCTCTTGCAAAGTAGGCTAAACTGGCAGAACAGGACCCATAACCAAATGGAAATAAAGGGCTGGAGCCAGCTGAGTAGTGGCCACCTTCCTTTCTTTGTTCATATAACAAATGAATTTTTGAGTGCCCACCACAGGCAAGGCACTATTCTAGGTATAGGGAGAGAGGGCTCTCCCTTGCACATGGAGTATGGCCCATGTAACTCACCCAAAGTGTATGTTTGTTTATTTACTGAAAGTCACCTGCTTGGACCGTAAGCTTCTGACACCAACCCCCACACCCTGAGCTAAACGGACAAAGGTCAGAATGGTCACCACCAGGTAGGCAAGTCTCATGATACTATCCCTGCACCAGCTCAAGCTTCCTGAACGGAGACTATCAGTCCCTAGAAGCTTCTCCAGACCCCTCAAACAGTACTGTCCTCAGATTACATTGTTGGCGTCTCTGGGCTCTGACCCAGATTCCTACCAGATTTGTGGTCTTCTCTCCACACCAAAGCTCCACCATTGTGCCTCTAGATTCACCAAATTGCCATTTATCATTGGATTTCCCAGTTCTACTATCTAGGTGACACCATCATTGAGAGTCTTTTCAGGCCAGGGCAAGCTGTCCAGCTTGCTGGAGGGAGCCTCTTTAAGGACAGACTTGGGAATATCCAAGAAGACAAAGTTAGAAATGCTGCCTTATCAATATAAATTCCTCTACTTTGCCATTCTGAGTCTTCTAACCTAGCCCCACATCTCTGCTTTCCTCAGCATGTTATTCCAATCTGAAAATTTTATTTTTCTGTACCTGCCACCCAGTCATACCTGCCTCTTTGGCCTACCCCCAAGCATGTCGTCTTTCGCATGTACAAACCATTGCTTCCTGAGAACTAACAGAAACTGACAACGTGGGTATATATAAACATACAAGGAATATACAAAGAACAAAGTAAAATCAGGAAGTCAACATTAAATGGGACCACAGATACAGTTATATAAATTCAAGACGGGTCAGAGAGCTTCATTCTAGTGCCTAGGAGGGGGCAATGGTTTGGAGCATCCAAAGCAGTACAGTGTAACCTTGCAGTGACCTGTAGCCTGAAGTGTCTGCTCTTCGGGTGGCAACTGGACCTGGGTAGAAATTGTGGTATGGGAGCTGGGGAACTCAGCACTCATTCAAAACCACCTCTGAGCGGTAAGAAACATGAAGGTTGGCTTCATGATATCCAATCAGAAGCAGCATCAAATAGGAAGAGGGAAAAATAATCTCTCTTCAGGTCAAATGGAGGGCACTGCTAAGGTATTAATAAGTCCAGGAGAAGGCACAGAAGACTTGGCAAACGGCCAGGGCAGTGGGGGTGAGGAGGGCAGAAAGCTAGAAGGTAGAGGCAGGTCTGTTTACTGTTTAGCCACTACAAGGGAAATCTGGGGTGAGTGTGGAAGAGGGGCGAGGGTGGGAAGAGCTAAGTAACCCAACATGCACTGTCCCCAGGAGGGGACTTAAGGATCGCAGTGACTGGAAACAAGCTAGGACGTGTTTAGACTAGGAAATCAAAACACTTTGAGGATGGTTGTGCTACTGAACAAGAGGCACGACAAGAAGATGGCAAGAACAGCTTAGGGACACCAGGTTTGGGAATGCTGGTGACGAAAACAAGAAAAATTAAAATGTCTACATCCGGACTTGGGAGATAAGGTGAGGTGCAGAAATGGAGAGGGAGATGGGTGCCTGGGTGGCTCAGTGGGTTGAGCTCCCGATTCTTGGTTTTGGCTCAGGTCGCAATCTCAGGACATGAGACTGAGCCCTGCCTTGGGGTCCAAATTAGAGGTTGTCAGGGGCTAGGGGTAGAAGGAATGGAGAATGACTGCTTCATGGGTACAGAGTCTCCTTCAGGGATGAGGAAAATATTTTGGAATTAAATAACGTTATCAATGTACTAAATGCCACTGAACTACAGACTTCATCATTTTTTAGAGATTTTATTTGTTTGCTTGTTTGTTTGTTTATTTATTTATTTGACAGAGAGAGAGTATGAGCGGGGCTGGTGGGGTGGAGAGGGAGAGGGCCAAGCAGACTCTGCACGGAGCATGGAGCCTGATGCAGAGCTCAATCTCATGACCCTGGGACCACAACCTGAGTCAAAATCAAGAGTTGGACACTTAACTGAGTGACCCACCCAGGTACCCTCTGAACTGTACACTTTAAAAGGTCAATATTATATGAATTTCAGTTCAATTTTAAAAAATGAACGAATGAATCAATGAGTGAATGAATGAAGGCAGCAAGGGATTCTAGGGAACAAGGCTTAGAAATATCAAAATAGAAAGGCAGGAACCAGAGATGGGTAAGGGACAGAAATACTACCATCTGTTCTTTAGTTCTGTAGCTCTCAATCCTTTCTCTGCCACGATCCTTGACAGGTGACTTGGCATGACACATCTATGGACATTTTGGAGTCCTTGGCAATTCTCAAGAACCTAACAAATTTCAACCTTTTCTCTACCCCTCAAGAAAGAGTTCTGGAATACACGGGAGGGACAAGGATATAAAATTGCTTTTACATTTATGGATACATATACAAAACACAAAATGTATACTATCGGTAAAATACAATAAATGCATACTCTTAAAATTTAAATCATTCATGGGCACCTGGGTCTCTCCATCGATTAAGCATCTGCCTTTGGCTCAGGTCATGATCCCGGGGTCCTGGGATCAAGTCTCACATTGGGCTCCCTGCTCAGTGGGGAGTCTGCTTCTCCCTCTGCCCCTTTCCTCGCTCGTGCTCTCTCTCTCTCCCTCTCAAAAATAAATAAAATCTTTTTTTAAAATGTAAATCATTCATGAATGCTGATATTCCTATAATTCTTTTTTTCTTATTTCTGTAATTCTTTTTTTTTTTTTAAGATTTTATTTATTTATTTGTCAGAGAGAGAGAGAGAAAGCGAACACACACACAAGCAGGCAGGGCAGCAAGCAGAGGCAGAGAGAGAATCAGGCTCCCTGCCAAGCAAGGAGCCTGATGCAGGACTCAATCCCAGTACCCGGGGATCATGACCTGAGCTGAAGGCAGCAGCTTAGTGACTGAGCCACCCAGATGTCTCCTTATTCCTGTAATTCTTAAAAACCAAATGGCCCCTGCTTCCATTAATTCATGCGGATACAATTCTAAGTAAAGATAAGATAGCTACCCAAGAGCAAGACTCAACCCTGAGCAGCTCTAGCACAGTCAGGGCCACCATTTGACTGTTTAGTGCCTTTGTGCCCTTCCTCCAGGCATGCAGCTTAGTAAGTGGAGCTCATGCTAGATTTTGGTTCCCACTCACACCTTGGCAGGCAAATACCTATGCAGTATACAACCTGCACAACTGTATACAATAACCCCTGCGCACAGGCCTGGAAATAAACTGGGTACTCCCAACTGCTGAAAATAGGAAGCAACAGTAGAGGTAATCAGATCTCATCCAAGGCATTTTCGAGGTCTATATGACTCTTCAGTTTCTTATCTCAGATAGCCTATTTGGGAAAGGGCACATTGATCAATTGGATTAAGGTTTACAATGAAAGTGAAAGTGACTAAGGGGTGAGAGAAAGTCCGCAAGAATTCAGAAGAGAATGAGGAAACTCAAAGAAGGAAACCGGAAATCCTCCCTTAGTAAGGTGAACCCCCAAACCAAAGGTAATCCAAAATCACTTTAGAAGAGCAGGTATACGGAAGTTAAGTAGGAGCATGGGTTCTGAAGTCAGACAGACCTGGTCTCAAATCAGGACTGTTACAGTGTAACTATGTAACTTGGAGCAAATTACTTAACCCTTCTGATTATCAATTCACTTAGCTGTAAAAGAAAAATAATACCTACTTTGCAAGGAGCCTTTAAAGATTTTAATGGGCTACTGCATGCAAAGTACTTCACACTGTGCCTGCACATAGAAAGTGCTCCACAAACACTTTTTTTTTTTTTAAGAGACAGAGAGTGTGTGAGTAGGGGGCCGGGGGTGGAGCAGAAGGAGAGGAAATGAGAAAATCTCAATCTCCACACATAGTGTGGAGCCTGATGCAGGGCTCGATCTCGTAATTCTGGTACTAGGACCTGAGCCAAAATCAAGAGTTGGAGGCTTAACTGGCTGAGCCACCCAGGCACCCCCACAAATACTAATTATTACTAAAATTCCAGTACCTTGTTTATGCCAGAGCCTGAAGCTAATTAAAACTCAACATCTGGGGCGCCTGGGTGGCTCAGTGGATTAAGCCGCTGCCTTCGGCTCAGGTCATGATCTCAGTGTCCTGGGATCGAGCCCTGCATCGGGCTCTTTGCTTGGCGGGAGCCTGCTTCTCTCTCTCTCTCTCTGCCTGACTCTCCGCCTGCTTGTGATCTCTCTCTCTGTCAAATAAATAAATAAAATCTTTAAAAAAAAAAAAAAGTGAAATCCCTAAAAAAAAAAAAAATAAATAAAACTCAACATCTCCTTTTATACCTCCACAGATTTTTTAACTCCTAACCAAAGGGGCTAGGTAGGGGCTTTCACAAATATCCTTAACATAGCAAGTAAAATCTGAGTCCAAATCCTGAAAACGCTCCAATTAATGACTATCTATTAACAAAGAATAAAGACACTGGGCACTTGGGTCCCCCAAGGTCATGAGTTCAGGGTCGTAGGACTGAGCCCTGCATCAGGCTCCCTGCTTAATGCGGAGTCTCCTGGAGACTCTCTCTCTCCCTCTCCCTCTGTCCTACCTCCCACTCATGTGTTCTATCCTTTTAAAAATAAAATAAACTTAAAAATCTAAAAAAAAGAATAAAGACACCCACCAACATCAGGCCATAGCCTGTCTTCCCAGTGTACTCTCCCATCGCTGCTCTCAGGAGCTCTGTGTGCTCCACTTTTTGCTGTTCAAGCTACTTGGTCATTGACATGCCTGGTAACAAGGGGCCAATCTGTAGGGCTTCCTACATCCCTGTACGAAAGCCTCAGCTTCTAATATTACCCATCAGTTTCTGAAACAGGAAAACCACATCCTTCAGGAAGTTCTCCCAAGCTGTACCTGTGTGTTGTTCCAATACCTTAAACTACAGTCCCTTCCAATCCTACATGGCTGCTATGGAATGATGGAAAATGGGGGAAAAGAGAGCAGAAACTCCAGAGCCCAAACACTCACTCTCCTGAACTCTTGCCTCTTAAATTCAGGTGGAGGGCTGAATTTAAGGTTAAGGAGAAATCAGTTTAACGTAAGGGTTTGGTTGTTTGAAATACCAGAGCCGCCAATGGAACTTTCTGACCGACGGGGCTAAGATTCTTTACGTTTTAAGGAACAGATAATAAGGCCCTTTTCTAAAGATGACCTATACCCATGAAGTTGAGAACTTTATTGGGAAGGCCTTCAGATGAGTGATGTATGACCTATGAGGACTTAGCTAATATTGAGTCATCAGTTCCAAGAGATACCTAAAACCTACCACCCATCCCTATGGCTACTGTTACTTTTTTATTAATTACTTCCAAATCCTGATGATTCATGTTTAAATGAGATGGAAAACGTACCCAAGGTTATATAAAAAGCTAGTGGATAGGGGCGCCTGGGTGGCTCAGTGGGTTAAAGCCTCTGCCTTCGGCTCAGGTTATGATCTCAGGGTCTGGGACTGAGCTCCGCATTGGGCTCTCTGCTCAAAAGGGGCCTGCTTCCTCCCTCTCTCTCTACCTGGCTCTCTGCCTACTTGTGATCTCTGTCTGTCAAATAAATAAATAAAATCTTTAAAAACAAAAAATAAAGAACAAAGAATATAGGAATACTCAGAGATCAAATGCAAATGGGTCTTTTGATGGGTAAGATTTTATTGGGAAAACAAGAAGGCCTCATGGAGAAAATAAGGACGTAAGATACATATAAATCAAACCAGGGTACCATGAATCCTCAAATCACTAGGGGACTGAATTCCCTGCCACTTAAACTTGTCTTGTTTTTTAGAAAGAGCTATCATATTTAAAGAATATCATTTAGTTGGGGTACCAGGTGGTGGTATTATAGAAGGCACAGCTTGCATGGAGCACTGGGTGTGGTGAAAAAATAATGAATACTGTTTTTCTGAAAATAAATAAATTGGGAAAAAAAAAAAAGAATGTCATTTAGATGAGGTTAGTCTCAGAGTCTGAGAACACAGGTATGGTGCAGCCTAGGAGGTTTATAAGAGGATAGGTTATGGAGGTTGAGGATAATGGCTACAAAAAATGTCTATTAGATTTGGTCAATAAGAAGCTTCACTTTCAGTCCACTTACATATTTGTAAAACACACAGGTTTGCCCAGATTATCTTTGATCTTCTTTCTGCTCCCAAATTTTTAACCTACAAGTGGAAATCCTAGCTGTGGATAACAATAATCCAAGAAACTTTTAGAAAATATGCTAAAGCCTGGGTCCTTCCCAGACCAAATAAAGTATCTGGGGAATGGTGGGATGGTAAACAGCAATTTTTTGTTAGTTTCTTTATAACTCTAGACCAGGGGCACACAACCCACAGACCCCTCCTGCACTTTTTAAAGTTAATAAACTTATTTAAGAGGAATTTGAGAGTCAAAGCAAAATTGAGCAAACAGTACTGAGTTCCTATCCAAAATACCCACAAACTCCCCGACTATCAACATTCTCATCAGAATGGTACATTTGGGGCACCTGGGTAGCTCAGTGGGTTAAGCCACTGCCTTCGGCTCAGGTCATGATCCCAGGGTTCTGGGATCGAGTCCCGCATCGGGCTCTCTGCTCAGCAGGGAGCCTGCTTCCTCCTCTCTCTCTCTGCCTGCCTCTCTGCCTGCCTGTGATCTCTCTCTGTCAAAAAATAAATAAATAAAAAGAATGGTACATTTGTTACAATTGATAAACCCATATTGTCACATCATTGTCACCCAAAGTCCATAGTTTATAATAGGGTTACTAGTGTTTCTCTCGGCATTGTACATGTTATGGGTTTTGACAAACGTATAATGACATGCAGCCACCACTGTGGTTATCATACAGAATAGTTTTACTGCCCTAAAAATCCTCTTTGCTCTGCCTATTCGTGCCACCCCTCCCCCCAACCCCTGGCAGTTACCAACTTTTTTCTTATGGGCTCCATAGTTTTGCCTTCTCCAGAATGTCAACTAGTTGTAATCATACAGCATGTGGCCTTTTCAGATTGGCTTCTTTCAACTTAGTAATGTGCATTTAAGGTCCCTCCAATGTCTTTATAGATCTTGATGGTTCATTTCTTTTCAGTACATTGTCTGAATGCACCAGTTTATTGAACCATTCACCTACAGAAGGACATCCTCATTGCTTCTAAGTGTTGGTAATTACGAATAAAGCTGCTATAAACATCTGTGTGCAGGTTTTTGTGTGGACATAATTCTTCCACTCCTTTGGGTAAATACCAAGGAGCATGATTGCTGGATTATATGGTAAGAATATGTCTAGTTTTGAAAAAAACACCCAAAGTGCCTTCCAAAGAGACTATACCGTTTTACACTCCCACCAGTACTGGATGCTCCACATCCTTGTTAGCATTTGGTGGTCTCCGTATTTTGGATTTGGGCTATTTGTACAGCATATCCAGTGATATCTCACTGTTGTTTTTACTTGTAATTTCCTAATATCACATGATGTTGAACGTATTTTTCATATGCTTATATATGTCATCTGACTATCTTTAGTGAGGTATCTGTTCAGGTCTTTTGCCCATTTTTAAATCAGTCCATTCTTTTTCTTGTTGTTGAATTTAAGAGTTCTTTGTATATTCTGGGTAGCAGTCCAGTATCAGAAATTATTTTACTTATTTTCTCCCAGTCTCAGGCTTGTCTTCCTATTCTCTTGACATTGGTTTTTATGCAAGTTTTTAATTGTAATACAGTCCAGCTTATCATTGATTTCTTTTATGGCTTGTGCCTTTGGTGTTGTATCTAAAAAGTCATTGCCATACCCGGGGTCATCTAGGCTTTTTCTCTTATGTTATCTTCTAGGGGTTTTATAGTTTTGATTTGCAGATTTAGGTCTGTGATTCAGATTGAGTTGATCTCTGTGAGAAGTGGAAGGTCTGTGTCTAGATTTGGTTTTATTTTTCGCATGTGGATATCCAGTTATTCCGGCACCATTTGTTGGAAAAACTATCTGCTCCATTGTATTACCTTTGCTCCTTTGCCAAAGATCAGCTGACTATATGTAGGTCGGTTTCTTTCCTTTTGTGTGTGTGTGTGTGTGTGTGTGTGTAGCAAAGCAAGGCCTATTGAACAATAGCAAAGTGATAGTACAAAGTTCCCAAGGAGGGAGGGAACCCTAGAGGGTTGCCCTATGTGGGTTTGTTTCTAAGATCTCTATTTTGTTTCACTGATTTGTCCATTTCTCTTTTTGTTTAAAAAAAGGGGGGGGTGCCTGGCTGGCTCAATGGGTTAAACCCTCTGCCTTCGGCTCATGATCCCAGGGTCCTGGGATCAAGCAGAGTCAGGCTCTCTGCCCAGCAGGAAGCCTGCTTCCTCTTATCGCTCTCTGCCTGCCTCTCTGCCTACTTGTGATCTCTGTCTAATAAATAAATAAAATCTTTTTTTTTTAAGATTGTATTTGTTTATTTGACAGACAGAGATCACAAGTAGAGAGGCAGGCAGAGAGAGAGAGAGAGGGAAGCAGGCTCCCCACCGAGCAGAGAGCCCGACGCGGGACTCGATCCCAGGACCCTGAGATCATGACCTGAGCCGAAGGCAGCGGCTTAACCCACTGAGCCACCCAGGCGCCCCTAAATAAAATCTTTTAAAAAAAAAAGATCATGACCTGAGCTGAAGGTAGACACTTGGCCGACTGAGCCACCCAGGCACCTCTGGCGAACCTTTTAAAACATTTTTTGCAAGATAGGTCTACTGGCAATAAATTCCCTCAATTTCTGTTTGTCTGAAAAAATATTTCTCCTTTGCTTTTGAAAGATAATTAATTTCACAGGGTACAGAATTTGGGTTTTTTTTTTTTCACTTAACACTTTAAACACTTCTCATCATCCTTCTTGCTTACATGGTTTTTGAGATGACAAACAATTCTTATCTTTGATCTCCTATAGGTGAGAAGGGCCCCCCACCACTTCTGCCAGGGATTTTTCCTTTATCTTTGATTTTCTGAAATTGGTATGTGATTAGGGTAGAGAGGCATTTGGCCTATATACGGTTCTCTAAGCTTCCTGGATCTGTAATTCGATGTCTGATATTAATTTGGGGAAATTATCAGTCATTAATACTTCAAATATCTCTTTGGCTCTTTTCTTTCCTTGTTCTCTTCTGGTGAATATTATGCATGTGTTACACCTTCCATAGTTGTCCCATGGTTCTTTGATAGTCTATTCTTTTTTTTTTTTTCAATCTTCATTTGTTTGTTTGCTTCTCAGTTTTATAAGTTTCTATTGTCATATCCTCAAGCTCAGAGATTCTCTTTGGTCATGTCCAGTCAACTAATGACCCATCAAAGGCACTCTGCAGGGGTGCCTGGGTGGCTCAGTAGGTTAAGCAACCAACTCTTGATATCAGGTTACGTCATGATCTCAGGGTTGTGAGATCGAACCCCATGTTGGGCCCCACACTGGACATGGAGCCTGCTTAAGATTCTCTTTCCTTCTGCCCCTCCCCAACCTCCCTCTTTAAAAAAAAAAAAAAAAGACATCTTCATTTCCACTGCCATGTTTTTGATCTCTGTAATTTTTCAGTCTTAGAATTTCCATCTCTCTGCTTATGTTATCCATCTGTTTTTGCATGTTGTCTACTTTTTCCATTAAAGCCCTCAGCATATTAACCATAAATTTTTTTTAAGGTACTGGTCTGATACTTCCAACATTTCCACATATCTGACTCTGGTTCTAATGTTGGTTTAGTCTTTTCAAACTGTGCTTTTGCTTTTTAGTATGCCTTGTGATATTTTTATTGAAAGGCAGACATAATATATTCGGTAGAGAGGACTGCAGTAAATAGGCCTTTAGGGATGTGACAGTAGGTGTGGGGGAAGGGGAAGTATTCTACAGACCTGTGATTAGGTCTCAGTCTTTTGGTGAACCTGTCCATCTGGACTGTGACCTTCACTGGTGCTACTCAATTCCCACTCCTTGCCCTTAGGTGGGACAGTATGACTAAAGCAGGCTGGAGCTGGGTATTTCTTTTCCCCTAGATAGGTCAGGCCCTGGTAAAATAGCTTCTTCTTAGGGCAGACCTTGTTAAGAAGAGACTGCTCTGGAGTATTTAGTAGTTCCTTTCTCTTCCCCAGGGTAGAAGCACAAGGGGATTTTTCTCCAGTATCCACTGTGAGGACCTGGTAGAGTTCCTAGAAGTAAAACACAAAAGTGGGAGGGCTCCCCTATGAATGGGTCCCCCTGAAATTTTTTCTTTTTAGAGATATAAATGGCTTACAACATTGTGTAAGGTTTTTTTTTTTTTTTTTACAGATTTTATTTCTTCATTTGAGAGAGAGGGAGAGCACAAGTACAGGGGAGACAGAGGGAGAAGGAGAAGCAGGTTCCCTGCTGAACAGGGAGCTGGATGTGGGGGGCTTGATCCCAGCACCCTGAGATCATTACCTGAACCAAAGGCAGACACTTAACCACCTGAGCCACCCAGGAGCCCCGCATTGTGTAAGTTTAAAGCATAGAATGTGTTGTTTTGATACACTTATATACTGCAATAGGATTACCACCACAGTTAGCTAATACCTCTGTTGTGCCACATAATTATCATTTTTTTGTGGTGATAACAATTAGGATCTAGTCTTAGTAACTTTGAAGTTTATGACACAGTACTGTTGACTATAATCACTATGCTGTGCATTAGATCTCTCCCTTGATGTTTTTAACTCTCAGACTTGTCCACACTGAGCTTCTAGCAATTTGTCAATTACAGTTTGGGTTTTCCTGTGCTGGCACTGGTTCCCCTGGAAGTTTCTCCTCCAGTATGTTTTGTTTTAAAATTAACTATGCTTAAGGATAATTTGTATACAACAAAATGTACCCATTTTAAGTGAACGGTCCTGTGAGTGTTGACAAATGTACACACTTGTATAACCTCCACTCTTTTGTGTCAATTCTTTTTTAAGCTTCAGGGATAACCCAGTATGCAGCCAGGGTTGAGAACTACTGCTCTGTCATTGTTTATTGCCAGCCGAGGCACTGGGACTGCGAATCCTGAGGTTATTCACTCATTTCTGGGTCATGGATTCCTCACATCTTTTGTTTCTAGATGGAACACCTGTAAACACCAACCCGCCACAAGGGGTCTCAATTTGCTGATCGCTCATATTATAGAATTAGGCTCAAAATGAAGACAGAAAATTTATTTAAATGATCAAGTAATTCATCTATCCTTCATGTATCTATTGAGTCTGTCCCCATTTCCCACAGCTGGTTCCTTCCTCCCTCTCTCTCAACTTGAGCTGCCCTTGGACTGTGAGGACCTCTTTCCTCTCCCTGCCCACCTTCCCTAGGGAATACAGTAGCCTCTTTTTTTTTTTTTTTTTTAGATTTTATTTATTTATTTCTTTGACAGAGATAAAGATCACAAGTAGACAGGCAGGCAGAGAGAGAGGGGGAAGCAGGCTCCCTGCTGAGCAGAGAGCCCGATACAGGATTCCATCCCAGGACCCTGAGATCATGACCTGAGCCGAAGGCAGCGGCTTAACCCCCTGAACCACCCAGGCGCCCTACAGTAGCCTCTTTTTATCAGACCAGGCTCCTCTTCATGCCCATGGCATATCCTTGCTCACTCCCTCCATCTTCAAGCTCCTTTATCTCCATCTAAGCCCTTTGCACCATTTAAGTCCTAATTCAAAGCCCATCTCCCCCGAAGTCTTCCTCTCCTAGCTAGATTTTATTTCTCTTACTTCTACCAGGCGCTTGAGTACATAACCATGTGACCAATGCCCTTACAGCTCACCTTGCTTTAGTTGTTTCAGATAATCAGATTCATTAAACAAATATGGAATCTGTTGAGAGCTTTCTTTGAAGTGGGCATAATGCTAGGTTTTGGGTGATAGAGTGGTGACTAAGACAAAAAACAGACATGTTTCTTGCCCTTACATGACAGACTCTAAACAAGTGTAATAAGCTCTACCCAAGGTGAGAGAGTTTCTGAATGCTGGAGAGAGTACTGTTAAGGGAATGCATTATTTCTGATACATACATCCACCTGTGCAAGAACATCGTAGCTCTTGGAATACCAACAGGGTGGAGCTGACACTTCTTTGTATCTCCTGCAGTTCACACAATCCACATGATCAAATATTTATTGGGTGAAACAACTCATGAAACAGGTATCACTGGGAATATAGGGGGTCATGATAGGGGGCAATATAGCATCCTCCAACACCAAGCATTTTTTCCCACTTTCTCCTCTTTCCTTTCTCCTTCATTGTCTCCTTCCTCCTCTGTTACTTGCCCCATTTCCAGTCTTCACTGGCCTAATCCTGGATCAACCTGAGGCCCTGGGCATTCTGGGTCACTGCTTAGCCATGTACTTCTTTATCTCTTCATTATCCTTTATTTCTTAGCTCATCCCATCTGGAGAGCAAGCACAGACCTAACTTTTTTGTTTGTTTGTTTTGGTTTTGTTGGTTTTGTTTTGTTTTGTTTTAACCTTGGCTACCCATGAAAATCACCTGGAAAGCTGATGCTTTGGTCCCCCTCTTCTCAGATCTAATTGATTGACTTGAGGTGACATCTTGGTATGGATAGTTCTTAAAGCTCCCCAGGTGATTCAAATGTGTAGCCAGATTGAGAACCACGGGGATAAATAAAGGATTTCAAAGCCTCCACCTTCTCAGCGGAGGGTGATGGCCCCCAGAGATAACCATGGAACCTGGCATGTACCAACAGTGGCATTGCTTGCACTCGGGGTGGGGAGAGGACAGATGCTTTGTAGCATCTCAGCTCTGGAATGACTGCCACTGACAAAGTGGGACACCCCGGGGAAGGCAGGGAGACACGATTTGTTAATGGAGGAGTGCGGAGAGCAAGGAGGCAAACGGCCCTGTGAAACAGCAGTCATAAGGTCTTGATGGGGTGAAGGGAAGAGGTGAGCAGTATACTGCTGGCATGGCATTCGTTCTCAGTAGATGCGACTTTTTACAGTGATACGGTACTTTTATATTCATATTCAAACTGTTTACACAAGAAGGAGTAGCAAGTAAAATGAGTTCCATTTGACAGATGGGAAGTCGAAGTTTAGAGAGATTACCCCAGCCCCTGCCTCCAGGCCAGCTCACTGAACCCAACAGCTCACTTGCATCACAGCGTGCACAGGCTAAGATGTGAGCGCTCTCCCTTAAGCTTGACTGCAAAGATTATTCGCCACAAAACCCTAAACAAGGTCGGTAACCTATCTGAACCTCAGTTTCCTCATCTGTAAGGAGAGGACAGTTTCCATGCTTTCTGGGTTTCTTTTCAGTCTCCAGTGTGTCCTGGGGCTAGGACTTGGCACGCTGCTGACAGAATGCATTTCCTACCTGCTGCACCATGGCCTTCTAGCCAGCTTCAAATGGGTACCAGATGTGCTCAGTATCAACCCCTTGGGGTCCTGGGGCAGCGGAACTCCAGGGCTGGCTGCACTCATCCACAAATACCTTTATCTCTTTACCCTCCCGCGGGACAGAAAAATACTTTCCTGTCACTTTCTCTGTGTACCAGTAAGAAAAAAGCTGACGAGCCCTAAATCCCATCATTCACTTGGTGCTGAGTGGGAGGCTGGATTTAATCTATCAACCCAAGACAGTCTGGGGATACGCTCTTCTACCCATTGCCCCCAGCTGCCCCTTTTCAGAAGCCACCAGCCCACTGTGGAGGCGCGATATCAATCACCTGGAAAGGAATAAAAGCTAGAAATATCTTATTGCGAGAGGACTTGGGAGAAAGTGGCAGCTTCAAGGCCCAACCCTACATTCGGAGGACCCGTGTCCTAGGCTTTCCCGGCAGCAAAGAAGAGGCAGGAATGTGCCCGGAGAGCAGACCTGGAGGGTTGTGTCCCATGGCTCCCTGCAAGGAGACTGAGAACGCCCCACAGGCGGCCCAGGCCAGCTGCCTGGGCCCAGCCACAGCTGCTGGCAGGGAGTCTCCTGGTCTAAAATTAGCCTCCGGCTCTCCACCCAGGCAGTTCCACCACTCACTCTGGCAGGCCAGGCCCTGCGGTGAGGTAATGACTGGGAGCCTGTCTGGCCCAGGACAACAAGGGGTTAGGAGAAGGCAGCACGGAGCCAAGTCCCTCTTTCCCATCATGCTGGAACTGGGGAAACAGGGGAAGCAAAAACAGCCATGTATGTGGGACTTGACTTTTGCTTTGCTTCTGCTTTTCCTCCATGTCTGCACCTATGGGGTATACCCGGTCCTATTCTTTACTCAAGGGACACCAAGGAAAGGAAAGCAAACTTCCAGCAAGTTTAAGGTGTGACAGGTTTTCAATCTGCCACCACAGCCTTCTGAGGTCAGGATCATTAATCCCATTATACTGAACCCAACAAGGGTGCTCATCGAATTAGCTGACCTAAGTCAGTGACCCTGTGAGGAAGAATCCAGATGTATCAGTCCCCTTCTTTTGGAGGGAGAGTCTGCTTCCTGGAGGGGTACCTCTAGAGAGGACTCCCTCCCTGAGGCAGAGCGTGAGCCCATGACTCACTGCCCCCACCTCTAGGTCCCCCAGCTTCTGACGGTCTGTTCAGGAAGCCTGTGGTTGGAGCTGCCAAAAAAAAAGCAGCTAAGCCCAGGCCCAACCCCTGGGCACAAGTCCCTCTCACCCTGGGCTGAAGTGCAAGGGCAGGGGGTCCGCAGCTCAGAAGTACACAGGAAGAGTAGGTGGGAGGGCTATGGGAAAGATGACCATGGTCACTAGGGCTCATAGAGATGTCCCACCAAGTCACTAAGATTCTCCAACCAAAGGCTTCCCAGAGACCCCAACGATCATTCCCCTGGGCTCATACCTCAACTCAACCTCTCCTTCACTGTCCCCCCCCATCTATGGAACCTGTCTTTCCAAAATCAGTGGAGGAGGAGAGAATGCTAGAAGAAGGTGGAGGTGGACATCGGTCTCTGGGATAGAAGCTGGGTCCAGGACCCAATTCCCAGCGCTAACTGAATGAGAAGGCAAGGTACCATACCTAGCAACGGGAGCCAGGATTTGAATCCAGGCATCTCTCTGAATCTTTTTTCCAGTCTTTCTCTAGCCACATCCAGCTCAGAATCCTCAGTGCTGGTGCGAATACCACTTTCTGTGGAAATAATGCTGGAGCCAGAGGGGACCTCAAAGACCAAGGAACCAAGCCTTCTCATTTACAAGTAAGAAAATTGAGGCCCTGAAGCAGCTGGGTGGCTCAGTCGGTTAAGCGTCTGCCTTCGGCTCAGGTCATCATCCCAGGGTCATGGGATGGAGTCCCACGCTGGGCTCTCTGCTCAGCAGAGTCTGCTTCTCCCTCTGCCTACTGCTCGCCCTGCTTGTACTCTCTCTCTGTCAAATAAATAAATAAAAATCTTAAAAAAAAAAAAAAAGAAAAAGGAAAAAAAGAAAGGAAAGGAAAAGAAAATTGAGGCCCAGATGGCAGAAATGACCTGTTCAAAGTCACAGAACCAGTTCATATCATAACCAAGACTAGAATCCAGGTGCCCTGACTCCCAGCCCAAGGTTCTTAGCCCTAACCATGTGCCTAAAAGAAAAAGACATCCAAGTTCTCTTCTAGCCCAAATACTCAATGATTCTATAACCTGGCTTCTACCTTCCCCCTTCAGTTATGACAGAACTCAACTGACCATGTAGTTCACCAGTGACTCTCCCTGCTCCTTGGCCAAATACACTAGTTTCCTCTCAAGTCTCATCCCTCTGGATCTTTCATCTGCACCTCACACTGTTGTTCACCTTTTGCCTTATCAAGACTTCCTAAGAGCGCTCAGTTAAGCATCTGCCTTCAGCTCAGGTCCTGCATGATCCGGGGGTCCTGGGATTGAAACCTGCACTGGGCTCCCTGCCCAGTGGGGAGTGTGCTTCTCTCTGCCCCTCTGCCTGCTCATACTCTCGCTCTTTCTCAAATAAATAAATATATATATATATTTTTTAAAGCCTCCTTTGAAGAATGACCCTCTCCTCCACATTTCCTTAATTGCTCATTTTGTCTCCCTCACTGGCTAGTTGCAGGCAACCAAGGGTGCCCCCTTGTTCTGCTGATGACTAGATTCCAAGGTGTGCTCTCTCTACCCCAGCTTTGACTGTCCAACGAATGCCAGCTCACTGGTCTAGGGCAGGGTTCTTTGGGAGGGCCACAGCCATGAAACAAAATACCCTCAGTGAGAGTTAAGTTACTCAAGAGAGATTCTAGACTGCCTACTGAGGTCCGCTAGCTTCTGAGCCATCCCGTAGCCCCCAACCCTGACAGCCAGCGCACTTGAGTGAAGGCCCTTCCTCAGCAGGCTTAATAGGTTTGTGTATACCCCTTGCCCCCTCTTGCTTGGTTTTCTCTCTATATAAAGTGGGCAGCAGGCTGCCCCTTCTGTCTTCCAAGTAAACGCCAGCACTCACGACGCTGGGTGAATGTCATTTCCCACCAACATTGCTCCATACGCATCCTTAGACGGCGGCAAAGGACACCTTCACAGACAGGTCAAAAGGAGCAATCTTCCTTCCAGGAGAAATAACAATCTCTGGTCCTAAAAGGTGGGCGCAGCCTAACTTGCTCCAAGTTCCCAGGAGAAAAGTTCCTGGTGAAAACAAGGTACTATTGTTCTCCCTCGCCTTCCACTCCTTCCCTCACATGATTGGATCATGAAACCCCTGCCAGCTGGGGAAAGTGTTCACTACTCTGGAACTTTCCAAACCTTATTAGAGACAGACAGGGGCAGAAAAATATAGAAAAACAACCTTTATTTCGAGGGCTTTTTTTCTTGGTTTTAGAAGAAACAACTTTGGGTTTTTTTCTTACCCCCTGCCTCTCAGGCTTTCCAATTTCTAAATATACCAAGCATAATCATTTTGAGCAAACCAAGTTATGTACAATAGATGTTTATCTTGCTAAACTGACAAAACGGCTTTAGATCTGTAAGGGACACTAAAAAATTTCATAACTGTTTCCCTAAAAATATTACAATATATTGCCATTTCCCAGACATTGAAGCTAATTTTTGATATCAACAAGTCTGTTAGGCACTTTATCATGCTCATTTCTTTTTCTCAAAGTAAATACCAACTTCCAATTTAATACCTCTTGCTTTGATAAATGTTGTCCCATGACAGACAGTTGGTATTTCCTGAGAAACATAATTAAAGCTTCACTATTATAGAATGTTCCTTATGCAAATATTTTTCCAACCTTCATGCATCAGAGCAAAGTTGAATTCTTATTCAACAGGTTAAATCAAACTTGAATATTAATTTTTTCACCTCCTCTCTATACGCTTCCAAATGCATTCTGAACCCCCTTACTACTATCTCTTTGCAATTTATGTTCAATTTGTCAACCATTTTATTTCCCTGCTCAGAATTGCTGGCAGTAGACTTCCACTTGCTAATGAGGACTAGGATTACGAAAACATTAGCCCTCATCAGCTTGTATCTTTCTCCAGAGATGAGAATAAAGGAGATGACAAAATCTTTTAAAAATATGTACTTTTGGGGGCGCCTGGGTGGCTCAGTGGGTTAAAGCCTCTGCCTATGGCTCAGGCATGGTCCAGGCGTCCAGGGATTAAGCCCCGCATTAGGCTCTCTGCTGGGCGGGGAGCCTGCTTCCCGTCCTCTCTCTCTGCCTGTCTCTCTGCCTACTTGTCATCTCTGTCAAATGAATTAAAAAAATCTTAAAAAAAAATAATATGTAGTTTTTACCAAAGGATCTCATCATGATTTATATGTTTCAAGAGTCTTGATTTACCTTGATTTTTTTTAAGGTTTTATTTACCTCTTTTTTTTTTTTTTTTTAAGATTTTATTTATTTATTTGACAGAGAGAAATCACAAGTAGGCAGAGAGGCAGGCAGAGAGAGAGAGAGAGGGAAGCAGGCTCCCTGCTGAGCAGAGAGCCCGATACGGGACTCGATCCCAGGACCCTGAGATCATGACCTGAGCCGAAGGCAGCGGCTTAACCCACTGAGCCACCCAGGCGCCCCGGTTTTATTTACCTCTTGAGAGAGACAGAGTGAGAGAGCATGAGCAGCGAGAAAGAGAAGCAGACTCTTGGCTGCACAGGGAATTTGACGCAGGACAATCCCAGGACCTGGGATCATGACCTGAGCCAAAGGCAGATGTTTAACCGACTGAGCCATCCAGGTGCCCCTGAATTTTTCTTTTCTTTTTTTTTTTTTCTTTTAAAGAAGCTCTTTATTCCTTTCCAAGAGGAGCTGTTCTGAGGATGAGAGGGTGTGGGGAACAAAAGGACCTGCTGGATGAGAAATGTTACATCTTGGCCTGCCCTTTGCAATATGAAAATGCAGCATCAACAAGAGCCTCTCTGCAGGTTACCCTCAGCTATTGATATCAACGCAGAGAGTCACTAGAGAAATTTCAGAAAACTCACAAGTCACCCCCACAGCAGCTGAGGTGGGCCCACGATCCACCCCCAGCTAGGGGACAGTAACTTCTACTCCTTCACTGGCAAGAACAGATAAACTTGAGAATGGGTTATATGCCTGCTTCATACACTGTCCGACTGCTTGGATGGGTAGGAAAAAAAAAACGTCATGAAACTTAGACATGAAAAGAAAGCACCCTCAGCAAACAAAATGGGGACAAGCAGTGGCAGAATGGTGAGTGACATGGTGTCCAGTCAAGTGCACTGCTCAGGCCTCAGGAATTCTGAGCCCAGCACTGTGCTGTAGGCAGGTTGCTTAAACTCTCTAGGCCTTACACCCTGCATTGGTGAAACGCGGAGTTTGAGCAAACAGATTACACTTGAAGAGGCAACTCGCCACTGCCTGATGAGCTGTGTTGAGAAAGACGTTGAGACTGCCTCTGGGCTTAGTAGAAGAATTCCATGTTCTGAAGATGTCTGCCATCGGCCTGGAATAAGAAATACAGGTATTTTCCATCTCAGAATTTAAAAATCTCTGAGATCCATTCTGCCCCTGGATTCTCTACAATATACGAAGGATAGCTCCCCAAAACCAAAAGAGAAACAAAGGGGCTTCAGGGACACCTGAAGCAAAGACCTGGGGTCAGGTCATGATGCTGGGGTCCTAGGACAGAGTCTCACACTCGGCTCCTTGCTAAGCAGGGAGCTTACTTCTCCCTCTGCTGCACCCCCCTGCTTGTCTCTCCTCTCTCTGCCAAATAAATAAAAATAAAATCTTAAAACAAAACAAACAACAACAAAAACAAAGGGGCTTTAAAGGCTGATTAAATGGTTAAAAAAACAAGAATAATTTTAAAAATAAGACAATAATAAAAACAAGCAGCTAACATTTATTAAACATTATATATTCAGAACTGTTCTAAGTACTTTGTGTGTCTTATTTCACTTAACTGCCGCAACAAAAATCCAACAAGGTAGAACTATTAATGTTCCCATTCCACAGACAAGTAACTGGGGCATCGTGAAGCTTAGTACTCTGTTCACTAAAGCACCAATTACTGAGAACCAAAGCTAGGATTCAAACCCAGGCAGTCCGCCTTCAGAGACTGCTCCTGACAGCGATGCTACGACAAAGGAAGAAAAGGAGTTGGGTGGGGGAGGGGGGAGACAATAGCAGTTGGCACAGAAGACAGAACAGCAACCTCCAGAATTAAGGTAGAAGGGATGGCTGTGTCCACATGGAAGAAACGTGGGCACAACAAAGCCTGTGCCCACTCAATTCCAAGTTCACCTCCTGCCTCTTCCAAGCACTTCATCGATGCTTGCGGGGAGGGTAGAGCAAACCGCCATCACCCGGTCCTCGGGACCCATCATCTTTGGCTTCTCTAACAACCCTAGCTGGAGTACATAAGGCCCAACTGGATGAAGCAGAGACAAAAGAAAACATCTAAACTAACAAAAGAGGGGCACCTGGGTGGCTCAGCCCGTTAAGCACCCAACTCCTGATTCCAGCTCAAGGTCACTATCTCAGGGTCGGGAGATAGAGCCCCGTGTCCCGCTCCATGCTGGGCGTGTAGACCGTTCAAGATTCTGCCCCTCCCCACCTGCCTCTCTCTCTCTCTCTCTAATAAATAAATAAAACAAAATAAAATAACAAAACAAAATACCAACATGTGAGTTGCAGGCAACTTAAGTGCAACAGAAGCTCCAGAAAGGGTAAAGTCAGCTGGCACAGAAATAACTGAGGAAGGCTTCAGGGAAAAGATGGGGCTGAAGGAATGGGCAGGGCTTTGAAAAGCAGGCCCAAGGAATAGCATGAGGCTGGACAGCAGCACTTCAAGAGTCTGGGAGAAGACCAGCCCGAGAGGAAGGAGACACCAACTCTGACTCTGCAGGGACAAGAAGCAACAGTGAGGCGATTGCTCTCTGGACGGCTACTTCCGGTCTGTACACACTCTTCTGGACTGCTTTTGCCTCTCTCCCACGCAACATCCACCCCCTGCAGCCAGAGTAACAGGATTTACCTGGGCATATGCCCCCAAATCAAACTCTGGGAACTTAGGGGCGCCTGGGTGGCTCAGTGGATTAAGCCGCTGCCTTCGGCTCAGGTCATGATTTCAGGGTCCTGGGATCGAGTCCCACATCGGGCTCTCTGCTCGGCGGGGAGCCTGCTTCCCTTCCTCTCTCTCTCTCTGCCTGCTTCTCTGTCTACTTGTGATCTCTCTCTGTCAAATAAATAAATAAAAATCTTTAAAAAAAAAAAAAAAAACAACTCTGGGAACTTAGCTGTGTACCAGGTGTTGGGAAAATCACTCAGGCAGGGTTCCTGACTAGGGATCCACAGATGGGAGTCAGGGGCCTGGGTACTTCCCCAAAACAGCATGCAAAACAGATAAGAGGGCAGGCAAATTTATGTGCAAATTTCCAGTTTCTTCTTCAGATTCTACAAGTGTATATGAGCCACAAAAGGTTAAAAACGTCTGCACTAGGGAGACATAGGGAGAAAAATGCCCAGGTCCAGCACTCTAGAAATTCACTATCCCATGGGGGAAGACAAACACAGACATAAATAACTTTGATGGAAGGCAGACTTTGATAAGTGCACTAATGGAACGTATGAAAAAAAAAAAATCCGTGAGGGAAGGGGGAACAGAGGTGGATTCCAACTGTGCTGTGCTTAGGACACCCTCTGCCCCTCCATTCCTGGTTTTGGGATCCAAGTTTGTAATGAGGAAAAGCAACAACTATTACTTCTCCTCAGGCCCAGACAGAGCCTTTGGCTAGCCCCTCTTTCTCAGGGACTCCCAGTGAAAACTGAGTCTAAGGCTGACCCTATTCCTGCCAGGGAGGTGAAGGAGAACATTGTTTTCAGGACAATGGGAGGCGGTAGCCAGGAGAGCATCTCCTGAAAATGAGCAATGACTCTGTTCTACATTTTTTCCCTCTTCTACCCAGTTCCCATTCTCTGAACTCCTGAGGTACTCACTCATTTTGGGCTTAATCATGTCCTTTACCCCTAGTCAGCTATTTCAGGTAAGTCACTTCTCAGAGAGTCCCCTGACTCTCTAAGCTAGTCTTCCCTCTCACCCCTCTGCCTAGAAATTTTGTGCCATCACCACATTTCATTTCCTTCCAAGAACTAATCACCATCTGAAATTCTTATGTTTGTTTACATGTTTATTATTACTTTTTTTCATGCAATGTAAGCACCATGACAGCCTTGAATTTCTGGTTCCCTTCAATATTCTAATACCTAGAACGAGCATGCAATGAATATTTGTGGAATAAATGAGTGTCTGTCTCCTGTCCCTTTGTATTGTCCTTCAGAAACAGCACAACATCTAAATCCCAGAGAGCAAGCTGTACAGATACATGAAAGCCCCTTTTTTTTTTCCATGAGAACATCTTTTGTGATGCTGGCTGTACAGGGCTGCCCTTAATTAAAATGATCACAGCAGTGTAGACAGAACCGTGGGAGAAACTCACGACCAACATTCTGTCACCTTCTACATCAACTCTACCACCAAATTCTGTCACTTGTTTCTTTGACAGGTCTCAGCGATTCTCTGTCACTCTTCTCAGCTAGACACTCGCTGCCTACACTTTAGGTCACTATGATAAGTACCTGAGTGCCCCCACTATCTCCACGCTGTCCTGCAAGCTTCCAACGGATTCATTGACCTAGAGCCACAGTTCCTAGGATGTAAAAGGTATTCAACAAGTGTCTGAAGAATCAAAGTCAAGTCAGTGGATGAAAAATAAGAAAACACTGCCTTCATCATATCAAATCCCTGCTATAAAAAAATGTATGTTGTGGGCCGCTTGGGTGGCTCAGTTGTTAGGCATCTGCCTTCGGCTCAGGTCATGGTCTCTGGGTCCTGGGATCAAGCCCCACATCGGGCTCCCTGCCCCATGGGAAGCCTGCTTCTCCTTCTCCCACTCCCTGTTTATGTTCCCTCTCTCGCTGTATGTGTCTCTGTCAAATAAATAAATAAAATCTTTTAAAAATAAACAAATAAAAATAAATAACGTTATGTTGGGAGCACCTGCGTTGTTCAGTGGGTTAAGCTAAGCCTCTGCCTTCAGCTCAGGTCATGATCTCAGGGTCCTGGGATCGAGCCCCGAATCAGATTCTCTGCTCCGCGGGAAGCCTGCTTCCCCTGCTCTCTCTGCTGCCTCTCTGCCTACTTGTGATCTCTATGAAATAAATAAATAAAATCTTTAAAAGCAAAACAAAACAAAAAGACCGTATGTCACCCCACACCAAATCCAACCTCAGCAGCCTGTCACTTGGAGACAACACAATCATGTCACAACCATTGTCCCAACTGCATCTTCAGACCATGTGAGACTCTGTGCTACAGGACTGGCATTCCCTCAATGTTTACCTAGCTTCTGCTAGATTCCTCAAATGGGAACATTCACCTTTGCTTACACACACAACTCCCAATAATTACAGGCTAGTGGGGCTGGAAATTTGGTCTTAAACATTCAAGCCAAAGGACTTCCTTCTGGGAAATACAGTGAAATACTAAGAAAGGCTGGACAAAATACAACAAACGTCTTTTTCTGGAAATCTCCAGGAACCAGAATATAAAGGAGTGAGGGGCTCCTGGTTGGTTCAGTCAGTAGAGCATCCAGCTCTTGATCTTGGGGTTGTGAGTTCGAGCTGCATGTTGGGTGTAGAGTTTACTTTTAAAAAAAGAACTGAATGTCAGGAGCACCTGGGTGACTCAGTGGGTTAAGTCTCTGCCTTCGGCTCAGGTCATGGTCGCGGGGTCCTAGGATGGAGCCCTCCATCAGGCTCTCTGCTCAGCAGGGAGCCTGCTTCCCCCTCTCTGCCTGCTGCTCTGCCTACTTGTGATCTCTCTCTCTCTCTCTCTCTCTCTCTGTGTCAAATAAATAAATAAATAAATATCTTTAAAAAAAAAAGAACTGAATGTCAGAGCATCAAGCAGACACTAACACTTTAGCAGCCTCTTAGTCTGGGGCAACCAACAATTTTAGATAATAGATTAGAAAAAAAATAAATGTTTTACATTAATTTTATGTCAATTAATTTTAATTACTTAATTACATTAATTTTTTGTTATTATAAACAGAAGAACAATGTAGTTTCTAAGTAGTATGTTAAAAGGAACCAAATGTAAAACTGAACCAGATAAAACTTATATCTTTGGGGGCGCCTGGGTGGCTCAGTGGGTTAAGCCTCTGCCTTCGGCTCAGGTCATGATCCCAGGGTCCTGGGATTGAGTCCCACATCGGGCTCTCTGCTCAGTGGGGAGCCTGCTTCTCTATCTCTCTCTGCCTGCCTCTCTGCCTACTTGTGATCTCTATCTGTCAAATAAATAAATTAAATCTTTTTAAAAAAAACTTTTATCTTTGAAAAATATAGTCATTGAATCAACTGCGAAAATGGGATAATGTCTTTCTCCCACCCAACTTCTCCCCTTCATTGTGCTGTACATTTCCCTGCCTTCTGGAAGCTGTTCACCTGAGATCTGTTCCCCATTGTCCTCTCCCTTTTTCTAGGCCCTCAACTTGGCTGGAACAAAAAGGACAACCAAGAATTGGGATGCTCCATTAACAATTAGTCCCTGGTGCGTGAAGAAATCCTCAATGTCCTCACTCCTCCTGCCAATCTTTGAGTCATAGGTGGTGGTGTGTGGTCAGGAGACCAGCTGTTTGGGACAGGAGGGTGTGTATGTACACATGCCTGCATGCTTCCATTTGAACCCAGGTTGGCAGGCAGGGTGGAAAGGAGTGGATCAGAGGATTTGTAAGAAGATCTCAGCAGAGAGGCCTTTAATCTTTGAGGCCAACTGCTTGTATGGAGACCACGTTGTCAGAAATGACCTTGGAGACCAAGTAGCCAGAAGCCCTGGGATAGCTGCCACCTCTCAGTTCAAGGCAACTGAGTCATGAAAGACCAGTGCCAGAATGGCCAAGACTGACTGTCCCCTTGACATCTCAGTGACACTGCAGAGATTCCAAACCTACTCCTGAGAGAGGCGTCTCCTTCCAAAGATTATGAAACTGAAACCCTCACAAGAAAAGGCACTTGCCCAAGGACCCTCAATAAGTCCATTACAAAGCTAGGATTTAAACAAAGATGTGTGCCCAGTGTTTCTGCCTTCCCGTTCCAGAAATGCTCAGAGTGTGCTCAGGGTACACAGCAGAGGGACCGGCTCCCACTTCCCAAGCACAGAGCTCTTCCCCAACAGATCTGTCATTCTCAGCAAAATCCTTGATTTCCGATCCACCCCTCGCTCCCCCTAATGCAAATCTTTCCCTGGGATGGGGACAGAAAGATGGAGGCAGTGCTGAATATCAAAGAAAAAAGGTGGTTAAAGACCATGTATTTGCTGGCAGGTGCTGGACATAGATGGGGACTGCTGAGGACAGGGCACAGCTGTGTCACGGACTGCGAGCCGAAGAGACACTGGCAAAGGGCTAGCTGAAGAATGTATCTATCCCCTCCTTCCTGTCCGGCCATTTTCCAATTCCTACCAGACTGTAAACTCACAGGGGGCAGAGATGGGAACCAACATTCACTGAGCTCTTAATATGTGCAAGGCTTATGTTAAATCTAATTGGGCACCTAATATGTGTTAGGCTCACTACATCTTACAAAATCATAAGAAAAGCTCTACAGGGCGGGCATTATAACCCAACCTACCCCCTCCCCTTACCCAGAAGAAGCATCTGAGTCTTGAAAAGGGCTAAGTCAAGTCCTGCAACCAGTGAGTAACTGAGCTTGGATTTGAGCCCTGCCTTGTCTTCGAAGTCCATCATTTTTTCCAGGAACCATCAACACTTTTTACCCCACAGAGTCCCCCACAAGCAAGTAAATGCTCCATGAACATTTTTAGTTTGAAAATTAATCACCTCTGTGGCCACTCAGGATTTGCAAAATAAATAAAAATGGAAAAATACACATCATGCAGCTTCTGGGCATCGACAGATAACATCCTCGGTCTGTTTGCAGCATCGCTTCTCTCTTCCCACCCCCACTTTTCTTTCTCTTCTTCCCATCCGTGGGCCCTTTTCCCAGGTCCTGATACTGTTAAGCACAATTCTATCTGGGATAGGGTAGGATGAGCGCCTAGACCCTGCTAGGCACCACAAGAATTCAATTTAAAAGAAATTAGTAGAGGAGGCAGATAACATCTCTTCCCTGGGCCTGGTTTCTCATCTGTTAGTAAAGGGGCTGGCTTTCTGATGTGTGTGACGTTATGCACATAAGCCACACACAGGCTTGGGGACTACAGGTCTTCACGCTTATGGTCTCACTGCTGGCCTGGCAGGGCAGGAATCCACATGACCAACTTGAGGTTCCTGGCCTTCTGGACCAGTGCCCTCACTTACCTGATCAGTGGTCATGGGCTTCCCCAAGCTTTACTGAATTTTCCTTGTATTTATGTCTCTGTTCTCAATGACACTGGCTCAGGCCCCAACATCTGTCTAGTAAATTCTAAGTTTTTAATGATCCTCATAAAGAGGTGAGAATTTATTTTTGAATGCCATTTGACTCGGACACCTAAATAAACTAAAAACCAAAAGAAAAAAAAAAAGACTGGGAATATTATTTTTTGGCTTTTTTTCCTCCAGAATTCTAGTTTAAAGTATTCCAGAATCCAGCATCTGGTGATCACAGCTTATTATACTTATTATTTTTCTTTCAAACAATCCCTAGGTCAAAGTAGTGGGATTATAGGTGATTTTTAATTTCTTCTTCATACTTTTATATATACCATAGCATTTCTACTGATTTCTTTTATGCCTTGATTTGCTCTGATAAAGAATGTAAAATGACATAAGCTGGAAGTCATTGTGGGGGGAGGGGCAGAATAAAGATATGGGAGGCATAAAATTAATACCAAGAGGCAGATCATAAAGCCTTTTACATTTTTTTCCAGATGAACCAAAAACTGAATTCTAAAGCTTTCTAGTAACCAATACAAAGGGGAAAAACCTGGTAGTTATACAATTTACCATGGTCAATAAAAATTTAAACAAATTGCTCAAAAGAAGCACAGCTATTTCTAAAATCAAGACCAGAGAAGCCTTTTTGGACAGTTCTCACACACATGATAAGCAATGCTTCTCAACCCCACCCTGGTAGCAATTCTAATGGAGAATTTCACAGGGCTCTATCTCAGAGCTTTTAGGTCCTGGGTCTTCACTACCTACTCCTTAAGCTATTCTATCAGTTATTTGTGGGTATCCACAGCACAAAAATGTAATTTTACAGGGGTTAATGTGGTCCAGCTATGAAGCTGTCATCTGGTATAATGAACATGCATTATTTTTATAATGATAAATATCAACTTTAAAATAAAGCATGTATTTTAATACAAGAAGTATAAAAATAGGTAAAGCATATCTGTCCTAAGGGTAGTGACTGAAAGGGAATTTAACGGGGGCTGCTGGGTGCTGGCAATGTTCCATTTCTTCATTGGGGCGCTCATTACACACGTATGTTCAGTTTCTGATAATTCAAGCGGTACACTCATATGTGCACTTTTCTAAACACCAGATATTTCAAAGAAAAGTTACAAAAAACAAAATAAAACCCACATACAGCCAGGGACCTTTAGGATAATTTGTGGCTTTACTTTCTAAAAAAGTTGGTTAGTAGTTTTTAAAAAATTAGCATAAAAAATAAATCACATACAAAAATATCACAAGGATAAAAATAATATTCATTTTTGCTTGTCTCATGGATACTTGTAACACTGAAAGCAGCACTTGTTAGAACCTAAAAGTCTGCAAAATTTAAGGAGCTATCCATCATGCTTTGCTCAGAATATATAACATACCCAGCCCAACGCCCTTTATATACACCCTCCCAACTTTTCTCACCTCCTCCAGTAGTATTTTTTTTTTAATATCGGGTAACACAGAAATCTATTAATTGTGGATCACAAGGTGAGAGGGCTCTGAAAGCAAACTACAGAGCTGGCCTGGTGAGCTGACCTTACCATCCTTGGATATAAGGCAAGTATTCGTGGAACATAAAAACGGTAGATTTTGAGACCGGTGGAACTTGGTAGAGAACTAGGCTCCAAGAACAGCCTCTAGGCCCCCTTCCAAAGCAAACTCCGCTATGGCGGCTGCTCCGCTCTGCTCCATAAAGCTCTCAGCTCTAGAGGGCAAGACCAGCAGGCTCCGTGGCCTGGAAAATTACTGCAGTGCGAGCAACAGCAGCTCCTAAAACCAGCACAAAAGTGGTTGTTTCAAAGACCTGGTGCTCTGAAGCAGTTCTACCCAGGCAGGGCGTCTGAACAACTCCCGGTACAGGGAGCGTTAAGAAGCCTCTGCAGGCGTATGGGGTGGAGGAGCAGGGAGGAGCAGGGTCCTCGATTCCAGACCAAGGGCCCCCAGGGGGTGTGGGCAGGGTAGATGGCAAGGTGTGCTCCTACAGCTGTCCTGGCCACATCAGAAGGAGAACGGAAGAGACCAGGGAAAGGAGATGCCAAGTCTGGGTAAGGTCTCCTACTCCCTGTCACACATGGCATTCTGGGTCCAGCTGGTCCTGGGTCCAAAGAAAATACACTTATGTAAAAAGGCATTGATGGCTTAATTCTTACCCTTTGCATATGTGTGGAAAGGCTATTGTTGCTTATATGTGCTACACTACAAGGAACAAGAATTCCTAGGTTCTATTCTTGGATAGGTCCCTGATAAAGTATCTGCCAGTGGAAAATATCAGGTGCTTGGAAATTCAGAGCTTACCATCCATAACGAGGAGGTATTTAGTCAAGCACCTAGTGTGTGCCCAGAGTGGAATACTGATCTGAATATACACACAGCAGCCAGGTGCCCAGGGTGGCAGCAGAAAAAGGGGCGTTAAGTAGGACACAGGAACCGAGGCTCCAAGGGAAGGAGGGGGAGAGGAGACATGGTCCCTAGCCACATGGAGCACAGAAGGAGGTGTGCTCCTCTCCAACACTCACATCTGCTCTGAGGGTCGGCCCTAAGTCACACCAGCCCCACTCTGCCCACACATCTGTCTGACTTGCTCTCCCTCTCTCTCTGCCTGTGGCTCAGACTCCTACCTCTGCTAGGAAGGGTCTGTATCCTTTCCAAACCAGCGTGATGTGGTGACCCCAGGAGGTGAGGTGCCTGGCTGCCTTTGGTGGGTATGCCCCACTCCGCCCACTAAGGAGTCCATCGAAAGTTACAGGGGCCAACCTGGAAGGTGTGTTACAGATGTAATGCAGCAAAAGTCAATTCATTCCTGAGCCTGAGGACACTCTAGGGTTCAGCGGGTAAACCTGACACTGAGAAACAGGGACACGCCGGAACCAGCCTTGCGAGATCTAGAAAGGGGCCACTGCATGCTATCATTCTGTCCTGGCTCTGGGCCCGAACGCAATCTCTTGGCTCCAGCACCAAGTTGGTCCCAGCAGTAGGTCAATTATAGAGCAAAGAACCTAGAAACCATTTTGGTCCAGACCTCTGGCCCCGGGCAGGATTTAGCTAATCCAATCTGAACAAATGGGTATAACTTGTTAAAACCTGCCAGGATGGAGAGTCTTTAACTTCCAACAATAGTCTGTTCCCAGGGCTGCTTCTCAGCGGGTACACTTCAGTATGGCTGTACTAGTTATTCAACTACCAAAAGACTTCTGAACATGCTGGCATAGAGTGACTGCCCCAAGCCCTCTGAATGCCCCTGACCACCCTGACCTGCCCCCAGGAGAGCTTCATGACTCAGCAGCTAAAGGGCTTGTGCCAGCCACAGCAAGGGACCTTCAGAGCCCTGTTTAGGCATCCTCCAGGCCAAAGTATCGCAAAACTGCTTGATCCTGGCTGGCTCCATTCTACAAGGTTACCTACCCTATTCCCAAACTGCCTTCTCTTATCTACTGAATAAATGTCAGTCTTGAAGGTTGCTTTCAAAGTCTTTCATAATACAGCGCCATCCTATCTCCTCCCTCCTACTCTCCGCTTCATCAAACCCAGATGCTCAACATTCCCAAACACTAACTTTTCCCTGGTCTTTGTTTATACTGCCTTCTGCCTGGAATAGCCTTCTTTTTCCAAATCCATTAAAATCTTACCAACTTCTCAAGCTCTCCTGAAATGTCACCATTTGCATGAAATATTAGTTGGAAGAGCCGTATCCCATTTCCAGGAGTGTCACAGCAACACCTAGTGTCCCCAGTTGTAAAACTTAATGACTGTTCCATATTACAGTTATTTTTATACACGTACCTCTACTCCCCTCCCAGAGAGAAAGCTGCTGAGGGGCAGACAACATAATCTGCTCACCATTATATCGAAGTGACCTAGCACAAGGCTTTGCTCAAGGTATGTGCTCAATAAATATTTGTTTAAGTGAGTGAGTGAATAGTTCTGATTCTTTTGTCCAAGGGACCCATTTTCTATCTGTTAAAGATTTGGGTTGTTTTTCTCTGAGGTTACTCAGTTGTGGTTGTATCTCCTTCTACATACAGAACCCAAACTACACATCATCCATATCTTAAACTACTGGGTTATTCCATGGAGATGAAGCAGGAAGTTTGCTCCCCCTGTCATTACTTTACCACCCTGGAGTTTGGGACTGCCATTTCTCCATACACTTCTTCCAGCATCAGATCAATGTACCCGTCATCCAGGGACAGGCAAATGAAAGGTTCCCTCCCTTCCCGGCCTTACAGATGACAGGAAGGCTGATGGCAGAGTGAGTTGGCAGGGACTACTAGGGAGAGGAGGCAGGGTGGCTTGCTGGGAAGCAGAGCCAAGCTGGGACTCTGGCTGCTGTGGTCAAGGCCACGGGTACAGTACTGGGAGGGAAAGTTCTATTGCCTGGTTGCTGTTGGTATGTCGGGGTGTAAAGGAAAGGCCAGGAAGCCTTTCCTTACCTCTATTCTTTAATTCCTCCTCCCCTGCTCTCCCTCCAGAGAAACAGCTCTGAGCTGGGAGTAAGACCTATAGGACAGGAGAGGACTTCGATGAAAGATGTCTGGGCTTCTTGAAAATAAAGAAGGATGGGAGACAAGGAGCCAGAAACCACAGCCACTGTCTAAATCTCATTCCAAAAGGAAATCCAGGCAAGAGTAGAATACAATGAGACAGCCCAGCACTAAAAGTCACCCTGCAGAGTAGATGGTTTCGGGGTTTTTAGGAGGCTGAGACAAGCAAACGAAAGACCCATCAGCGTCCAGGCCTGGGCTCTCATTAAAAATGATGATTAGACAAACAAAGACATTGCTGGAACTGGAAGCTGGGAACATCTTTCTGGAGAAGGGTCAGTTTGGAAAAAGACAGAATATGGAAACCCAGTCAGAGTTAAGATTCATCTAGAAGGGAAACCAAACAGCCCCACAAACTGATAGCTAAGGATGAGATAGCCAACAGGAGTCAGGGTAGGAGCCAGAGTGTGAGATTATGATGATGGCAAACTGGTTCTGGTCTCTGAGGAAAAAGCACACTTGAGGTAAAGGGAAAGTGTGTTGGGGTGCGGGTGGGAGGAAGAAGAAACATCACTAATTTCAGGATCACAAAGCAACTGCTTTCCTCTGTTTTTAATCTATGCAGAGGATCCCACTGGCTACCACATTAACAAAATGGTGGTCACCTTGAGAAGGGGTGTCCCAAGGAGGAGAGAAGGGAGTCCCCACCTGCACACACTCCAAGGGGCTGAGCGGCCACAGTATGGAAGAGCACTGTCTTTCAAGGCTCAGGGGAGGGAAGAACTAGCTATGGGAAGGCGAGTTTTGGTCACCATAAGGAAGAACTCTCCTATTTGGAGCTGTGGAGCTGTGGCTAAGCAAAGCCCTCCTCGAGCTCTCTGGCCCCGGAAAAGCCCAAGAGGTGAAATCACACAACCTAAGCATCCAGACTCAGAGGGACCTTAGAGATCATTTAGCCCAACTTGCTCCTTCCACCTGAGAAGCTGCCATTTTGCCTTTGCTCCTCCAACTCGTTAGTGGCAGAACCAGGACTGGCACCCCACTCTCCCTAATTAAAGCCAGAATTACTTCAACAGAGAGGTTCTGCCATAAGTATATGTCTCTACCCTAAACCAGCAAAATTACTGACCCTAGTAATTCCCTCCCTTTGGCCACAGGAGGAGACAAGGCACCACACCCAACTCTGGGCAGAGCAGTTGACAGGAGGACATGTCAAAGCATCTTCTCACCAGCAATTTCATCACCGCATATACCTTCAGAATTTCCTCAAAGTGGGAAGTGAAGGCATGGGAGACAACGTGCTCCAACTATGAACCTCCACTCAGTCAGGCTTGGGCAGGGAGCCTCCTCTCTGGGAGCTTCTCCACTTTTTCCTGCTATTGTTGACCTTTTACAGTCCCTGACACTCTTGAAATTTTACTTTGTTAGCTCCATCAACAGTAAACTGAAAATGACGTCGGACAGCCATAGCTGTTGAAGGAAAACGAGAAAGAGACCGTTCCCTCCCATGTCTTAGCAGGAAACTGAGGCACAGAAAAATAAGTGGCTCTGGCTACGTTAAAAGAAGTAGGGATGTAGCCACTAACTGGTGCACTGTGCCGTCCATTGTCTCCATGCCCAGGGTCTGGTGAATTCAGTACGTTCCGAAGAGTTCCAAAAGGAGCTTCGGATAACTAGCTGGAGGGGTGGTCAGGACTAGGAGAGGGGCCCGGCTCAGTGAGGAAGAGGAAGGGACCGGGTGGCGGGTAGTGGCGCAGAGGAAGGGGGAGGTGTGGGGACTCTCGGAGGAATGGTTAAAATAAAGAACCGCAGAAAGCGCAGCGGGAGAGGAAACGGAGCGAGCCACAGAGAAAAGTTTGGGCCGCGCTAACCGGAGCGCGCCTCCTCGGGGGGCACACGGCCGAGAGCACCCTGGGCACGGACCCCCAGCCCACGCCTGGACCGCGCGTTTCCCTTGCTGGGGGTGGGGGTGGGGGCTGCAAGTCTAGCGTGCGGGAGGTGCCCCGCGTCTCCGCCCGCATTTCCGCGGGTGGGAGCCTCTCTCCACGCGGTCCTCCGAGGGGAGCAGCCAGCAGCCCCGAGGATGCCCTGGCCCCACACGGCCTCGCGGGCAGGCCCGGTTTCCGAACTCGGCGACCGGCCCCCACGCCCCCCTTCTCTTCCCGGAGTAGGCAGCGGGGCGGCGCCGGGCACCTGGAGACGAAAAGGAGTTGGAAATCGGGCCTGAGGATGAGGCGGGTCTCCGCAACCCGGGAGCCACCGGTCCTGCCTCCTCCCACCTCCGCGCCCTTCCCGTGCCCCCGGCGCTCACTTACTCCGGTTCAGGGGGTTTCCGCCGACCTGGGCCGACGCCACCAGTTCCAGATAAAGAGTCCAGAGCCCCACGGACACCAGGGCGAGCGCCAGCAGCAGCCGGAAGCGCCTCCGCAGCAGCTTGACCGGGCGCAGGAGCAGCAGGAGCAGCGCGGCCCGGGGGCTCCCCATGGCTTGGCGCCCCGGCTGCAGCCGCCCGCGCTGGACGCTCGGCACCCAGCCCCCGCCCCCCTGCCGGGCCCAGCGCCCCGGGCGCGCGGTGGCCCAGCCCCAGCCCAGGGTCTCAGGGCTGAGCCGAGGCCGTCTCCCCCTTCATGCTCCAGGCGCGAGGGGTCCCTCCCGCGGCGCGGGCGCCTCGCACCGCCGCCTCGCAGGTCTCTGTCCGCGAGCAGACCCGGCGCCTCCTCCCCCGAGTGTCCTCCGCGCCCGGCTCTCCTCTCCACGCCTCTCCTCGTCGCAGGCTCGACGCCGCCCGCCCGCCCGCCTGCCCGCCTCCTCGCCCGCTCGCTCGCTCGCTCTCACACTGCCCACAGGGAGGCTTCCCTAGGTGCGCGCCCGCCCGCCTCTCCTCCGCCTCCCGCTCGGGATTCTTGGCCCAGCCCTTCGCGCGACCGCACACCCACCTGTCCCGCCCCCGCCCCGGCCCCGCCCCCGGGGCCCAGGTGGGCTCCGCCCCTGAGCAACCTCGGGGAAGAACCCCTTTTGACCTCCTTGGGGCAGCAAAAGATGCGGCCAGAGATTGACTGGCGCCTTCATCGACTCGGACGGTTGGGGTGTTGGAGGGGGCGAGTTCTGATCCGAAATCTGTGTGACTGAGGGAAACTGAGGTACCCCCCAGGCACTTAGCAGGAGTGGTGCCTCAGGCAGAAGTGAAATAGAAGCTGGGTTGAAGAGGGGCGCAGAGTGGGGAGTTGGGGAGCGGTCACTCTGGAGAAGAGCTGGGGGGCGGGGGGGGGGGTGATCGAAGCCTGAGGCTTTGACTTCAGGGCCTCTCGGGGCCAGGGACTGCCCTCCTTCCTACTTTAATAATAAGAGTAGACGTGGTGTTAGTTGGGAGGCAATGACCGCTTCACTCAGCCACAGATTCCTCGTCCGAGTTGGATTTGAAGACCTTTGCATCCCCGCCTTCAACCACCACGTCAACCAGAAAATCTGGGGAAGTTATACACACCCCAGATCGAACCCCAAGTGGTTTTTCCCAGACTGGGATGAAATAGCTATTGAGGGAAAGCAGATGTTGGAGAGTTCTGAAAAATTAAAAATGGAAAAGAGGGGTGCCTGTCTGCCTCAGTTGAAAGATGGAGCGACTCTTGATCTCCCAGTGGTGAATTGGAGCCCCAGGCTGAGTGCAGAGATCACTTAAATAATAAATATTTAAAACACACACACACACACACACACACACACACATACACACAAGAAAGGCACTCAAAGAGTTGAAAAGATCATCAAGATATTCCGTACTCCAGCGCTCTGCCTTCCGGCAGGTAAAATTATGATCATCTGATTTAAATGAGATAATGAAGGTCCAGTGGAGCCCAGTGAGTTGCCTGGGGACAATCAACAGGTAATATGGCAGTTTTCCTTCCACTTTCCTGGGGAAAGTGGTCAGGAGAAATGAAGGAAGCAAGGAGCAGAGAGGCATTCCCACATATTTTTAATTCAAGCCAGCAACATGCAGTGTTCCAAGACAGAAGTTCGGAGAATTGAGTGCTGTGCCTCCCATTCTCTGCTACAAGCTTAGTTGGATACTGCGTAGTCCAATAATCTGTAGGGACTATTGTGACTTTTCCCAGCTACCACCCCACCCCCACCATTGTCTCCCTTACCAGTTCTTTGACCCATTCATACACTTGCTCACAAATATTTAATGACTTCCTAGTGCTTACTGATTAAAATGCAAACTGTAAATCCGGAAGTCAAGGTTTTCTAAAACCTTTTCCAACTTTATGTGAGCATATGAAACCTGCTAAAATGAAGTCATTTGCTGCACACAATACATTATCTTTTTTTTTTTTTTTTTTTTTTTGGTTAGTCACATTTGACCCTTGCTTCAAGGTCCGTTTTAGGTTCTATGAAGTTTTTTTGGACCAACCCCATCTTGGACAACCCTATCCTGGTTGGAGTTCCTGTAGAACTGATAACCTGCCCCACCCGCGGATGTATACAGACTCCCCAGCCTCACCGCGAGGCTTGGAAAGTGGGAACTTTGCTTCTTCAAGAGGTGGCACAATGTCCCTTTTAGCACTGAGTAATGTTTGAGGATGAAGATACTGCTTGGAGCAAACAGCTGCCAGAACTTCCGGTGTAGTTTTTTAACAAAAGTTAGATCTAAAGAGCAATTCTCTAATAGCCCCAAGGACATATCTCTGCAAATTTCCAAACCAGAGACGTGTACATTTCCCATGCTCTTCTGACCAAGAGGCTGAGAGGCAAGAGCAGTCAGCACCGACAATCTTGGTTGAGAAAGGTGCTGGGTGAGCCTGGTCTCTGTAAGTAGAGAGTCTCTCTCTCTCTCTCTCTCTCTTTCTCTCATTGGGAGCAACCAGATTGACTGTTAGCCTGAGTCCCTCTCAGGTACTTTGTCATGGAAACATGTAGCAGCCCCTACTACAATCCTCTCCTCAAGATAGTTCCTCCTTTCCTCAAAAAGTTGAAAATAGAGCTACCCTACAACCCAGCAGTTGCACTACTGGGTATTTACCCTAAAGATACAAGTGTAATGATCCGAAGGGGCACCTGCACCCAAATGTTTATAGCAGCAATGTCCACAGCAGCCAAACTATGGAAAGAACCTAGATGTCCATCAACAGATGAATGGATAAAGAAGATGTGATATATATGTGTGTATATATATACACACATACACACATATATATAATGGAATACTATGCAGTCATCAAAAGAAATGAAATCTTGCCAACTGCACCAACATGGATGGAACTAGAAGGTAGTATATTGAGCGAAATAAGTCAATCAGAGAAAGACAATTATCATATGATCTCCCTTATATGAGGAATTTGAGAGGCAGAGTAGGGGGTTAGGGGGGTAGGGAAGGAAAAAATGAAACAAGATGGGATCAGGAGGGAGACAAACCATAAGAGACTCTTAATCTCACAAAACAAACTGAGGGTTGCTGGGGCGAGGGAGGATGTGGAGAGGGTAGTTGGGTTATGGACATTGGAGAGGGTATGTGCTATGGTGAATGCTATGAAATGTGTAAGCCTGAAGATTCACAGACCTGTACCCCTGGGGCAAATAATACATTATATATTAATAAAAATAATTAATAAAAAAGGAGCACCTGGGTGGCTCAGTGGGTTAAGCCTCTGCCTTCGGCTCATGTCGTGATCCCAGGGTCCTGGGATCGAGCCCCGCATCAGGCTCTCTGCTCAGCAAGGAGCCTGCTTCCCCCCTTCTCTCTCTGCCTGCCTCTCCGCCTACATGTGATCTCTGTCTATCAAATAATTAATAAAAAATTAAATTTAATTAATTAAAAAGATAGTTCCTCCTGAGAGGACACATGTAACCACTTCTATCAACCAAACCCTTGAAGTATCCACTATGTGGGAACTGGGAGGGAGATAAAACAAAGGGCAGCCATTTAGTTGAGGAGGAATGACATTCCACAGAAAGAGATCTGACAACTTAAAGACTAAGTTTCTGGTCCTAATAGTAAATTCCAAAGAAATTCGTTAAGGGAAAGAGATCACTCTGCACATCTCATTTCTTTGCCCTTCTCTTCCCATTCTGTGTTCTTATACCTTAAACAGCTCATTTCTGGGATGCCAGCCTGGGTTAGTTGGAAGAGCATGTGACTCTTGACTTTGGGGTCATGAGTTCAAGCCCCATATTGGATGTAGCACTTACTTTTTAAAAAGTTAATAAATAAAAATTAAAAAAAATCTTTTCTTTCTCTACTTATGGTGAGAGGGTGCATGGATGGCAAGGATAAGGATGCCAGGAAACCTTTGTGGCTCTTCCTCTTCTATCTCCTCAGCACTGAGATTTCCCTCCCATCCAGATGCTGCTTTCAGACAGCTTGTTCCAAATCCCCTTTTGACTCCTAATATCACAGCAAGGCAGCAGCATCCAGACTTTGAGACCCAAATTCTTTTTTTCAATCAATGGGAGCTAGCTGTCCTTTTCCCTCAGGTCCAAAGCTAAGTATATAGGTTAAGGTATAATTTTAGTGGCACAATATATCTGTTCATTGTCATGTCAATTTTTCTGGATACTCACTGGTTCTTCTGATGATTTTCACTGTCTTTTCACTCTCCCACTTTAGTGCTGGCCCCTGTCCACAATGGCCCAGGGTCATGTTGCACAATTCACACCTGAAAAGAAAGAGCATTTCCATCATGTCACCTGTAATTTGGATGGCATGGGCTCTGGTCTTTGGCTTGGCTAGAATGTCAGCATCAGGTCAAACCACAAAATCTCTTCTCCTAAATTGCAGAGGCTTTGTGAGAGAGGTCAGTCGAAGCTTTCTAAAATGGGCCGAGGCTAGCACAGGGACCAGGAAATTCTGGTTTGTAGAGAATTCAAAAGGGAAATGTGTACAGTGACCAGTAGGTGTGGTAGCAGAACTCTTGTGTCCAGAGCCATATGGATTCTAGTCATAGGGATGGCAGCCTTTACTATGTAACTGCCATGATCCCAGAGTCTCCCTTTCCCATTTCCTCAAACCTGACACTTACACTATAATGTGGCACCTTGAACTTACATATTCATCATATGTGTTTTCTTCCTCATGACCACATGAGAATAGTAGGAAAGATACTCTCCTCTATTGACAGATGAACTGTGCAAACCTCAGTTTCTTCAAGGTGATCTGTGCCAAGATCAGATAACCAGTGCGGTGATGGAATCAGAACTAGAACCACGACTTTAGCCTCTGTTTCTCTTTCCATTGGACCCAAACAACTCCTCTGGCCTGAGCTTCCATATTGCCCTCTGCCCATATAGACCCTCGCTCTTGTCTTTTACTTCAGGAACTTCTCTGCTCTTCAAAGTATTTCATGGACATGTATCTTGGTTAGTAGAAATTCTGATGATAGTTCAGTGAGGGTTTCTGGGCCATTGCTAAGTCAATGTCTTAGACTATGACAATGCAGAGGGCTGAGTTCCTTTATTCTGAGACAATTCCTAAGAGAGGAAAGGACAGTCGTGAAACTATCTCCCAGTGCCATGGCCATCATGGCTAGCATTTATTTGCTTTATCTCTTTCAGCTCATGTATCACATCCACGGCTATAGATTTCACTAGTTCCATTTTACAGATAAGGAGATGTTAAATAACTGGTTCAAGGTGATATAGGTGACTTGCATCTTAGATGACACTCACACTCAGGCTTTCTAACTTCAGATCCAATGCCTTCCCCCCCCCTTTGCACATATTTCCCTGGAAGTTTCCCTGGAGCAATATATTCACCCTGGAAACTCTGAGCTCACTCTCACACATCCATAACTCATGGAGCCACATGATAATACTTCTCCTCCTGCTCCTCCCCACCCTCTTCAGTGCTGCTGCTCCACTCTTCACAAACGAGGTCGCTTTTTCCCCTCTCTATGGCTCAGTCAGTTAAGCATCTACCTTCAACTCAGTTCATGATCTCCAGGTCCTGGAATCAAGCCCCAGGGCAGGCTCCCTGCTCAGCGGGGAGTCTTCTTCTCTCTCTCATTCTTCCTCTCTGCTTTCCCTCTCTCACTCTCTCTCTCTCTCTCTCTCTCAAATAAATAAAACTCTCTCTAAAATCAACAAAAGATTTTTTGAAAAAATATCATGTCTAGAGAAGAGTCAAAGGAAAGACGAACAGAGGGCAGAGATGTTACGGGTCAGAACAAAGCTCTTTAGCTTTCAGGAAAGGTTCCCAGGCAGTTCACAGACTGAGAGCTTATGGCTTCATCTCCCTCCCAAGCAAATGGAGTTGTTGATTTGATCTTCAGCAAATGCAAGGTATGACCCAGACTGGAACTATATGCTTCGAAGCTTAAACTTGGCGTCTATTGCTGGGTCTTGCTTCTCTTTCCAGTCTGCAGTGTGAATACCTCCAAATTATCACAACCCCTCTTCCTGCCTTCCTCCCCCAAGGAAAGGGATTCCCCAGCAAGTCAACAGACAATTATCTAAGTCAAAAAATTAACTTCGACTTGTTCAGGCTTTTCAGCTGAGTAACAGCAATTATTCCCCTCCACTCAGATTTGCTTTGTTGCTGGGAAACCCACAAGGAGAAAGGGTGAGCAGCACTCTCCATTGCTCATTAGTTGGTGCTGAGACAGAGGCTAAAAGAGCCTTCCCTGGAGCTCTACCTCCCTTTTCTCTGACCACTAAACCTCATGAGAAAGACATGCTCTCACCCTTCTGTCGAAAGACATTCTCTCCTGTCTGCATGCTGCGATCTGCTACTGCAGGTAATGGTGAGGGGCTTTGGAGCTAAAGCTAAAGCATGGAAGCTTCTTCCCCACTCCCACGTCCTGGCAGTGTTTGATGTCTGAGAGCTATGTGACTTGCCATGGCTTGAAACCCATGACCCACGTACCTCTGAGTGAACCCTTGGTGCTTTCTTCTCTTCTCCCAGGACAACACACCCCACAGGCTTGGTCCCCACAAGTATGCATACACACAAGGTGGACCCACACTGTCCAGAGGGTAGACTCAGAGGCAGCTTTCTTGCCTGACTTAGCTCTCTGGCACCACCTTCTGCAGCGTTGAGGATGTTCTCAGTATTTTCAGAATAAACTGTGGGTCTCCAAGCCCCTGAGGGGAGCTGGATTTCTTACCTCTATTCTTTCATCCTGAAGAAACTCTTCCATACACATCTACCACTTCCCAGCTTCTCCAGTCACTAACAGGGCTTGTCAAGGACCACATCCGTTCTACATGCTACAAGCTGTACTCCTTCTAGAGCTTCCAGCCCAGAAGTCACTCTGTAAACACTCTGTCATAAGGGGAAGTGTTCTTACTCCTTATCCCAGGAGGCTCTGCCTCCTCTTCAACCCCCTCATTGAAGGATGTCTTCCTCTATTAAAGCAACAGTGGAAATAGGGACGTTCCTCTCCTTGCCACAAACACAATCAAATCCCCTCACCTGCTGGGAAAGTGGCAGGCAACCCAGGCCAGTGGACAGCAGGCTGGATGAACGTACCGAATGGCTTTGCTAGGGAAGAACAATGATCCTAACGGCTAGTACGTGTGCAGAGTGCCACAAAACAGCTCCAGGGCTCCAGCCCTAGACAGACTTTCTGAAAACCTTCTTTGTCTAAGTTCAGAGGTCCAGGCTATAAACTCTGGTGAGAGAACCCCAGCCATGCTACTTAACACTCAATCACTGTGGCATCTCAGCGGCATGTCTCCGTTTCAGACGGTGATGCTGGGCACCGATGGGAGTCCGGGCTGTTGGTTTCAGGTTTCTCAGCTGTGTTATCTAAGGACCGGCTGCTTGGGATTTGATCAGGGCTGGTTTGGGAGAGAGGCAGACGCCGTCTTTTCCCCAGAACAGACTACCCTTTGAGCTCTGCCGCCACCCGGACTGGGGATGGAAGAAAGAAAACAAAAATCCTCACTGTATGTGGTTCTCCGGAATTTAACTTGGCTCTGGAGAGGGAAAATTTAAGAGCAACGCTGCTCATCCACTCTCAACGCCCTCTGCAGGCAGCAAACCCCGTGAATATTGAGGCTCGTCAGGAGCAGGAAGGGGTTAGGGTGAGGACAAGAAGGATTTCGGCCCCTCTTGGTGGCGGGGGAGGCTCCTATCACCTTCCATGGTCAATGCTAAGGTGTTGAGATTGGGAGTCGGATTTAAAATCAGTTTACAAGAACCAGCCCTTTCATGAAGATGGCACCAGAGGTGACGAGGAAGCCCCTGCCCCTCCCAAAGCCAAAGCCAAAGCCAAAGCCAAAGCAAGGCCAGGACAGGGGTGCTGAAAGGTGCCCACAGTCACAGAGAAAAGATCTGCACGTCACTTACCTAAGACGGCCCAAGACGTCTCTGAAGGCAGCCCAAATATCTTCAACAGAGCACTCCCAGGAGAAGCAAGCTTGAGCAGTCTGCCATCATCAGGACCACCGAGTCAACCATGAAGAAATAGAAGACAACAGCACACTTGCATTCATTGTGGATGTTGCGGCCAAAAAGCACAAGATCAAACAGGCTGTGAAGGAGCTCTGTGACATTGTTGTGGCCAAGGTCAACACCCTGATCAGGCCCGATGGAGAGAAGAAGGCATATGTTCCATTCAGCTGGCTCCTGACTAGGATGCTTTGGATGTTGCCAACAAAATTGGGATCATCTAAACTGAGTCCAGCTGGCTAATTCTAAATATAAATCTTTTCACCATAAAAAAAATAATAAAGTCAGTTTCCAAGAACCAATTGAAATAGAACATTCTCATTGGGTGAAGCTATGAAGAGAGGAGATAAAACCCATCTAGTGATTTGGGACAAGGACAGCACAACTAGTCACATGATGGGGTTTCTTTTCTTTTGCTCTCCTCGCCCTTCATATATTCACCAAATACCCAGTGTGTATGTGATGGTAGTGGAGGGTGGTCAGGGTGTGTGTTGGGTATAAGGAACCACTCTTGGAGAAAGTGAAATGCTGAGGTCTTCCTAAACTTTTTTATTCCCTTGAGTTCTAAAAAAATTCTTCTACCTTGACAAAGATTCTGCTCTTCAGCCTGACATCCTACCCTCAAAAGAGGGCTGTCAGTACAGGTCAGTGAGAGATATGCATGGGAACACCTTGCATTCCATCATCCCAGATCTTTTTAGGGGACATTTCATGCTCTCGGTTTTTCTTTAGATTATTAGAAAGTGAACTTGGGAACTTTAAATCAGTCTCTGAGGGGTGCCTGGGGAGGGGAGCCTGCTTCCCCCTCTCTGTCTGCCTGCCTCTCTACCTACTTGTGATCTCTGTAAAAAAAAATAAATATTTAAAAATAAATAAATAAATCTCTGATTTATTTTTCTCATCTGAGTTCAGTCACCCTTTGCTATACATTCTCCCAACCCAGTGCAACCTTGGCTTACTACATGGAAAGTTTTGCTTTCAACTAACTTTTTCCTTAAATTTTATACTGTTCTGGGGTGCCTGGCGGGGTTGGTGGGTAGGGCATGCAACTCTTGGTCTCAGGGTTGTGAGTTCAAGCCCCATATTGGGTGTAGAGAGTACTTTATAAAATAAATAATTTTAAAAAATAATAAAAGTTTCTTTTTAAAAATTCCATACTGTTCTCAAGGGAGATTACTCCTGCTTTTTGAGACCTCTAGGAAAAGAAATCCCATAACATTGTTGGCATGATAGAAAAGCACGAGATCACCTAGGGAGGATCATGTGGGTCACAGAGTCCTGGGGATACTGACATTGTGGGATAAGCAGAAGAGAATCAGGCAAGGAGTGAGCAAACCCAGCAGACAGAGGAGCTGGGACAGAGATTGACAAAGCAGGGAGAACAGGCGAGGACAGGGTAGCATCCTAAGATGCCAGTGCTCAGGAGGTGAAGCTGGGAGGCCAGGTATGACCCACAAGGAGAAGGTGCAGGATGAATTCCAGAGGGTTATGCCCAGACTAAGTAGAGGCGAAATACAGAATCCCAAAAACGTTATAGAGGATTTGAGCAAAGAACATACAGAGAAAGAGGAATTTTATGAGGTCGTTTTGGAGGGGAAAGGAATTCATTGCTTTGACACAAAGCAAGAAAGAGAACACAGCTTTTGGCACATAGAGAACATAGCTATTTTCTGCAGAAGCTTATCAGGTGCTGGCCTGGCCTAGGGAGTGATGCAAGTCGTAGGGCTGAAATGAAGAATCACTCTAGTTTAAGTAAAAGAACTTCAGACAGACCAGCTCAATCCTTACTGATTCTGGAGCTTGGGGCCCAGTGAAATTTTATAGAAATCTGCATGACAATACTATAATACTACATTACTCAGATTTTAGATTCCTCCATTTAACATTTCATTATCTCTTTCTAAATGTCAAGGCAAAGAACAGTCAACATAGCAATATCAAGATTGTACAAATTTAAAATTAGCACTGATATGGTTAAATACCAAGATGCTTAGTGGGTAGGACAATCATGAAGCAAAAGGGGGGGAGGGGCACAAAACCAACACAAGGCCCATCAGAAACCTTGTGGTCCTATTCAGAGTTTGCTGGGATGCAAAAACTGTAGTCTAGCTGTGTCGGAATGGAGTACTTGGGGAAACTGCATATAAAAGGATCTCTCTGTATGATTTCTTACAACCACATGTGACTCTGCAATTATCTAAAAGATATTCTGGCATAGGGGGTGCCTGGGTGGCTCAGTGGGTTAAAGCCTCTGCCTTCAGCTCAGGTTATGATCCCAGAGTCCTGGGATTGAGCCCCGCATCGTTGGGTTCTCTGCTCAGCATAGAGCCTGCTTCCTCCTCTCTCTGCCTGCTTGTGATCTTTGTCTGTCAAATAAATAAATAAAATTAAAAAAAAAAAAAAGGTATTCTGGCATAGATGTCAGCAGGTGGAGGTAAATGAGCTAATTTTTCAAGCACAAGATTTTATAATAAATAATTGTTTAACTAAAACAAATACATATTTAGCAGACCAACTTGACTCTATGACAATAACCTAAATTCCAGTATTTAATTGGGCCTATTTCTCCACTTCATATTCTGTGCCATTGGTCAGTCTGTTCGTGTGTCAATACAACACATTTAGTTTAAAAAAAAAGGCGTGGCTGGCTCAGTTTTCAAAAAGAAGTCATGCAGTCCAAGGAGCAAAGAGGAAGAGATACCAAAAAGATCTGCAAACAAAAGCGGTGATCACTGCTATTTGACAGGCGAGTTCCCAGAAAGCTGCTATGGCAAGGGCAGTGGAGTAACAATCTTACTCCATACACTTAGGTTCCACTTAGGGTGTGAATATTATCATCTAGTAGCTTAGAAGTAAATTATGTCATTTGCAAACTGAGAGCTACTCCAAACGGTAACAGGGAAAGACTGTGATGTCACCTTAGACACACGTAATCAAGGAAGTGAGTGCTCCAGAAGTCTTTGTTATGTACACACTTGCTTTTTTGTAGGACTAACTGGGAACTAAAGCCACGGGTCAGTCCAGGAGTGGACTCCTTCACAGCTGAGACCCATAAAGCTATGTAGAGGCTTAAAAAAAGACCTTTTGGGGGCACCTGGGTGGCTCAGTGGGATAAAGCCTCTGCCTTCGGCTCAGGTCATGATCCCAGGGTCCTGGAATCCAGCCCAGCGTTGGGCTCTCTGCTCAGCAGGGAGCCTGCTTCCTCTTCTCTCTCTCTGCCTGCCTCTCTGCCTACTTGTGATCTCTCTGTCAAAGAAATAAATAAAATCTTAACAACAAAAAAAGACCTTTTGGAGACCGGTTCATTTGGTAAAACATGGGACTCTTTTTTTATTATATATATATTTTAAAGATTTTCTTTTTTTAAAAAAGATTTTATTTATTTATTTATTTTACAGACAGAGATCACAAGTAGGCAGAGAGGCAGGCAGAGAGAGAGAGAGAGGAGGAAGCAGCTCCCTGCCAAGCAGAGAGCCCAATGTGAAGCTCGATCCCAGGACCCTGAGATCATGACCTGAGCCGAAGGCAAAGGCTTAACCCACTGAGCCACCCAGGTGCCCCCAGATTACAGTTTTTTCACTAATAAATTCAACCCCAAATTCCCAGAAGGATCAGTCTTGGGCTTTAGAGGGACATATATAACGGATGGTTCTTCCTTTTGTGCTAACACTTAAGGAACTGACTTTTTATTAGTTACTGTTTTGATGCTAGGCATCAAACAAAAAGGTTATTAAATCATAAAATTTCAGAGTAAAAAACCTTAATAATTGTACAAAACTACAGAGACCACGGAACAAGTAAATAAACCGAGTCATTAACAAAGTTATAAATGTGGTTTTAACAAGAAATTATAGAAACCAGAATCTTTTAAATTACATTTTTATTGAAAAATAGTTGATTTATAGATTTTTTTAAAAAAGCATTTTTTTTAAAGTAAAAAAGCATTTTATTGGTATGATAATGATCTTTCATATAAGGATGACTAAAGTTTCACTCACTCTTACCAACGTGGCACCTTTATTTTCCTAGATGAACATATTACTTAAAAATAGCGTCTCTAAAAGAAAAAAAGAAAAAAAAAGACTAGGGTCTCTAGTGCCCTCTGGTGAAACTTACTGAGACTGGGTATCCAAAAAAGTAATTTGGCTCACAATGGAAGAGTTAAATAGCAGAATTACTATTTACATGTGATAGATTGTGATTTGCTGCCTTGGGCAACCTCAGAGGATGCCTTGATCTAAGGCAGAGTTTCAACTTCCGACACCCAGTCAAGCTCATAGCAAAAAAATACTTCCTTCTGGAATTTTCATCATCACTGCCTTCTTAAAAAAACAAAAACTGTCATCATATTATAAATGGGAGAAATGATGTGGGAAAGTCTCTAAGTGATTCAGGTTATAATCCAGACCAAAAACACAAAGAGGGTTAATAGGACAGCAAAAATGATAGCTAAAGCTTAGCATGCAAGAAGGGCTCTTTTAGTGGTCCCCAATTCCTAGCTCCATCTTCTTAATAACGGATATCACGATTCTAGCCAGCTCTGTGCATAGTTTCTGGGAGAAAAGGACCTTTTCCTCAGATTTTAGGAAGCAGACCTATTCCAGATAAAGGCAATGGCTAAATGTAAAAGTCAACAGAGTCTAAGTTCATTCTCCAGACCAAAGACTTTGGACTTAAGGTTCTTCAGTTCTCCTTGAAGCTTATGTGCCCGTCTATTGCTGTCACGCACCTCACACAGAATGGCAAGATCCTGGTTTGCCTGGGCATTCAGTGTTGCCTAGAGATTGGGAAAAAAAAGAAAAAATGTTTATGGCACATTCCAGGAGAAAGAAATCAGTCATAAAGACTAGGCCATGCTGGCTCCTTTTTGGCAGACTTTTAGCACATAAGATAAATTCAATCCTTAGCTTGCTAATGACTAAAAGAAAGAAAATGTAGAGTAGAATTAAAGCAGAAAAGGCATGAGACTCTGCTTTTCTATACGATAGTAAAGAAGCCATAAGACAGAGGTCAACAGGGGTGCCTGGGTGGCTCAGTGGGTTAAGCCACTGCCTTCGGCTCGGGTCATGGTCGCAGGGATCGAGCCCCGCATCGGGCTCTCTGCTCAGCCGGGAGCCTGCTTCCTTCTCTCTTTCTCTGCTTCCTTCTCTCTTTCTCTGCCTGCCTCTCTGCCTGCTTGTGATCTCTCTCTACCAAATAAATAAATAAAATCTTTAAAAAAAAAAAAAAAAGATAGAGGTCAACAAAGAGTAATGAGTAAAAACAGAGGCCAATATAAACGTTACTGGTAAATTTGCCAAAGAATGGGAAAAAAAGCTTCTCTTCTGTAACTAACCTCATTTGGCACATAGCAATCATTTAGGATATGTGGATTACTGCTTAAATCTAAGAAGGACTCGGGGCGCCTGGGTGGCTCAGTGGGTTAAAGCCTCTGCCTTCGGCTCAGGTCATGATCCCAAGGTCCTGGGGATCAAGCCCCACATCAGTCTCTCTGCTCAGCAGGGAGCTGCTTCCTCCTCTCTCTCTGCCTGCCTCTCCCCCTACTTGTGATCTCTGTCTGTCAAATTAATAAATAAAATCTTAAAAAAAAAATCTAAGAAGGATTCTGAGGCAACCTGAATTCTAAATAAAGCTGTGTTTGAGGGGAGAAACTACTTCATTCCTTACTCACTCACTCCCTCTCCATTGGTAAAATAGACACAGTTCTTTTCATCTGCTTCTTGATCTGGGAAGGAGGAAGCTTTCTGCTAAGTTTAACTCAGATGGAAGTACAATGGTGCAGACTAGCAATGATTTTAGTCTACTGTGTCTTCCCTCTGCTGTGTACTTAAGCTGCTTTTAATGAGACTTAAAGGATGTTGATCCGCGAGGGTCTACCACCAGGGAAACAGCCCATCTTTCTTCTGAGGAGCCCTCACGACCATGTTTCCTTACCTGCACCCCTTTTCTCCACTCTCGGTAATTCAGGATCAGTGATTACCTTATAGAGGATTTGCTCCAAGTGTTTCAGCTTTTGCCGGAGAATCTTAATATCCGTCTTAAAGCCTTCTACTTCCAGGATGCGCCGATTCTCCAAGGCCTCATAGCGTCTTGTCATCACCTGTAAACGCTTCCCCATCTTGTTAGTGCGATCCTAAATATAGAGACATGGCAAGGCTTTTGTGAAGAGAGGGACACATTCCCGGAGCATCTGCGCTTCCTACCCCATCAGAAGTGGCAGAGAATTTGTACCTTGAAGATCTCTCTCCTCACTCCCTCTTCCTCACGAATTCGGGCAAGTTCTTCTTCTAGGGAAATGCACTGCTCTTGATACATGTTGGACAGTTTTTTCTCTTGAACTAACTTATCCTTTAGGGACTGCAGGTCAGAGGGAAAATAAAATTACAATTTCGGTAATTCAAATAGTACTTAGGCAACAAAAGAAAGGAAAGAAATGATTTCCATTAAGTCTAAAACGAACTAAGGAACAAGATGGCAAGGAACGTTGGAGAACATCTGAAAGCCTCCTATTTCTAGATGATTCTCTTAACCTTTTCCTGAAGTGTCCACAGTAGAAATTCTTTAAAATAAATTTATTTTATTTATTTTGGGCTCTGAGAAGGGTCAGATAATGGAGCTTAGAACTATACCAAGTAGGACATGACAACATGTTTTGGCACAAATTTGCTCTTCTTTAAATAGAAACAACAAGAACACATAATATACATGTTCCATTGAGCAGAGGGAATGATGGATAAAAACCTTAATCAGCTCATGTTTCTTCCTTACACACAATCCTTCAAAGACATACAACACTTAGAGCTAAATAGTCTTTCCAGGCGTGTAAAGGCCCTGGAAGGCCCTCCATGACTGGCTGCTACCCACCCTCCAACCTCTCTGCTTACCACTTCTTTCTTGTTTATCCCTCCATGACCACAATGATATTCCCTCTCTTCCCTGGACATACTTCAGACTTGCTATTCCCTCTGCCTGGAATTTTCTTCCCCTAGGTCTGTATGGCAAGCTCAGTACCATTTTATAGGTCTCAGCAACAATATCAGACTTCACAGAGGGTCCTTGTGCTTCCCTATAAAAGCAGACTTTCAGCAACTATATAAAATCTTCATATAATCTTTTTGATTCCTTAACACCATTTTTTAAAATAAGCTATCATTTTCTCTGTTTTGTTTCTGTACCCTCTCACCCATGAAAGTTTTAATTAATTAATTAAAATAGTCTCTACACCCCATGTGGGGCTTGAACTCAAAAGACCAAGAGGTGCATGCTCTCACTACTGAGCCAGCCAGTCCCATCTTCCCTCCCCACCCTGCACCCATTAAAATGTAAATGCCGCAAAGGCAAACCTGGTCTAATTTATCTATTGCTGCAGAGCCAAGCCCACAGTAGGAGTGCAATAAATATTTGTTAAATGAATCAATCAATAGTTCACTTTTCTAAATCCCTAAACACTATAATGATAAGCTACTCTTTTTTTTTTTTTTTTTTTTTTATTTGAGAGAGACAGTGAGAGAGAGCATGAGGGAGGAGAAGGTCAGAGAGCAAAGCAGACTCCCCATGGAGCTGGGAGCCTGATGTGGGACTCGATCCCGGGACTCCAGGATCACGCCCTGAGCCAAAGGCAGTCGTCCAACCAACTGTGCCACCCAGGCGTCCCAATAAGCTACTCTTTGAAACCTAGTTCTTGAGGCTGCTGCTACAACAGCTTTCTAGACTGAATGGACCTTGTATTTCAATTCTCTAGTTCTTTGGAATTCTCTGAGTTCTTTCAACTTTTCCAGAAAAATTAACAATTTCTGTAGGACATAAGAAGACTACCTTAATATATTCATTTTGGTTATGATGAGTCTCATGAATGACTGGCCAAACTTTTCCAATTTTTTCTTCTTTCTTCTTACACTGCATGCTGTATTGCTTAATCTTCGACATCAAATGATCCTTTTCAAGCATCCATGACTTCTCTTTATTTTGGCTTTCAAATCTGAGTTGCAAAAAGTCTTTCGTGCTCTCATAGAGAAGTTCTTGGGTGTGATGGAGACTATGAAAGAAAGTACAAATGTGGACACCATGTTTAGGGGTACATATGGTACATAGTTACTCAAACAAAGGAAAGATACGAGTTCTTTAAAAATTGTGCAATACACAAATTCTATAAAATATCACTAGCAGTATTTAAAAGACAATCTAATCACTGGTAAACTTACATGTTTTACTGGACAAAGTGTAATGTACCTATCCACGCACACTAGTTCACAGACAGGTCTTTTTTTTTTTTTTTTAAGATTTATTTACTGGGCACCTGGATGGCTCAGTTGGTTAAGCCTCGGCCTTTGGCTCAGGTTATGATCCTAGGAGCCTGGGATTGAGTCCAGTATTGGGCTCCCTGCTCGGCAGAGTCTACTTCTCCCTCTGCCCCTCCCACCCTGCTCATGATCTCTCGCTCTTAAATAAAAACATTATTTTTTAAAAAGATTTATTTATTGGGGCACCTGGGTGGCTCAGTGGGTTAAGCCTCTGCCTTCAGCTCAGGTCATGATCCCAAGGTCCTGGGATCGAGCCCCACATCGGGCTCTCTGCTTGGCAGGGAGCCTGCTTCGCTTCCTTTCTCTGTGTCTGCCTCTCTGCCTACTTGTGATCTCTGTCTGTCAAATAAATAAATAAAATCTTAAAAAATAATAATAAAATTAAATTAAAAATTTATTTATTTGAGAGAAAGAGAGAGAGAGAGCATGCGCGCATGCATTGGGTAGGAGGAGGGGCAGAGGGAGAGAGAGAATCTCCAGCAGACTCTCTGCTGAGCGCGGAGAACAATGCAGGGCTTCATCTCACCACCCTGAGACCATGACCTGAGCTAAAATCAGGCTAAGTTGCTTAACTGACTGTGTCACCCATGTGCCCAACGTAGACTGGTCTTTATATTTTCCCAATGCTAATTCTAGTTTATATCATTAAAAGATTTACAGAAATATCTACACAGAGCCTGCACAAGTATGGAATATATTCCCTGACTGAGGGTGAACACAAGTTCTAAAATGTCAAAAATAGTTTTGGTTTTGTTATGCTGTACTCCACATGTAAACTGCCTGGTAGCAAAACTTGTCCTTTCCTCAACATCAGTTTCCTCCATGGAGAGATTGTGACAACTTTAGCCCATTTAGTTTCTCCATTCTCTGAAATTCTGTTTCAGTTTAAATTTCTACCCCTGTGTTATAATTTGACACTTGCTCATAGACTGTGTCATGTTTTAGTAATTTTAATTTATTTTATATTTAAGATTTTATTTATTTGAGAGAGTGAGTGAGAGAGAGAGAAAGCACAAACAGGAGGGGAGAGAGAGAAGCAGACCCACACTGAGCAGGGAGCCTGACTTAGGGCCCAATCTCAGGACCCCAGGACCACAACTTGAGCCAAAGGCAGATGCCTAACTGATTGAGCCACCCAGGAGCCTTTGTCATGTTTTAACTGTCAACAGGCACAATTTCTTCTTCTTTTTTTTTAACGATTTTGTTTTTAAGTAATCTCTACACCCAATGTGGGTCTCAAACTTATAACCCCAAGATCAAGAGTCGCATACTTTCCCAACTGAGCCAGCCAGGCGCCCCAACATGCATATTTTTTCTAGCCTGAGTGAAAGCATATCCCCTATTTATCATTTGCTTTTGCCTTGCTATCACCATATTGTCAAGAATAGTACCAAATACTAAACATACACAGAGTACTAAACAAATTCCTGCTGACTACTGAGATTTAGGAATAGGCAAATGATGTTTCTATCTTTAAAAAAGGATATCCCTAAGAAGTTAGCAACTCATCAGTTTAATATCAATACTTTCTAGAAAAATACTGTACCAAATGATCACACTGCTTGCAAAGAATATTAAATACCATGAGGCAATCACTGTAATTTTCCACTGGCCAAATAATGTCAGAGAAACTAAGTTCTTTTCATGAGTAATAAGATACACAGATAAGGGGAACATGAGAGCATAATGCAGGCACAAAGCAGGGTAACTGTCACCAGACGAATGTATACATATACTTAGGTAAATACGTATGCGTATAAAGAGAGACTGATTCAGTTACCACAAGATCTCTCGTGCTTTCAATGAGTTATTTTATTCTATTTTACATTATGTTCTCGATTACAAACTGAGCAAGAAATAGTCTTGTTAATGTATAAATGGTATGAAAATGAGACCCAGGGACGCCTGGGTGGCTCAGCTGGTTAAGCAGCTGCCTTCGGCTCAGGTCATGATCCCAGCGTCCTGGGATCGAGTCCCACATCGGGCTCCTTGCTCGGCAGGGAGCCTGCTCCTCCCTCTGACTCTGCCTGCCATTCTGTCCGCCTGTGCTTGCTCTCTCTCCCTCTCTCTCTGATGAATAAATAAAATCTTAGAAAAAAAAAAAAAAAAAAAGAAAATGAGACCCAAAGGACAGTCATTAAAGGCCTTGGATTTCATGCCATTCAATATCCTTAGGATGATCTATCAAATGTAAGGGACTGATTATATGCTCAGATGGGCAGATAATGCTAAACTAGGATGGTTATTAATCTGCTAGAAGACAGATATAAAATTACAAATTACTGTGACAATTTAAAAACACTGCTTCCTTAAAAACAATTAAAATCCAATGAAAAGTGAACATGCTATGTGTAAGCACAAAATACCAAACATGAAAATGAAGATGGAGATATGCTGGCCACATGAAAACATATTATACTGTGTTAAAAGAAACAAAGTCTGTGAAGTGCCTGGGTGGCTCAGTGGGTTAAGCCTCTGCCTTCAGCTCAGGTCACGATCTCAGGGTCCTGGGATCGAGCCCCAAATCCGGCTCTCTGCTCAGCGGGGAGCCTGCTTCCCACCCCCAACCCCCACCTCTCTATGCCTGTCTCTCTGCCTGCTTGTGATCTCTGTTTGTCAAATAAATGTGTAACATCTTAAAAACAAAAACAAAACAAAACAAAAAACAAAAAACCCGAGTCTGTAAGAGGCAGAATGCATTTTCTAGCCTGTATTGGGAGATCTTAATTTAAGAATCACATCCAATTTTTTTTTTTCAAGATTTTATTTGTTTATTTGACAGAGAGAGATCACAAGCAGGCAGAGAGGCAGGCAGAGAGAGAGGAGGAAGCAGGCTCCCTGCTGAGCAGAGAGCCTGATGCGGGGCTCGATCCCAGGACCCCGAGATCACGACCTGAGCCAAAGGCAGCGGCTTAACCCACTGAGCCACCCAGGCGCCCCTCACATCCAATTTTAATCATCACACTTTTTTTTTTTTTTAATAGACTCCACGCTGGGCATGGAGGCCAAGGCAGGGCTTGAACTCATAATCTTGAGATCAAAACCTGAGCTCAGAACAAGAGTCAGATGCTTAACTGAGGCCACAGCATGCCCCTGGGGAACAGACATAACTCCAATAGGTGGTGATTAGTGCCACCGGAGGCAGGCGAGGCATCAGAGGAATGCGGAGGAGGAAAAATTAAATTCTGCCAAGGGAAGTGTTCAGAGAAGAGATGACCATGCACAGCCAAGTGCCTGCCACACAGCAAGGATCCCATAAGCAATAGACATGAGTGGTCAGACTGAAGGACAGGTTAAAACACAGCAGTAGAGGAAGAGCTAAGTCTGAAAAGGTTAATTTGGTGCCAGATGACGAAGATTCTAGTAATTCATGCTGAGGCAGCAGGACTTTATCATGAGATAAATGGGAAGCTATTGTATGTTTCTGAGCAGTTGGTAACTCCCAATGGAGCAGTTGGTAACTTCTAACTCATAGCAGTGAGGAAAAGTGTAGAAGGCGGTGGGATCAGTGATAGGAAGAACAGTTAGATTACTGCAGGAATGTAAACAATAGAGCTGGGGGACCCCTGACTGGCTCAGGAGAGAATACCCAACTCTTGGGTCTCAGAATCACAAATTCGAGTGCTATGTTGGGGGTAGAGATACTTAGAAAAATATAAAATCTTAAAAAAAAAAAAAAAAAAAAGAATAGGTTGAACCAATGTGAGAAGAATGAGAGGGAGAGAACGGCCTGGAGAGGCTTCCCAGGCTCATCATACTCATTAGGGCTCGGAATTCAGGAATAAGAGAGTGGGGAGTTCAAGGTAACTCTAAGGTCAGGAAGCTTGGGAAACAGGATGGATATCTTTAAAGTAAATGGGAAAAAGAGTGTAGTAGTAGGTTTGAGATGGGACAATGAGATGTTTCTTGGGGAAGAAAAACAGTCTGTTTCAGTTGCAGTAAATTGGAGGCATTCGAACGTTACGGAAGAGATCTGTACAGCACAGTCTAGCCACTGGAACCGTTAAAAAATCTGAGGAGGGTCAGACAGGTAGAAGCAAAGAGAATTCACCTCAAAGAAAGGGAGCTTAGCGGTACTGAATATACAGAATGATACTAGTATACTAGTTACAGCGGGCACTTTAAAGAGATTATGAAGTCAGTGATGACCTTAGAAAGGGCATGCTTGGGGCACCTGGGTGGCTCAGTGGGTTAGAGCTTCTGCCTTCGGCTCAGGTCATGATCCCAGGGTCCTGGGATCGAGCCCCGCGTCGGGCTCTCTGCTCAGCGGGGAGCCTGCTTCCTCCTCTCTCTCTCTCTGCTTACCTGTGATCTCTATCTGTCAAACAAATAAATAAATAAATTTAAAAAAAATTAAAAAAAAAAAAAAAGAAAGGGCATACTTGGTAAAACAGTGGGGATGAAATCTGACTGCAGAAAGGTGAGGAAAGGCAGGCAGGTGCGGAATTAAAGCAGCGAGGACAGAGAGTTTGTGGTTTTTGTACAGGTACGTAGTCATTTTTCCCACATTTGTGAAGGGCCAAACAAAAGAAAATGTCCCTACCGTATTGGGCTGCACTGGATAACCTATCAGTGGATAAGAGAATATTTCTTCACCACTAAGATCAAGCTAAAAGTCAAGTGGGTTAAACGGAGCATGGGGGATACTTGGCAGCTATTCAAGAAAAGAATCAACAGCACTTGTGGAGAAGACCGGACACCCACCTACATAGAGGCAGGGGTATCTGACAAAGACGAATTTTCCAGATCCCTTTCAGTTGCACAGTGCTATGCTGCTAAAGGACAGGACTGTTAACTTCCAAGCCACTCAGAAAAATTTACAGATCTGTCAGGTGCAGCTTTCTTGAACACTCACTTTTTGGTAAGCTCTTTGATTTTGTCCTGATTTCTCTGGTGATGAACTTGTATTTCCTCAATGCGAATCCGTCTGTCCTCCATGAGCCCTTCAACTTGCTCTCTAGAAAGCTTGGTCTGCTCTTCCAGCTGAGCCTGCAGTGATTCCACCTGGACAGGCCAAAAGGGGTGAGGTATCCACTCCTGTCTCACTTCCACTTATTTCTTACCTCAAAAAGCCAGTCTTTCTCCAGAAAACTTTAGAAAACAAAACAAAACAAATCCACAAACAAAAGCACGGCAGCGAAACAAATAGAAGAAAAATCTTAAGTGTACTCCTTTTCATTTAATGTCTTATACATGGGGTTAGGCTACACAAGAGCAAGCTCTGTTCACACCACACAGGATCTGCGTCACATACAAAAAGCTGGAAAATCCAGTTTCCTCTACCCTAACATTTTCAGCTTTTCACTAGCTTCCTTTTGGGATTCTTAGGACTATCTCCCTTCTAAGACTCCCTAGTTGCATAGAAATAGAATGACTCCTTTCTTCATCCTTTAATTTAAAAAAGTGAAGAAAAATCAGTATGTTATTTCCTTCTCTGATTCTGGTTGTCATGACTCCCAGGGGAGATACTGGCCAAAGGCAGAAACTGTCATTTAAAGCAACAGACCCTAGTAAGGACAGGAACTTGAGCGCATGGTTGCAAGTGCTGCACAACTACCAGGTGGTAGAAGGATGATTGGTGACTTTAGCACACATGCACTAAATAAATGGATGTACCCCTACTGGTCAATCTTTCAGCAGAGACAATTGTAACTCTCTGCGTATCCCTTAAGCCACAAAGGAAATTCTTACTATATGATAGTTTTGTTAGGTAGGACTAAGGATAGCGCTTCTAGAATGGCTGAATACAGAATAAACTCTCAGAAATTAGGAACAACCTAAATTTTCGTAATCACTTGATACCTAGATATATGTGCGCAAGACCGTAAAAAAATGAAATCTTGCCATTTGTAACAACGTGGATGGAACTAGAGGGTATTATGCTAAGCAAAGTAAGTCAGTCAGAGAAAGACAATTATCATATGATCTCAGTGATATGAGGAATTTGAGAGGCAGGGAGAGGATCATAGGGGAAGAAAGGAAAAAATGAAACAAGACAAAACTATAAAGGGAGACAAACCATAAGAGACTCTTAATCTTAGGAAACTGAGGATTGCTGGAGGGGAGAGGTAGGGGTTGGGGTAATAGGGTGATGGACACTGGAGAGGGTACGTATTGTAATGAGCACTGAGTATTATATAAGACCAATGAATCACAGACCTGAAATAAACAATATATGTTAATAAAAAAAAAAGAAAACATAGACACACACACACACAAAAGGAAAAAATAATATGCGTGCAAGGAGATACTTATATGATAACAAAGATATGTTACACAAAGCTAAACTTGTGGACAGAAACTGTTCTGGTCTGCTTTACCTGCAGGATAAGTGTTTGTATGTCTCTCTGATATTGCTCAGAACTTTCTTCCTTCTCTCTCATTGCTGGTTTTTTTTTGTTTACTTTAGAATCTAAAATAGAAAACAAAAATTAATCAAGACCTTTACTTAGTTTTTATTTTGGGTATTTGAGCATCAGCAGACTTCTGCAGAGGAGTCTGATTTCATTTACCTAGAAGAGAAGGAAAGGAAGAAAAAGGAAAGCAAACAATGACTACAGCAATACTTTTTCAAATGAGAATCTCTCTAAAGGAACTCTGCTAGGATGTCTCCTGAATAATAATATTCATCTTTCTAAAGAATATACTAAATTTTCCTTTGAAGTTGTATCTGTTTTCTTCATAAAATCGTATTTAATCAGAAAAGATAAGGAATAAGGAAAAGTAAGTCTAAATATTTGGTTATGATGGATCACCCAATTTTCAAAAGACAAGATTATTTTAAAAATAAGAAACACTAAAATTACACTGAACAAAATTCCTAGGATGATTCAAAAAGCTCACACTAAGAGAACAGATCTTAAAAGTTCTTATCACAAGAAAAATCTGTAACCACTGTGGTAATGAATGTTATTTAGATTTATTGTGGTGATCATTTCATAATATATGCAAATATTGAATCCTTACATTATATACTTAAATGTAATATTATATGTCAATTACATCTCAATTTTCTAAAAAAAAAAAAAGGCAAAGAAAGAAATAAAATTGGGATTTCCATAAAAAAAAAGGGGCAGGGGGAGACTGAGGCTTAGAAGCTAATTAACATTCTGTGATCCCAGAAGTTATCCAAATCTGTTTTATTACCTATAAGCATGTTTATTATGTATTCTTTATTCTCCTTTATTAAAACATCACAGGAAGGTTAAAGGAAAAAAAGCTCAGTGAGATCTTAAACTAGCAGGGACATCAATAAGAACATTCATTATTACCACATAGTAGAAACAAAATCTAATTATTTGACTGTGTTTTTGAATTCTGCATCAACGAGAATTTATAGCAATATGGCTGATACCTGCTCTGAAAGCTGAGGAAGATTCATTCTGTTCACATATACCTATAGCCTGGATAGTCTTGGAGTGAATGCTGACCTGAAGAAGCAAAAAAACCAAAAAGTATAGAGTTAGCTTTCCTATAAATGTTGTATTTCACTTTTTAGCTTTACTTCTATAGATCAAAACACTACTCACAAATACAATTGGTCGAAATTACCATAATCATACAAGGATGTCATGTGTGAGGGACACTAAAGTAGACAAAACTCAGCGCTAATGAAATAAGCTAAAAAATTAAATTTCAGAGTTATTTCATACTATCTGCTAAAAGAAAGGGGTGGGGCATCTTTGGCAAGGACCTTTAGGAAAATAACAGGAACACAAAAGCATGCATATGTAGATATGCACAAAGATGTTCACTGAGGCAGTTTATAGAAAAGTAAAAATAAAAAAAACTATATATACACACAAATATTTCTATATGAATGGGAAAAGAGCTTTCTCTCTGGGGATAAAAGAGACTGCCACTTTTATATGACAGATTTCTGAAATCTGTCTGTTTTTCATAAAGACCATGTAGTACTTTATCATCAGCATAAACTAAGATAAAAAAGAAATCTGAGTATTGCAAATTTGCTCCCATACTAAGTCAGCTCCTGCTTTCCTCTCTAACCTCACCCAAAACATCCACTCCTCTGTGCTTTAAGATTTCCAAACAGTGAAATGATGCCACCTCCCAAGGTTTTTTTGGGGGAAAAAAGTAAACGAAAGCACAAAGTTCTTTGTAATTATAGAAAATGCTTTGAAGACTTAGGGACTAAGACAGCTAATTCTCCTTCTATCTTCTTTAGCAAGTACCAAAATTGCTCTTATTATAGACCCCAGCCTATTTTTTTTTTTTTTTTTATAAAAAGTAATGCTTACCATGCCATACCAAAGACTACTTACTTTGTTTGGAGGCTCCTTATAAAAATAGGTCACTTCTCCAGTGTCTGTGCCCACAAGAGCCAAGAGATTCTGAATCTTTTTCTTGTCTTCTATCTCCCTGCGATTCTCAAAGAGAGTAAACCACACATTGTGTTCAGAGGAAATAAACTTTTCTGTTTAAAGGATCTCCTTTCTGATTTAAGACAATCAACATCAAATTAAAATTGAATAAGATTTATTGAGACCTTGGATCTAATTTTTAAAACATCAGATATTTATATTCAGAAATTGAGAGAGGGGACCACAAAATAATTTCTTAGTTGGTTCCCGAAGAGAGTTATAGTGGATGCTGGGGTACCCTGCTCAGATTCCCCTCTTCAGCACTAATGGGTTAATTCCTCCAATTGCCAGCAATGTCGCAAACTGGGGCTCACAGCTGAATATCTCTCCAGAATTGTCCTCAGTCAAGAGGGACTGCCTTAACCAACTGTATACCCAACGGACAGACTGGACCCAGGGCCTGGCTAATGAGAGGACAGAAAAATCCAATTCCCTTGCCTCAATTCAGAATACCTCTGAAGGGCCATCCCAGCTTCAGTGCACCCTGTGGCACTGGCTGAGGTCTTCTGTGATTAATTAAATAGTTCTACTGCTGCCCAATCAGACTTTATTCCTTCATAGGTGGTTTATCCCTGAAGGGACTCTCCTAAACAATCTCCTGCAAGCAAATATCCATTACAAAGTCTGTTTTCTGGAGAACCCAACCTGAGACAGTTGATAACAGAAATGGACCAAGGAAGCAAACTCTAAAACGAGATTTCAGAGTCTGTGATATGGAGATGGTTTATAGAACATAGTGTTCTTGTGGTGCCTGAGTGGCTCAGTCGGCTGAGCACCTGACTCTTGATTTGGGCTCAGGTCATGATTTCAGGGTCATGGGATCCAGCCCTGTGTTGGGCTCTGTGCTCAGCACAAAGTCTGTTGGAGATTCTCTCTCTCACCCTCTCCTTTGGCCTCACCTCCCCTTGTGCTCCTTTTCTCTCTCTAAATAAATAACATCTTTAATAACAAACACAGTGTTCTGAGGGGCAAAACAGACGGGTGGTTAACAAAGTACAGCTTAAAAAAGTAAAATAAATCAAAGATGGGCTCCTGGGTAGCTCTGTTGGTTAAGCATCCAACTTTTGATCTCAGCTCAGGTCTTGATCTCAGAGTTGTGAGTTCAAGCTCCACACTGGGCTTCACATCAGATGTGGAGCCTACTTAAAAGAAATAAATGAATAAATAAAATAAAATAAATCAAAGATGAAGGGAGGCTAAGGGCAGCACCCTACGCAAAAGCACAATTTCTGATCCATTTTCCACACCTCAGCCAGCGTAAAGATAATTACTTGACAAAGAAGCTGGGTCCCCCAGGAGGTAAGACTTGGTGACACCACAGCAAGTACACGATAATGAGTCCCCTAGGCTTTCCCCAAAAGACCCATGGCCATTTATTTAAGTAATTACACACTGGAGAAAAGGAAATACACAGGTAATTCAAGGACTGATGGATCCAGGGTCTGAACTGACATTGATACCTGCCATTATCATGGCACTGGAGTATATAGGAACCCTGTAATCAACACAATTTTGTACCAGGCCCAGCTCACAGTGGGTCCACTGGGTCCAGACCCAATCAATGGTTAGTTTCCCCATCTCTAAATGTGTAACTGGAATAGCCATATTTGGTAGTTGGCAAATTTGGTAGTTGGTAGTTGCCTGGTTTCCTGGCATCTGGGTTAAGGTAAAAGGAAGACTCTGAAACTGCCCCTCTCCACCCCTGCCAAGATGGAATATAAAGACTTAAAAGATGTGGGGTCAAAGTCACCATCAAATCCCCATTTAATTCACAGTATGACCTATGCAAAATCAGAAGGATAACAGTGGACTACTACCAAGGAGGTCAAGGAGGTCCCAATTTCAGTCATTGTCCTAGAAGTAGTATTTTTGCTAGAGTAGATTAACTTGGTTTTAGATACATGGTATATGGATACTGAGTAAGCAAATGCATTCCTTTCCATTCCTAACAGGACCAGAAATAGTTCTCATTTGTATGAGGTGAACACAGTACACTTTCCATAAAACCACAGTCTTTCCATAAAACCATGTTAACTCTTCTGCATCCTATCAAATAAGTCTAAAGAGACCTGGATCTGGCCATACCACAGATTTCATTAGTTCATTACTAATGATATCAGATTAAATTAGATTGGCTAGACAAGAAATGGCAGATGCAGTAAAACCCTTGGTAAGATACATGGGCTTGAGAGGGTTGGAGTAAACCTTTCAAAGCATATCAGTGAAGTTTTAGGGATCTGATCTAGGCATGACCAGACATTTCCTTCAAAGTAAAAAACAAATTACTGTGCCTTACCCTTACCAAGTAGAAAAAAGGACTCTTCAAATCTCTTAGAGACCATATCCCATACTATGGAATACTGCTTTGACCCATATATCAAGTGACATGAAAGATGAGCTTTCAGTGTGGCCCAGAGTTGAAAGGAAATTCTGCATTAGGTCAAGGCTAAAACTATTAAGGAGATTGAGTCGATAATCAAAAACCTCCTGACAAAGACAAACTCTAGACCCGATGTCTTCACTAGTGAACCCAACCAAGTATCTAAAGGACAACGCCAATAATTCTCAAACTTTTCTAAAAACTGAAAAAGAGACAACTACAGACCAATATCTCTCACGAATGCTGATGTGAAAATCCTCAACAAAATACAAGCAAACCAAATTCAGGAGCATTAAATGGATTACATACCATGATTAAGTGGGATTTATTTCTGGAATCCAAGCATAGTTCAGCATATGAAAATTGATCAATATAATATATCACATTAGCAAAATGAAAGGAAAAAAACCACAATCATCAATTGATAAAGGAAACTCATGTAACAATATTCAAAACCCTTTTATGATAAAAACACTCAACAAACTAGCTAAAGAAGGAAACAACCTCTACCCAATAAAAGCCATGTATGGAAAACCCATAGTTAATATCATACTCAATGGTGAAAGACCAAAAGTTTTCCTCTCTGATTGAGAACAAGACAAAGATGCCCATTTTCACAATATCCATTTAACACAGTACTGGAAATACTAGCTAGGGCAAGGAGGAAGAAAAAAGGAAGAGACATCCAAAGTAGAAAGAGAGAAGTAAAATTATCTTTGTTCACAGATGACATAATCTTATATGTAGAAAACCGAAGGGTTCCACAAAAACAACAAAAGCCAAACCAAACAAAGGAAGGAAATCCCATTAGAACTGATAAAAGAGAATTCAGCAAAGTAGCAAAATACAAATTCTTCATGCAAAAATCAGGTGCATTTCTATACACTAATGGTGAACAACCTGAAAAGGAAATTAAGACAGTAATTTGCTTTAGATTAGCATCAAAAAGAATAAAATACTTACGAATTAAAAAAGAAAGTGAAAGACTTGTATACTATACATACATAAATGAAGAGATGCCATGTACATGGATTGGAAGACTTGATATAATGATGTCAATATTACCCAAAGCAATCTACAGATTCAGAGCAACTCCCATCAAATCTCAATGACATTTTTTTTCAGAAATAGAAAAATCCACCCTAAAATTCATATGGAATCTCAGGATTCATATGGAAACTCAAAATAGTTAAGACAATCTAGAAAAAGAACACCATTAGAAGACCCACACATCTTGATTTCAAAACTTACTACAAAGGTACAGTAATCAAAATAGTGTGGTATTGACAATGACAGATCTTTAGACCACTGGAATCAAATAGACAGCCCACAAATAAGTCCCACATGTATGGTTAAGTGATTTTCAACTTTCAATGGAGAAAAGACAGTCTTTTCAAGAAATGGTGCTGGGAAAACTGGATATCCAACATGCAAAAGAATGAAGGTAGACCCTTACCTAACACAATATACAAAAGTTTATCTTAAAATGGATCAAAGACCTACCTGTAAGAGCTAAAACTCTAAAACACAGTTGGGGGTGCCTGGGTGGCTCAGGTGGTTGAGCACCTGACTCCTGACTGGGGCTCAGGTCATGATCTCAAGGTTTGAGATGGAGCCCTGTGTTGGGCTCTGCGCTGGGCATGGAGCCTGCTTAAGATTTTCTTTCTCCCTCTCCCTCTGCCCCTTCCCTATATCCATTCACAAGTGCTCTCTCTTAAAAAAACAAACAAGCAAACAAACAAAAAACTATAGTGATACTGGATTTGTCAATGACTTTTTAAATATGAATTTGAATATGAATATGGCCTTAAAAAGCAATGAAATTTTGATACATGCTACAACATGGATGAACCCTGAAAACATCATGCTAAGTGAAATAAGCCACTCACAAAGGGACAAATACTGTATGATTCTACTTATATGAGGTCAAATACATAGACAGAAAATGTAACAGCGGTGACTAAGGGCTGAGGAGGGGTGATGATGAGGAGTTATTGTTTAATGGGGACAGAGTTTCTATAAGGAAGGTTAAAAGTTCTAGACCTGGATAGTGGTATGGCTGCCTGGTAACATAAATATACTAAGCGCCACTGCACTATGCCCTTGAAAATGACTAAAATGGTAAAATTTATGTTAAGTATATTTTATCACAATTAAAAAAAAAATTTAGTGGATCCTGTGGAACACTGCTCAGATGCCACTTTCAGAACCTAGATATCCATCACCCAAGAGTTGAGTCCTTCTCCAGGAACTGCCCTAGGCTGACAGGGGCTGCCTCTCTCAAATTTACATCCCCTCCCTGTTGACAGCCGACATCCAATGAGTGATCACTATGGGCTACAAATGGTCAACCCCTTTGCCTCTGAATGGCTGTCCTGGCCTCAGAGCTCCCTGTGCAGTTGGCTAAAGCCTCTCCTACCATAGAATCACAGTTCAAATTCTCCCTCTGCTCAAATTTGCTCAGAGATATTATTGCTGAGTCCCCCAACTAACCATCCTTGTATCCATCTCAGAGTCTGCTTCCTGGGGAACACAACCTAAGAGAAATGTATCTTGTTTAGTGTAATTTAGAAATAGAACTCCAATATTTCCCTTCTCCCACTGGGTACCTGATTCTCAGTCGGTCGTTTTCTGAGTAGAGGCGTAAAACATGTTCCCGTTCCTGGAAGAGGCAGACCTGTATATCGCTTAGAGCTTTCTGCAATTCCGCAATCTCTTCCTCCCTCTGCTGCAAATCCCATTCTAGTTTATGCTGGGGGGGAAAAAAGGTATTGAAAAGATACTGCACTTCATGGGAGTATCTCTGATTGGACCTGGTGGATCAGGTCATGCAGAAATTACAGAGTGGGGGCGCCTTGGTGGTTCAGTTGGTTGGACATCTGCCTTTGGCTCAGGCCATGATCCCAGGGTCCTGGGATCAAGCCCCATGTCAGGGTCCCTGCTCAGCAGGAAGCCTGCTTCTCCCTGTTTCCCCTGCTTGTGTTCCCTCTCTCCCTGTGTGTCTCTCTGTCAAATAATAAAATCTTAAAAAAAAAAAAAAAAAGAAAAGAAATATTACAGAGTGAATGGTTTCACCAACATGGAATTCAAATGACAACAACAGGTTGTGTCCAGACTTGAGTTTAACAGCTGCAGGGTGAGTGTGATGTTTGCCTATAACATCAAAGCTCCTGTATCTTCCTTTTACAGATTACAGAACCCTATAATGCCATGATTTACCTGTTCTAGTCACACTTCTTTTTTTTAATGCTTTCTATGTAATAAGGATTACAAAATTTTCAAAAAACATGGATAAAAAGGTATGATTCTTGCCCACAGAGTTGAAGAATTTTGTTGGAGGGGAGAGAAATGCAAACAACTAAAATGAAATAGTTATTTCATGAAAGAGAATGCATAGTAAAATGGTTGTTGGGAAAGTACAGTAGAGTAAAACCTCTGCAGGTTTTGGGAAGTCAGAGAACACAGGCAAAGCCGGAACTTGAAAGATGAAGACTGCTACAGACAACCAGAAGACAAGTACTCTAGGGAAAGGGAGAGAAATACCAAACCATCAGAGCCCTAAGTGTCTGGGTAACCCCAAGTATTTCAGTATTGCTGGAGTGGACAGCGAGAGGCAGAGTGGGGAAGTATGATATCCAGGCTGGATACTGGTATGGAGGACACTTTAATAGTTCGGGGGAGACATAATGAGAGTTGGAACCGATGTTGAGGGAACAGTGATTAAGTTGTTGGAATGGGTGCAGTGGCATTTAGGAAGCAGAATCAAAAGGACTTGCCAAGTGACAGAAGTAGGAGCTGGGGAGAATTGCAGGCAATGATGCCATTTACGGGACATGGAATAAAGAAAAAGCAAAGAGATAAGGAATGGAAGGAGGGGAAACATCAGTGGTACACATCATGTGTGGGTAGGGTAGGAGAGAGAGAGCAGTTCAGACATGGACATATTAACAAGGAACTCTGGAGAAAAGTGAGTCCACATTAGTTATTTGGTGTCATCACCTCATATGTGGTAGTAGAAGGCATGAATACAATGAGACCATATATGGTGGAATCTGGAACTTTGATACTTAAGACTAAGGAAGGGGAAGGCCGTTGACGGAGACTGAGAAAAACCGGTCAGAGAGATAAGACAGAAACTGGGAAAGGAAATCAAGAAAGGACAAGTCTTCAGAAAGGAGAGATCAATAGTGACAACTACGGCCAAGGCCATGAAGAGATCATTCTGACTAGCAGGTTCCAGGGACCACAGGGGGTGATTTTTAGTGGAGCAATGAGGACAGAGACCAAACTGCAATCAAGAGGTCATTGAGTGGGTGACAAAGTCAAGCTATTCTAAAGGTATGGTTGAGAAAGAGCCACCTACATAAGAAAGAAGTTAGAGGGGAAAGTCAACTACAGAAGGGTGTTTTTTTAAGTTGGGAAAGACTTGAGTAGGTTTATATACTGAGGACCAAAAGCCAATGTCAGGCAAGAAGTTAAAAATAGAACACACAGAGAAGAGAGATGATGAAGCAGGGTTTCTGAGGGGGAGAAAGGGTTGGGGGTCAGGGGGACTGCTGGATTAGTGCAGCTTGAACAGGCAGAGACAGCTCATCCCCGAAGCAGTAAGAGAGGAGACATGGATGTAGACGTAGGTAACTTGCATGGATGGGCAGAAAGGGAGCACATGTGTGATAGGTGGTGTTTCCTCCATGAACTCGGAAACAAGATAGCCAGAGAGAAGAGGACTAAGAAGGGGTTGCAGGCTGGTGGAGGGTGAAGGTATGGCACAGGTGTGCACAGGCCAAGAAAACTGCTGTATAGTGACTAAGGATATAGATGAACAAGTTTATCATGAATTTATTCTGTAATGATATGTAACCATGTTAGGACAATGGTTCTCAACAGGGGCGATTCTGCCTATGCCCCAGGAGAAACTGGGCAACGGCAGGCATTTTTGATGTGTCATGAACTGGGGATGGGGGGGATGGGAGAAGAGGTGCGCTACTGGTATCTGGTGAGTGGAGGCCAAGGGTGCTACTTCAAATCCTACAATGCACAGAACAGTCTTCACAACAAACAAGTACCAAGCCCCAAATGTCAATAATGCCAACGTTAAGAATCCTGCTCCAAGAGAAGAGGTGGTAGGGAACTGGGCGAAATTCTAGCTAGGGCTTGTGCTAGGCAAGCAAGGCAGAATAAGCAAGGGGTCCCATGTAGGCAGTACAGTTCCTGAAGTGAAGCCCAGGGGAGCCTGGATTAGAAAGGAAGGATGTGAGTTCAGAAGCTGGCAGGCAATGCTTAGAAAACCGAACTGTCAAGGAGCTATAGAGCTAACAATGACGTTAAATGAAGTCAGGTGTAAGGGGGTGAAAGATCTAGAAGTATACAAGAGCCCGAGATATAAGAGTTTAAGAGTTCCAGCAGCTGGGGGAGATTATGACCTAGTGAGGGACCCAAAAGGTGTATAGGTAGCTAGGCTGAGGCAGAAAGGAATAAAAAAATAATTTCTTAAATAAGATATCTGCTTATGGTACGAGCTGGAACTGCTCTCAGAAAGGAAAAGATTCAATCAGAGCCCTAAAAGGGTACAGCGTGTCATCCCTTTCACCTGCGCATCACAAGCTGCTTTGTAGAGTTCCAGTTTCTTCAGCAGTTCCTCATTTTCTTCCTCACACTCGGTCATCTTCTTTTGGTAATATTCAAGAAGCTCCTGAGAAGGGCAGAGGACAGCCAGACGATCTTCCGTGGAAGGCAAGGGAGTAGACTCCATTGAATCCAAGAAAGACATTCTCTTCCACTTGGTGGGACCGCTGAAGCTACAGGGAACATCGTGTTTGGAGACAGTCGTCGGCCTGTGAGAAATCAAAAAGGACATAGTCATTCAACGATGTGAACAGTTATGAGACACTGTAATTTCTTAAATAAAAATGTTTATGTTCTGGAAGTGCCATAATTAAGGTGCTCATAAACCTTTAAAGTTTGATGTTCTGGCTTAGTAAGTAGTTTTATGAACCAGTTTCCAAGTATTAAAGGCTTACAGCTAGATTCAAAATACATGTTAAAAGAGTAAAAAGATCATTAAAAATGAAATATTACCCAAGCAAGACCCGGTAATAACCGAAAATTTAATACTATTAAGACACAGAGCAAAAGAACACATTCCACTGCTGGTGGAGTCTAACTTGACACTACATAGAATAATTTGGCAGAATCTAGTAAAACCGCTATCCCTCTGTCCTAGAGAAACTCATGCATATGTGTACAAGGCAACACACATGAAAATGTTGATAGCAACATTATTTGTAATAACAAAACCGGTAAACCTTCCAGACATCCACTCAATAGGGTAATGGATGAATTGTGGTATATTTATATAAATGGAACATTACTCAAAGTCATTAGAAACAATGGATTAGAGATATCCAAATATCATTGAATCATTCAAACAACATTAAGCGGTAAAAAGTACGTAGATGCATATGTAGAAGATACTACCATTTAAGAATGGAACTTGCCAAATGAAACTTTTTAGGAACAGGTACATGTAAGTGGCAAAATTATTAAGAAAGGAAATGACAGGGGCGCCTGGGTGGCTCAGTGGGTTAAGCCGCTGCCTTCGGCTCAGGTCATGATCTCAGGGTCCTGGGATCGAGTCCCGCATCGGGCTCTCTGCTCAGCGGGGAGCCTGCTTCCCTCTCTCTCTCTCTGCCTGCCTCTCCATCTACTTGTAATTTCTCTCTGTCAAATAAATAAATAAAATCTTTAAAAAAAAAAAAAAAAAGAAAGGAAATGACAAATGTAAGATTCAGGATTAGAAGATAGAGCCTTAGTTAGTAACCACGCAATCACACCAGCATCAGAACGTTTAAATCACGCAGACCAAGACTAGACAAGACCAGAGGCTAATGAAAGGCTAGGCAAGAAGTTCTATTTGTTTGTTTTTAGCAAACAAGAGCGTTCAGCTGAAACAATGCCAAGTCAGAAAATACATGGTGTGGAAGTGGAAAAACCCTGTGAAAATTAATCCACTTTGGCTAACTCCCTGCAGAAACTTTATACTGGATTCCCAAAGCTGCAGTTAACAATGGAGATGGTCAGCACCTTTAATAAGAGTGTATAGAAGAGATATTAAAATTCACTTTCAGCTAGCACGAAGGGGGAAAAAAAATCCTAGAGTTTTCTCAATAACTAAAAGCTCATGACAGAAATGTTTTTTTACTTAATGTTTCATGTCTTCAAAGGGAGTTGCCTTGTAAGTACTCTGGGAAATAGACCAGTGGATGAACTAAGAGGTCCTGCTGAGCTTTTGCAGTGGAGAGTTGTTGCAAAGAGGATGAGGAGGATGTCTGTTGTGTGGGAAGCAGAGGGCAGAACCAGAATTAAAAGTCCCCTGCTTATGCATGCTGGTTGTCTCCTCTGTAACCCAGGATCCACGGGCACTATACCAGGCCCATTCAAACTGCCTGGATTCGGGTATCAACATTTAATATGTCCCAGTTTTGAATCTTAATGGCACTTAATAAGAATAGATAAATGACATGTAATATAGTTCAAATCCAGAGGTTGGAAACATGCTTCTAAAACCTTTCTAGTTTCTCAGCTAACTTAATGCTTCTGGCTACAGAACTCTTGATTCTTTAACAACTCGCAAATAGGCAAATGTCTTACTTTCTGCAGACGGGGGTACGCACTGGGGTAAAGTTCATGCTGTCCTCTTCACACCTGTCAAATACACAAAAATTCAGAATGAAGGGTCAGGAACAGACCAAAAAAACAAAAACAAAAACAAAAACAACAGTACAGGATACACAGACAGGTTTCATTTCCACCATCACATGCTGGTGAGAATGTGATGCTCTACAATGTAGGATTCTTTAAAGTGGTTCCAAATCCTGAAAATCTTTGACTTTTGAATCTTCATAAGGCATTTATCATTATTATTTTTGAATAAAATCATCATGGCATCTAATGTTTGGATGGAGAAGCACACACAAAAGAAAAGCCTCCTTAACATGGAGGTTGTCTGCAGCAATGCAAAACGAATTGACAGTCCTTTTGCTGAAAGAGGAGGGAGATGCAGAAATGTTCCTAACAAGGGACGGCAAATGGAAATTAATTTAGTTACACTAAATTTAAAATAAATGCAAAGCCACTGACATCTGGTGAACTTTATCTATTGCTTCATCTTAGAGAAAGAAAAAATTACTTTCAAGCTTTGTAAGGTCCACTTACAATCTCCATTCCGATTGCTAAGGTGGGGCTTGGGTTCCTCTATTTGAATAATCTTATCACAGAAATTTTCATGAAGATAACCTCACAGTCAGGGAGGGAACAGAAGAGAAGGAGAGAAGGGGAGAGAAGAGGAGAAGAAAGGGAGAGGAGGGAGGAGAGAAGGAGGGACAGAAGGGGAGAGTTTATTTTATTAGCTTTGGGGAATGCTGGCTTATCAAGCATGCTTTGTCAACCCATTCTGATCTTGGGCATGATGATGTAATATTCTGTTCTTGTGCTCTTTTAATCTGTATGTATCTGTTTATAATCTTCAGTCCTTTGGAGAAGAATTTCATGAACAAGAGTGAAGAGACCATCACTCTTGTTAATTCTAGATCACTTTCCCGCTTGGAACCCCAGAATGCCTTTGCACCTCCTCCTTAAAACCTTTCTTCATTTGCCTTCTAGGACACCAGAGGTTCCTGGTTTTCTTTCTTCTTCACTGGTCATTAATTTTCAGTCACTGCCTTCTTTTCATAGGGCCTTGGTGACTGTATAAAGTGTCAGTTTTAGGGGCAACTGGGTGGCTCAGCCAGTTAAGTGTCTGCCTTCAACTCAGGTCATGACCCTGGAGTCCTGGGATTGAACCCCACATCAGGTTCCCTGCTTAGCGGGGAGCCTGCTTCTCCCCCTCCCTCTGTCCTATCCCTCCCCTAACTCGTGAACTCTCTCTCAAACGAATAAATAAAAAATCCCCCAAAAAATGGGCGCCTGGGTGGCTCAGTGGGTTAAGCCGCTGCCTTCGGCTCAGGTCATGATCTCAGGGTCCTGGGATTGAGTCCTGCATCGGGCTCTCTGCTCAGCAGGGAGCCTGCTTCTTCCTCTCTCTCTCTGCCTGCCTCTCTGCCTACTTGTAATCTCTCTCTGTCAAATAAATAAATAAAATCTTTAAAAAAAAAAAAAGTGTCAAAAAAAAAAAGTGTCATTCTTAAATACCACATACACACTAATCGTTTTCAAATTCCTACCTCCAGGGCTAACTCTGGCCTCCACTCCACTCATACCTATCTCATTGCCCTATTTATCTCCACTTGGATGTCTAACAGGTCTCTCAAGCTTCCCAAGTACAAAACCAAGTTCCTGATAAACACCTACCACCAAAACCTGCTCTTCTCTCAGAATTCTACATTCCAGTGATTACTACCTCTATCTTGCCAATTGCTTATGACCAAAAACCTTGGAGAAATTTTACTCCTCTTGTCCTACATGCTCAATCCAAGAGCAAATCCCCTTAGCTCTACCACCAAAATACCTAGAATCAGACAGTGGCTTATGCCCATGCTGCCCTGGTCCAACTCACTACAATCTCTTGCTTGGAGGACTAAAATAGCCTCTTTATCGGGTCTCTTTGCTTCCACTTTCAAATTTAGCCCTTGCAGTCTATTTTCAACACAGCAGTTAGATTATCTAAAATGTTAAGTCAAGGGAGGCCTGGGTTCAGTCACTTAAGCATCTGCCTTCGACTCAGGTCATGATCCCAGGGTCCTGGGATGGAGTCCCACATCTGGCTCCCTGTTCAGCAGGAAACCTGCTTCTCCCTCTCCCACTCGCCCTGCTTGTGTTCCGTCTCTTGCTGTGTCTGTCAAATAAGTAAAGAAAATCTTTTCAAAAATTAAAAAATAAAAAATAAGTAAAATGTAAGTCACAACACAAAATTCCTCTGCTCAAAAGCTTCCTACGACTTTTAATTTTAGTCAGAAAGCCAAAGTCTTTAAAATGGCTTCCAAGGTCCTACATGATCTGGCTACCCCAGGACTTCTGTGGCTTCACCTAGAACTCTCCCCCTGCTCAATGTGCCACCAATGCTGGCCTCTGCTGTTCTTCAAACATGCCAGATAAACCTTTACCTCAGACTTCCACCTTCTACTTCATTTATGATGTTCTTTTCCGATTTACCTATATATGGCTTTCTCCCTCTCCTTGAGGGTTTTACTGTCGCCTTCTTGGTAAAGTCTTCTCTGACCTTCTGGCATCTCCTTACCTACCTTCTCTGCTTCACTTTTATGTCACTGACATAACTAGAAAATCAGTTTCTGCTTCTGTCATTCCATTAGCTTCTTTCTGCCCACCAACCCTTCAAGCATGCCATCTCTTTTTCTCACTCTCTCCTTTAAATGACTACTCTCCTCCTTTAAACTCACTTCCTTCCACAAAGCTTCTTCAAACTGGGTGAATTTGTCTCTTGTAAAAAACAACCTAGAAAATAAAAATGGTAATTGGGTTGGTATGGTAGGATTATGGGCAACATTTTTTTTAACAGCTTTATAGAGATATAATTAGATAATTCACATTCCATACAACTCAAAGTGTACAATTCAGTGATTTTAGTATACTCAGATATGTGCAACTCTCACAATTACAGAACATTTTCATCACTTCAAGAAATCCTATAACCTTTAGCCATCAGCCGTGTGTTCCACCTCCCCCCAAGCCCTAAGCAACTACTAATCTACTTTCTATTACCTTTTTTTTTAAAGATTTTATTTATTTTTTATTTATTTTTTGACAGAGAGAAAGATCACAAGTAGGCAGGGAGGCAGGCAGAAAGAGAGGGGGAAGCAGGCTCCCTGCTGCACAGAGAGCCCAATGCAGGGTTCAATGCCAGGACACTGAGATCATGACCTGAGCTGAAGGCAGAGGCTTAATCCACTGAGCCACCCAGGTGCCCTGCTTTCTATTTCTATAGAGCTCCTTAATTTGGACTTCCATAAGAATGAGATCATATAGTATGTGGTCCTTTTGTGGCTGGCTATGACGGATTTCTTTCACTTAGCATGATGTTTTCAAGGTTCATCCATGTTGTAGCAGGTGTTAGTTTTTCTATATATATATAGGAATATATAGTATTCCTATATATGGCCAAATAATATTCCCTTTTATAAATACAGGTGACATCTTAAAGATGAATGTCACTGTTCTACAACTATTTAAGAGTAACTTGGAACTTTTTTTTTTTTTAAATAATCTTTTGAGTCATTTGTTTGTTTGTTTTTAAAGTAATCTCTATGCCCAATGTGGGGCTCAAACTCAAGACCCCAAGATGAAGAGTTGCATGCTCAGGCCCCTTTGGGTGAATCAGTGGGTTGGCCAGCCAACTTTTGCTTTTGGCTTGGGTTATGATCTCAGGGTCCTGGGATTGAGCCCTGAGTTAGGCTCCATGCTCCGCGGGGAGTCTGCTCAAGGATTCTCTCCCTCTCCCTTTCCCACTGTTTGTGCATGCTCTTCCTCTCTCAAATAAATAAATAAATCTTAAAAAAAAAAAAAAGAGAGTTGCATGCTCTACCAACTGAGCCAGCCAGGCACCGCAGAATATCTTGGAACTTTTAAAGAGCCTTCTAAGAACCTGTAACTTCTCTTCTTCCTTATAGTAACTATCCTCATTCCTTCTCTTGCCTGTGACTACTGCAGGTCAACAAAAACGGTATCTACATTCACATCTCATTTCGTTTTATAAACCTCTCACAGTCTGACTTCTACAACATCTGGAAGGCAGCTATGCTCACCACTATACTACCAACGCCTACTATAACATCGGAATTGAAGTTATTTTCTTGGTCATTAGACACCCAAATGAATGAATTCAGCTGCTTTCTTGGTTTTCCATCCTCCACCCAGCAAGTCACTCCTCGATTTATTTATTTATTTATTTTTAAAAGATTTTTATTTATGTATTTATTTGAAAGAGAGAATACGCAGGGAGATGGAGTAGCAGGTGTCCCCAGTGAGCAAGGAGCCCGATGTGGGACTCGATCCCAGGGCCCTGGGATCATGACCTGAGCATCCCCACTCCTCAATTTATACGCTTACTTTGATAGTAATGATCACCTTTTTTAAAATACTGTAGTTCAGGGACACCTGGGTGGCTCAGTTGGTTAAGCGGCTGCCTTCGGCTCAGGTCATGATCCCAGCGTCCTGGGATCGAGTCCCACATGGGGCTCCTTGCTTGGCAGGGAGCCTGCTTCTCCCTCTGCCTCTGCTGCCACTCTGCCTGCCTGTGTTCGCTCTCTCTCTGGCAAATAAATAAATAAAATCTTTTTAAAAAATTTTGTAGTTCAGAGCTTGGGCTCTGAAATCAAAAAGGCTTGGCTTTCAGTCAAAGCTCTTTTCCTTATTAGATGTGTGATGAGGCAAGTTACTTCACCTCTCTACACTCGAGTTACTTATTAAAAGAGAAGGAGAATAGCATTTATAATAGGTTGGTGTAAGAATTAAATGAAATAATGAATAAAAGGGCTGAGCACAGTGTTTGATACGCCAGTGCTCAATAAATGGAGATCATTATTATTTTTACTGATAATTTTCCTCTCTTGGTTCAAAAGGTTCTGTCTTCAGCTTTCTTTTCTACTTCCTCTAACCACTTCTGTGGGAACATCATTACTCTCACTGCGTTTATGACTACCTCATTATCTAAAACACTCCCTGGCACAGAGTAATAATTATCATTGAATAAACAAATAACATCTTTCAATATTTTGATTTGAATTTTCAATTATACACCCCCCACAACAACTCTGTCAAGTATTTTTTATTATTCCTTAGTTCTACAAATGAGGAAATTGAGGGCTTAGACTATCCTGGAATGAGGGAACATTGGAACGCATTTCCAGGACCTCCAAATTCTACACCCCGTTTACATTTCATCCCGCTGTTGACTCCCTCTTGCTATGGCTCCCCAATCCTCCAACACCTCCCTGAACCCTTTCACTTTGCACGTCCTAACTTCCCTCTTCCGGTCCCCGCACCTACTTCTCCCTCGCTAAGTTTTTTTAGTCTATGGCCCCATTCCCCAATCCCAGCATCCTAAACCCAAAACTCTGTACTCACGCCACACTAAGCCTCCGAGTCAGAGACCCCAACCGAAAAACAAAACTTAAATCCGGTAGCGAAGCGGCGCCACTGAGTATGCACGAATCTGTCCAATCGTCCACGAGTTTACACGACCCTTTGGATTGCGCACCAATAGGAAGGCTATTCACACAGAGACACGCCCCCCCCGTTCCCCGCCCTTTCTCGCTACGGGCCTAACCGCGCAGAGATCGCCGGGAAGTGTAGTTTTACTTCTGCACACAGCTTCCCCGGTTGGAGATGTAAACCGATTGCAGCCCAGGCCATCTCAGGACTGGCAGGGTGCTGTTTGGGGTCAAAACGCACTAGTTCTGGGCACACCCAGTTTAAGCTTGCTCAACTACTTTCTTTTCATGAAAAATTATGCAGGCACGCGATGCATAATTATGGAATGGATCACAGGATTATTATATGTTGCAATTTATAAACTTATATTAAGGTGAATTTTCTAAGAAAATAGTTTCTTTTTCAATGACCTGGTGGCCTAGAGCCAAGATAGGACCTGTGGTTCACTTTCTACAGAGAATTATGTATATAATGCTACTAATTTTGTCAGATAGCAGACACTACTTCCTTTTCCTGAAATTTGTGAAAGACTGGCTTTAATCATATTAAGCTAGTTCAAAATCAATTGTAGTCAGGCACCTGGGTGGTTCAGTAGTTAAGGGTCTGCCTTCCGCTCAGGTCATGGTCCCAGGGTCCTGGGATCCAGCCCTACATCCGGCTCCTTGCTCTGCAGGAAGCCTGCTTCTCCCTCTCCCACTCCCCCTGCTTGTGCTCCCTCTCTCACTGTGTCTCTCACTGTCAAATAAATTTTAAAAATCTTAAAAAAAAATCAATTGTAGTCTCATCTTTCCAGAAGAGCAAGGTGTAGGGGTAGGGTAAAGGCACTTCATCTCAGAGCTGCAGCTACTGCTGTGGAAAAGCTGGGACTTCTCACTGGTGTCACTTGACGTCTTCTAATTTACTTTTTTCTGTCTTGTGATTTCTTGTGATTTTTCTCTGTTAGTTACATCAAGTTCTTCCCAGACATTAAAAAAAAAATTAGATCTTCCTAGACATATGAACTCAGTATTTTTGTCTCTCTTTTGGGCCTTACATTTTAAAAAAGCAAAACAAAACCATGGTGATCTTATTTTCATACCAGCTCTTATATATTATATATTCTATAAGATATTCTATTTATTTCTACTCTGTGTCTCATTACCTTTCACTTGGGCTACTATAATAGGTTTCAAACTGGTGTTTTTTCCTTCTCCAATCCATTCATAAAAGGTGATTTTTTTTTTTAAAGCACACTTCTGAACATGTCACACTTCTGCTCATAAATTTTTGGTGACTCCCTAAGAGTAGAGAATAAGTCCAGATAGTAATATGGCATTCAAATACTGACACATTCTGACTCTACTTATCTCTATTATATAATAATTAACTGGTTATTTTCTGAATGTAGTATGGACTTCCTAGTTTTGGTGCACACCCTTCCTTTTATCTGGATTGACTCTCTTCAGGAATCTTTACCCATAAACTTCCGGTGAAGGCCAGCACAAATACCATCTCCTTTACTGGAAGTAATCCTTTCTGTTTTGATACTCATTTAGCAATTCGTCAACTTATTTTTACTACATAGCTTCTGTTCAAATGTCATCAATCTTGAGTCCTTCTCTGACTATCCTAGCCTCCCTTACCATCCTTTCACTTCCTGCCTTCTCTACTTTCACAAGATCTTATCAGCACCTAAAATCATATTTATTGGCTTGTGCTTATTATCTTGAATCCCCTCACCCTGAAAAAGTAAGTTCTATGTCTTTTTTGTTGTTGTTCATGTCATATATCCAGCATCTGGAAGAGTGCCTGGCACAAAGCAGATGCTCAAAAGTTGTGGCCAAATGAATAAATGCATGTGTAACATTCTTCCCTACACATGTATTGCCTCTCCTGTTGAATTGCTCTTCTTCTTCCACTCTATGTCAAGGTTAATGTGTCATCATTCATTCAAATGCCAAAGGGTTATCCTCAGCGCCCCCTCCTCTCTCTCACAACCAACCACCTAACATCGAACTGATTTTTTTTCTTTAAAGATTTTATTTATTTATTTGACAGACAGAGATCACAAGTCAGCAGAGAGGCAGGCAGAGAGAAGAGGAAGCAGGCTCCTTGCTGAGCAGAGAGCCCGATGCGGGGCTCGATCCCAGGACCCTGGGACCATGACCTGAGCAGAAGGCAGAGGCTTTAACCCACTGAGTCACCCAGGCACCCCTGATTTTTTTTGTTTTCTTTAAAACACTCTGTTGGCAGAGGATCAATCAAGAACAACACCTGAAGATTTGGGAGGTTGCAATGATAATTCATGCGAAGGAAAAGGCCTAACTAAACAAGGAAGGCAATGATGGGAATATGAAGAGGAAAATGGGAGATATTTAAAAGTTCCAACTGGCTGGATCCAAGACAGGGATACTATCTGGAGTAGCTGACATTAATCAGAATGGGAAATACAAGGAGCACCTGGTTAGGTCAGTTGGTGGAGAGTGCAACTCTTGATCTTGGGGTTGTAAGTTTGAGCCACATGTTGGGTATAGGGATCACTTAAAAATAAAATCTAAAAAAAAAGAAAAAAAGAAAAGAAAAGAAAAGAATAGGAAATACAAGAAGAAGAATATGTATGGAGACTATGAGAAGAAGAGCCTGGCAAACTCTTACTTGGTATATTCTCCTGCTCTCAGGGGCGCCTGGGTGGTGCAGTTGGTTAACCATCTGACTCTTGGTTTCCACTCAGGTTGTGATCTCAGGTTTGTGAGATCAAGCCCATGTCAGTCTCTGCACTCAGCAGGGAGTCTGCTTGAGACTCTCTCTCCCTCTCCCTCTGCCCCTCCCCCTGGTCACATGTGTGTGCACTTGAGCTCTTCTCTCATAAAATAAATATTTTTTTAAAAATTGTATGGTCTCTTACCTTAGTTGAGCCCTCAGAAGCAAAGAACAACACTTCTCAGGAAACATTTGCTCCTTCTCCAGTTTCCCACAGTATTATGTGGGAATATATAATATTATGCCCATTTTGGGCTTTCACAATTTGCTTTAAGTCCTTAAGGAAGCTCTCCTAACTTTCTCTTTGTTTCCCAAAGTCACCAACTGCTTTAACTTCTTGCCTTCTCACTCACTCACTTAACAGCACTGTACTTGTACTTGCTTCCTTCCTCCCTGCTTCAGAGGAAGGGGTATCCCTGCTCCCATCATGTGCTAGTTTCTTCATCTCTTTAGGGACTTCCATTTTTCTCTTATTATCTTCAACCTCCTGTTCTCCATTAGTTATTCCTTCTCTTTCGACTCTTTCATTGTTTATGTTAATTCAAATGATAGGATAAACCAGCAGTCCCCAAAGTCTGGTCAAAAGATCTCGTTTGTCCCCAGATCCATGTTGATCCCTGAAGGTCTTCAAGTCAAAATTTTCATATTAATACTAAGATGTTAATTGGGTTTTTTTTGTTGTTGTTGTTTTTACCAGTGACATTAGCACTGATAGTGCAAAAGCAGTGATTGGTAAGACTCGGTTCTTTAGTGACACCAAACTGTACTTGCAAACATTGTCTTCATTACACACAGTAATGGTTTAAAAAAAAAAAGCCAGTTTCATTTAAGAATGCCCATGATGAGGCAGTAAAAGTGATTAGTTTTAATAAACCATGGCTCTGGAACATGTCTTTTTAATAGTCTGTGTGCTGAAATAGGAAGTACAAATAAAGGAGTTCCATTGCATAGAGAAGCAGGAGGGTTTCCTCAAGGAAAAGGACTTACAAGCTAAACTAGCTACTTTTTTCATGGATTGCCAGAGAGTCTAACAGATAAATGATGTCTAATTTGATCTTGATATGTGACATTTTTTGGGAAAATGAACAATGTGAGCCCATTTATTCAAGGGAAACAACTGATGGAATTTGTTGACAATGAAAATTTGAGCTTTAAATGAAAATTATGTTTTGGAAAACTTGTTTCTCTTACTCTGAGTTTGACAGCCTCCCAGTTTTCTGAGATCATCAGTGGTGATATTGTCATGATTTTAAAATATTATATAATTATGTGCATCAACATTGGGAAGACCTGTATAACTCAGTTATAATATTGAACTAATATTTTCAAAACCATCAATGTGAGATATTACTAAGTCAGGATTGATTTAAAAACCTATTCAAGGGTCACCTGGATGACTCAGTCAGTTAAGCGGCTGCCTTTGGCTCAGGTCATGATTCCAGCATCCTGGGATCGAGTCCCATATCGGGGTCCTTGCTACGCAGGGAGTATGCTTCTCCCTCTGCCTCTGCCTGCCACTCTGGCTACCTGTGCTCTCTCTGTCTCTCTGACAAATAAATAAATAAAATCGTTAAAAATAAATAAATAAATAAATAAATCCATTCAAGGGCAATGTTGATTGCCATTTTAATGTAACAGAGTTCAAAAAGTTCATGGATAAAGTTTTAGATTCTACATTGCTAGTCTTTAAGAAATTACAATTATCTGAAAAAGCCGAATTTTGGAAAAATACTATTTCCTTTCCTATTACATATCTATGTGATACTGTGTTTTTTCATGTCTTTCAACCCAAACAACATATCATAGAAAATTGAGTGCAGAAACATGTATAAGAATCCAGCTTGAGGGCGCCTGGGTGGCTCAGTGGGTTAAGCCGCTGCCTTCGGCTCAGGTCATGATCTCAGGGTCCTGGGATTGAGCCCCGCATCGGGCTCTCTGCTCAGCAGGGAGCCTGCTTCCCTCTCTCTCTCTGCCTGCCTCTCCTACTACTTGTGATTTCTCTCTGTCAAATAAATAAATAAAATCTTTAAAAAAAAAAAAAAAAGAATCCAGCTTGATCCCGCAAAGCCAAATATTAAAAAGTTTTTTTTTTAAATGTAAACCAAAGCCACTATCATTAAATGTCTTTTGGAAAATATTGTTACTATATATAAAAATATATTTATATCAACATATGTGATGATTTGGGGATGAAATTAGTGTTTAATCATTGAACTTTGAGTAAAGCAGATTGTTCTTCATAATATAGGGGGACCTCATCTCATCAGCTGGAATAGAACAAAAGTCCAGGGGGCGCTTGCGTGGCTCAGTTGGTTGAGTGACTGCCTTCAGCTCAGGTCATGATCCTGGACTTCCAGGATCTAGTCCCACATCGGGCTCCCAGCTCCCTGGGGAGTCTGCTTCTCCCTCTGACCTCCTCCTCTCTCATGCTCTCTCTCACTCATTCTCTCTCAAATAAATAAATAAAATCTTAAAAAAGAAAGAAAGAAAGAAAGAAAGAAAAGAACAAAAACCCAGCCTCCCCAAGCAAGACAGAATTCTCCTTCAGAGTGCCTTCAGAATTCATCTGTATAATCATCAGCTTCTCTGGGACTCCAGCCTGCTAGCCCACACTGCAGATTTTGGACTTGCTAGCCTCCATAATTGGGTGAGCTAATTCCTCATACTAACTTTCTCTTCATATACACACATTCTGTTGGTCCTATTTCTTTGGAGAAAGTTGACCAATACGACATGTAATGAGTTTATTATTTTTAGTTTTAAATGAGTAAATATTTTAAACACTTCTTAGTTTTAATTTCTAATATAGTAGATATCCATGTATACCAAGACGTTTGGGGGCTCTCAATAATTCTTAATAAAAGTGGTCCTGAAACTTGGGGTGCCTGGGTGGCTCAGTTGGTTGAGTGACTGCCTTTGGCTCGAGTCCTGATCCCGGAATCCAGGGATCGAGTCCCACATCAGGCTCCCAGCTCCATGGGGAGTCTGTTTCTCCCTCTGACCTCCCCTCTCATGCTCTCTCCCTCTATCTCTCTCTCCCTCAAATAAATAAATAAAATCTTAAAAAAAAAAAGTAGTCCTGAGACCAAAAGTTAGACCAAAAAGTTTGAGAACCACTGGTAAAAACTGTATTTGAAACAAAATAGCTTTTCCTTTAAAATTCAATAATTTTGACTGTTGGATCTCTGAAATCAGCCTTCCATTAGTCCAAATTTATGAACTTTTTTAATGTGTTTTTTTTTTTAAATTCAGAGATCACAGCCTAGCTAAATGATTATTAGAGTTGGGTGTTCGTTTTATCCACTTCTAATGCTAAGGATAGCAAATTTAGATAACACCTAATACTTTAATATTATTTAATTTCTTTCTCAAACGTTTTTAGGAACTGCTTAGGTAATGCAAATAGCACTTTTAAACTCCAGAGAAACCGAACTGTTCTGCCCAGAGATCTAACTAAATACTACGAACAGTCAGTTTAACAGTCTCTATGCAGAAAGGCCTCATAGGAGCTGATTAAACACAAGTCTGAGATCTTTATGATATTGATGCTTAAAGGGATGGGCATGAGGGGATGAGAGTCGCTTCACTTTCCTTTCCTGAGGGGAGCATCAGAATCTCCTGTGGGAGAAACTGGAGGAGTTTTTTTTTCCCCATTCCCGGTGGAGATATTCACTGCCCTTCTCTTATAGACTCATTGCCTAAGGGACTGCTATAGATTACTTGGGCATATCAAAGTAAAGACATGATTGAGGATAATTTTTCTGTGATTTTATATTCTAGAGAGACAATTTAAAATAAAGTACTTGGTGGGGCACCTGGGTGGCTCAGTGGGTTAAGCCGCTGCCTTCAGCTCAGGTCGTGATCTCGCGTCCCGGAATCGAGTCCCGCATCGGGCTCTCTGCTCGGCGGGGAGCCTGCTTCCTCCTCTCTTTCTCTCTGCCTGCCTCTCTGCCTACTTGTGATCTCTCTCTGTCAAATAAATTAATAAAATCTTTAAAAAAATAAAATAAAATAAAGTACTTGGTAAGTATAACTCAAAAGACTAAAAGGAAATAAAGAGAAACAAAGCTTTTAGGAGTTGTGCTTATTCTGAGGGTCAGTCATGGCTTTGTTGTTCTATTAATAATATGAAAGCAAAACCATTATACTTTAATTACATATTTAATGATTATTTCAGTGTTACTTTACTTGGAATTTCATTATTTCTCTTTTTTGGTTAATAATTTCGATTTTCAAGTTTAAATAGTACAAAATCTGACTTTGATGTGATTCATTATGATTGTATGCAATGAATTACACTTTTCTTTCTCTCCGTGCCTTTGCAATGTGATATTATTGTTCTTCCCATGAAAACACTTAGCCTGTTTCACTGCCCTATTGAATCTGGGCTAGCCTTATGATTTGCTTTGACCAACAGAATGTGACAGAAGTGATCTTGTATACTTTGGAGCCTAGGACTTAGGCCCCGCCTTCCACTCTCATACTCTTAGAATGTTTCACCATCCTATGAAAAAGCACAGTCTATTCTACCAAGCATGAGCAGTCATGCGGAGAATGGACCCAGCCAACAGCCAGCACCAGCTGCCAGAGATGTGATGAAGCCAATTTGGATCCTCCAACTTCAGTTAAGCTGTCAGATGTCTGTAGCTGCATGAGTGATCCCAGGGGAACCATGCAAACAACAGATTTCCAACCCACAAAATTGCAGTAATAGTTTTCATTTTAAGCCACTAAGTTTTTTTAGCCACTAAGTTTTGATGTGGTTTGTTACATAACAAAGACTAACTGAAACAAGTGTTTGTGTGGGGGGCCTGGGTGGCTTAGTGGATTAAGTGTCTGTCTCCGGCTCAGGTCATGATCCCAGGATCCTGGGATGGAGCCCCACATCAGGCTCCCTGTTCAGTGGGGAGTCTACTTTTCCCTCTCCCTCTCCCACTTCCCCTGCTTGTGTTCTCTCTGTCGAATGAATTAATAAAATCTTTTTTTAAAAGTGTGTATGGGGTTTAGACTGGTGGGTGTGAGTAACTGGGTGTGAATTTTTATGGATGCTAAAATCAAGTAAGGGATATTACATATGCCACACCCTGGTAGAGTCTCAAAATTTGTTATATGTAAACGTAGGATGAGTCAGTGAAACACAAGGTAAATTTATTGGGTGAATCCATCCGCTCATTCAACAGATATTTATTTAGCCAACATTTATTGCACGCCTTTATACACCAACCACTATTTTAGGAATGGGGCTACAATGGTCCATAAAACAGACTCTGCACCTGCCTTTGTATAGCTTAAAGTCTGAGGAAAAAAGGCATTTAAGCAATTTCAAAAAAGTCTGATGAGGAAGTACAGGTTGCTGCTGAGTAAATAACTTTCGAAAGTTAGGGAAGGTTTTCCAGAAGAAGTGATATTTGACCTGATAGATGAAAGAGGAGTAGGTCAAGGGCACATAGTGTCTCAGGTAAATGTCTGCCTTCTGCTCGAGTTATGATCTCAGGGTCTTGAGATCAAGCCCCACACTAGGCACCCAGCTTAGCAGGGAGTCTGCTTGTCCCTCTCCCTCTGCCCCTCACCCCGCTCATGCTCTCTCTCTCTCAAATAAATAAATAAAATCTTTAAAGAAAGAGAGAGAGGAAGAGAAGTAGGTCAGAAAGGAGATATATGAAACTGTGGGGTGGGATCAGGAGAGTAAAACATGTTTCAGACAGAGGAAACATATCTGTGAAGGCTCAGAGATGAGAGAAAACATGGTGCATTAAAGCCATCACAAAACTCTTGGTGTGGTATATGGAGAAGCATAGCAAGTGAAGTTTGGGAGTAAGATGGATTTTAGACAAAGCAATCTGACTACAGAGAAGAATGGGATTGGAGATGGGGGTAAGAACTGAGCTATCATAGTTCAGGTGGGAGAGAACTTAAATTAGGATAGAGATAATGAGAATAGGGAGGCATGGGTGAATTCAAGACTTAGGTGACGCAGTCTCTAGACTTGACATCTGATTATGCATAGTAAGGGAGCAGTAGAGGATTTCTGGCTCAGGCAGCTGAGTAGGTGGATGAAGTCATTCATGGAAACTGGAAACACTGAAAAAAACTGTAGGTACTTGAATTAACCAAGTGGGCTTATCTAGTATCTAGCGAGATGTATTGGTTTGTAACACGAAAGAAAAATCTTGGCTGGAAATACAGTTTTGGGAATCATCAACTATAGTTGGCAATTTAGGTCCTGGGGTAGCGGAGGTTGCCCAGGGAGTATGAGGAAAAGCCCTGGAAAGGAAGTCTTCCTTCCAGTAAATAATACTGGAACTACCACTTCATGGTTTCTTCTTTAATTCTTTCTACGTTATTTGCCCACAATTTGGAGTACGTGGAGATGTACACTGGCATAGAAATTTTTGACAAGCAGGATCAGAAGGTTGCAATAGCTTTTACAGCATACTGACAAAGGTTTACGGAGCGTGTGGTAGCAGAGTGAGGTGCTTGCTGTTGAGATGACTTGGGATCAATTGCTGGAAAAACAAGGTCAAGAGCGGTTGCCTCCATGTGCACGAAAAGCAATTCCTAGATGATGGCTAAAATCGGCTGGCAGGATTTGGGGGGTTAGATTCGACCTGAACCTGTTGTCATGGAGATGAGGCGGCTATAAATTGGCCGAGTGAGCGTATTCAGAAGGGAGACTAACTATCAAAAGACTAAAGAAAGAGATTCCGAAAAAGTGAGTTACGTGGAAAGAGACAAGAAGGTTAAAACACGCCGCGGTACCCGGGCAGTGAGATAGTACCGCCTAGGGCTGGCTGAGTTTGTTTTCGTGTCATTTGTACACAAAGGGGAACAGAGCCCTCCTCACCGGAAGCAGAACCTCTGCCCTCTGGGGCATTACACATTCCTCCGCGCCGGAAGAGTGCGTTCCCCCTGAGCTCCGGCTGTTTTCCTCTCAGCGCTCTCTTCCCTAAAGGAACGCTCGTGGAACCTCCGGGGTCGGCCGCTTGAAGCCGTCGGACAGAGCAGAACTTTCGTAGACGAGGAGATTAGGAGCCATACCCGGCTGTCGGCAAAGGGAGGAAGAAGGAAGGCCCTACGACGAGGCGTCGCGTTGCTGCGGAGGGATTCTGTTTCTGTGGTGGCGGAGGGATTTGACAGTACGTTAACTTCCGGAAAAGTCCTGACCCAGAGAGGAAAAACCCCGAAGGAAACAATAACAAACGAGAAGAGGAAGCGATTGTGGGGTTCCTGTGTTGAGCAGTTCTTGTCCGAGAAGATGAGCTTTGGCGGCTGTCAGGAGACGTGAGAGGGTTCGGAGGGCTTCAGCCAGCCTTTCTCCACCTGTTCCCCGCCTCCTCCCCACCGGGGGGGCCCTCCGGGTATTGCCATGGCAGGCGTGGGGCCGGGGGGCTACGCGGCGGAGTTTGTGCCACCTCCCGAGTGCCCAGTCTTTGAGCCCAGCTGGGAGGAATTCACGGACCCGCTCAGCTTTATCGGCCGCATCCGGCCTCTGGCGGAAAAAACCGGCATCTGCAAAATCCGACCGCCCAAGGTACCAGAGTCCGAGGAGAGAGGGCAGGGAGAGTGCTTTAGCTTTACTTTTCGGGTCCTTCTGCCCTTTCATATTTACTCTCTTGTTTCTCAACAACTAGAAGCTAAGTTTCTCGATGTTCTTGCCTTGGTTTCTTTTGCAGGCTTTATGTGGTAGGTACGTCTGAACGCGAGAGTGGTGTCCCAGGGGCCTTTCCGCCTAGAACTTGGGAGCTGGTACTTCTCTTCTTGATTGTAGGCAGGGGTAACAAAAGCCTTTCGTTGGCCGAGATGGTGTTTAAAGTGTTAGGGCATGACACGTCCTACCCTCCTGCACTGTGCTCATTATGGTGCTTTAGTAAAAACTGCCCTTGCATTTACTTTTTTCTTTTTATCCAACTTCTATTAGTGCTTAATTTATTAAATATTTGCAGGCCTCGTCTCGAGGGTAAGGTTTCTTAAACGGTAATCTGAGATCTAGTTGTCCCCTAAGATGGTATTTCCAAACAAGAACCCTAGACTCCGTTGCTGCAATGAAAGAGGCTTCCCAGGGGAAAAGGAGAAGCATTTATTTTAGAATTTGGTGGCTTAAGAGGAATTAGTCAACAATAGAGGTGAAAGCAAACGTTGAATCTTTTGACATAAGGAACCAAGATTCAAAGATTTATGAATTGCAATTATTGCAAATTACTGTTCGCCTGTAGGTTTTTATAATCCTCCGTCTTTAAAGCAAGGAAAGCCAAGACTACGCCTTTGGGGGAATTAGTGCCCCAAGAGGTTGTGTGATTTGCTCAAGGTCAAAAGGGTTTTTTTCTTTACCCGTTAGACCAGCATTTTCCAAATGCTATTCTTGGTCCACTTGCACAAGGCTCAACCAGATGCTTGTTAAAATGCAGATCTCTAGGCCCCTTTTCAGACTAGAATAAATTTCTGGATGTGGCAGTTCTAGAATGTGCTTTTCCAGCACGTATTCTCAGATGATGCTTAATGCACATTAAAGTTTGTGAACTATTGCCTTCGGTGCTTCTTAAAGGGACTCCTTGCTTTGTGTTTTTGTCTACTAATCAGAATAAAAGGTGAAGTACTGTTTTCCGTGTTGCATTTTAAAAAGTGTCTCCTCTCACCACAGACAACCACAAGTGGTGGGCACCCTAGAGAATAAAAAGAGTTTAAGATAGGAGGGAGGAGCAGGAGCTAATTTAGCACCTACATAGTATTTCACTTAATATTCTTTGAAACCTTAGTGGGTAAATAACATCTCATTTTACAGATGAGACAGGTTTGAATAAGTTACATAACTTACCAAATGTATGATCTTGGGTGAGTGGCAAGGTAGATTTTGAACCTAGATCAGTCTGTTTGATTCTAAAACCCAGACACGCTGCTAAACCTGTTTGTGCTTAATGAATTTGGTTAAGATTTATAAACTGTTAATCACAGGCAAAAGATTAAAAACTGATTGCTATGATAATTGGTGGTATATGCATTGCCATCTTCCTAAAGCTTCATTTAACTGTTTAGCTATCAAAATTACTTAATACTGGCAAAACTTGAAGACTGAAGTTTTTCCTAAACCATGTTTTTATCTCCTGTCTTGCCTTTATGAATTAGAAATTGTACTAGCGTACCTTCAGGTAAAAAAAGTGTGTGTGTATGTGTATGTATGTATATGTATGCTTGTGTGTGTGTGTGTATATATATATATATATGCCTTTTATTACTAAAAGATTGAAATAATATAGCTTTTCTTTGTATGTTATATTATTATTAAAAATAAATCTTGTTCATAAGCAGAATTTAATTTCAATATTGGTGAAGTTCTTTAGTTTCCAAGATAAGAAAAATTTTTTTGACTACTTCTCACATTTTTAGGTAGATTTACTCTTATTTAGGCCAAATCAAAATATGTTTTCTAGAACCCTACTTGAATTGTGCTATCTCATTTCAGTTATACCACGGCTCCAATCTGGAAATTGCCCTTGTTCTGTGGATTTGCTTACTTTTTTTTTTTTTTTTTAATATTTGGATGCTGAGAAACCAGGCTTTGAACAAAACATTTATGTAACATAGACTATGAAGTGCTGTGTCACATTACACATGAACAAAAAAAGATTATATATGTATTATATAAGTACTTCAAAAATTATATAAGTACTTGAAAAAATTACTTTTTAATTCTCAGTTTTACCCTTTATAGTTTCTTTCAGATTCTGTTTTGTTTTTAATTTGGTAAACTTAGATGTTTATTAGACACCATTGTGATACGTGAGTTCACTGCATTCCACTTGAGTAATTGGGGAAAACATAATTGTGGCTTATAAATAATGGGACTGGTGCAATTTGAGGATGATTTATAGGTAAAATAATTTTAATAATGGAATATGAGAGATGAATGATTGGAGATAAGTAATACTGAAAATATCATCTGAAAAATACTACTTTTTCTGTTTCTACAATGAAAAATACTTAAAGTTGACTTGTTTTCATTATGATTTATGGCTATTCATCCCCTTAAACTAAGGGAGTGAATAATGCATTCTTTGCTTATACATCAGTATGTTTAAAAAATAAATATATGTATATATTTCTATTTAGGATTGGCAACCTCCATTTGCATGTGAAGTAAAAAGTTTTCGTTTCACTCCCAGAGTCCAGCGCCTGAATGAACTTGAGGTGAGTGTTAGATAAGGATTTCTTCCTCCTGATTCATTCTTTTTTTTTAGATTTTATTTTTTTATTTATTTGACAGAGAGAGATCACAAGTAGTCAGAGAGGCAGGCAGAGAGAGAGGGGAAGCAGGCTCCCTGCTGAGGGAGAGCCCATGCGGCACTTGATCCCAGGACCCTGAGATCATGACCCCAGCTGAAGGCAGAGGCTTAACCCACTGAGCCACTCAGGTGCCCTCCTCCTGATTCATTCTTAATATTGGGCTCTAGCAGAGAACTTGGAGCAACTCATGTACCAGGCTTAGAATTAATGTTAGTTGGTATATGTGCTGCCGAAGCGAGCACAGAATTAATGTTAGTTGGGATTGAATGGAAGGAGGTTTCTTCTTTTCCCTTTTCATTTTTTTTCTCCTCTCCCTTCTTCCCTCCCTCCTTTCCTTCCTTCCTTATTAAATAGGATCCACTTCTGGGATGGAGCCCTACATGGGGCTTGAACCCACAACCTTGAGATCAAGACCTGGGCTGAGATCAAATTGTAAAAAGTAGTTGTTAACAGTTTTTTTTCACTTAACTGGGACTATGGAAAACACTCTCTAGCTATGTGTTTCATAGTGGTAATATCGATTGCTTACCTGCAGAGACCTGGAATTCTTTTTTTCTTTTAAATTTTGAGATCCTGAAATTCTAACTTCTACTTCTTTAGCACTTACTATTCTACTAAAATTTTATGTTAATGTCAGAAGTTTCTCTCTTGGGGTCTTGGAAGAGTATATTTTAATATTTTATGAAAGGTTTTCAAAGGTTATTTTTAGCTTTAACAGAACTTTTCCAAGAATGTTAATCTGATTTATTAACATGTCTCTTTAGGTATTACCGGTCTCTTTTAAATTTTCTAGATTGAAGTCTATTTAAATATTGCTGTTATACCTCTGCTGGGTTGTTGAAAGATATTTCAGTGTAGTAGAAAAGTGTTTCAGAGTACAAAAGAGAAATCTTAACTAGCTGAGGCTTAATATGTCATGGTGAAGTTTTTTTTTCCTCTTGATGTTTCTGAGACATTTATTTTCTGGGATTTTAATCCTTTTTTCCCCTTAGTCTCTTGTAATTAGATACATGAAGGATTTTAATATCAGTAGGGTGGAGAATTGGTGTATCTGAGGTAGGCATATTTTCTATGGATGAGATGATAGAATGTTTAGAAACAGAATAATCCAATTTACTACATTTTCTGGTTAGCTAAAAGTTAAGCCAACTATTACAAAAAATTGCTTTGGTTTATAAAATATAAGAACATTTCTAATATCTTAGAGTGATTTTTGGCCTTAGTGAATAAAGTTTCTTAGAAGTATTTTGTTTCTTGGTTGGACTAAGCAATAATGAGGTCTTTGGATTTCTTTAAAAAGTGAGTACCTTTGATAAGTAAAGCTGATTTATTTTCAATCATAATTTAATTTCTATTTCTGGTTTCTGTTTTCTAAAAATCTTAGGCAATGACCAGAGTGAGACTGGACTTCTTGGATCAATTAGCAAAATTTTGGGAACTCCAAGGATCTACTTTGAAGATTCCAGTGGTGGAGAGAAAAATCCTGGATCTGTATGCTTTGAGCAAGGTGAGGCTTGTACTTGGTTTAGAAATTGGAGCAGGAAAAAAAAAAAAAAGAAAGAAATTGGAGCAGAGGCTAATGAATCTATGAAATTAGGAATTTCTAATAAACTTGATGGAAAACATTCCTTCCTGGGCAGGATTTGTGTGTTTGACTATGAAATGTAAATGAAAAATTTTGAAGTTATCTTTAAAATTATTTTATAATTTATAGTAAGATTTAACATATTTAGGGACTCCTGGGTGGCACAGTGGGTAAAGCTATTGCCTTCGACTCAGGTCACGATCCCGGGGTCCTGGATTGAGTTCCACATAGTAGGGAACCTGCTTCTCCCTCTGCCTGCTGCTCCTCCTGCTTGTGCTCGCTCGCTCTTTTCTCTCTGACAAATAAATAAAAATCTTAAAAAAAAAAAAAAAAGATTTAACATATTTAATGGCAAATTAGTAGGCTCTGTGATAATCAATATGCAAGAGAAATGATGCCAATCTGTTAATATTATCTTGTGTTGAGTGTATAATGTTTTTTGTTGACCTTGTCATCTTTTTTGTTTCTTAATTGAAAATTTGTTACATTAAAAGAAATTCATATCATTATTCTCATGTGTGATATGAATCCATTGTATTAATAGCTATAAGTAGTGTTAAGGGGTAACTGAAGCCAGCATTATCCAGAATGAGTAAGAGTTGAAAACTTAAGAGGGAAGAGTTTAGATTAATTTTTGCCTAAACTTGTTAATTTTGTAATATCTTATTTCCTAATGTGAAAAGAACTAACTGATCTGCAGCAGCATTTAAATTACCTTGAAAAATGGGGCATCTGGGTGGCTCAGTGGATTGGGCCTCTGCCTTTGGCTCAGGTCATGATCTCGGGGTCCTGGGATTGAGCCCCGCAGCGGGCTCTCTGCTCACAAGGGAGCCTGCTTCCCCGCCCACCCCCCCGCCTCTCTGCCTACTTGTGATCTCTGTCAAATAAATAAAATCTTAAAAAAAAATTACCTTGGGGCGCCTGGGTGGCTCAGTGGGTTAAAGCCTCTGCCTTCAGCTCAGGTCATGATCCCAAGGTCCTGGGATTGAGCACCGCATCGGGCTCTCTGCTCTGCAGGAAGCCTGCTTCCTCCCCTCTCTCTCTCTCTCTCTGCCTGCCTCTCTGCCTACTTGTGATTTCTTTGTCTCTGTCAAATAAATAAAATCTTAAAAAAAAATTTTTTAAAAAATTACCTTAAAAACATGTTTTGTTGATCTAGTAATAAAAATATATGATCCTTCTGACTTGTGAGTGAACGTAACTTGATTATCTGAGGAACTTTGAAAATATCTTTCTTTGTGGTCTTTCATATCCTCTGATTGATACATTCTTTTGAAATAAAATTGTTACTCAAATTATAGAGTTAATTTTGGAGACTCATTTTCAAGGAAAAACAAGACAAACATATTTAAGCTATTTTTTGTGATACATTTTAAATTTAGTGTCAGGTCAGAATGCTGTGAAACAGTTTTTTTTAAAGATTTTATTTATTTATTTGACAGAGAGATACACAACAAGAGAGAGGGAACACAAGCAGGGGGAGTGGGAAAGGGAGAATCAGGCTTTCCGCCAAGCAGGGAGCCCAATGCGGGGCACGATCACAGAACCCTGGGATTATGACCTGAGCCGAAGGCAGACGCTTAACAACTGAGCCACCCAGGCTCCCCACTTTAAAAATTTTATATTAAATTTTATACTGAAACTTAAAAGATTTGACTGATAGCTGGTTATCATCTCTGGAGTTTGTGTTATAGACATGATTTTGAAACATGTTGCTTTCCACTACTTTATAATGGGAAACAAATTTTCAGTCATCAGTCTGAGTCCGTAAATTCTCATTTTGATGGTTTCCTTGTTGATTAAATTATAATTTTGTCTTACTATTTTTAATAATAAAAAGTGATACTTGGAATGTCTATAATTTAATAGAGTTTTAAAATTAGCAATTACTGTTTACAATCAGTGCAGCAAGGAACATTCATTCTAGCCCTTAAAAACTTTGTTGGTTGGGTGCCTGGGTGGCTCAGTTGGTTGAGCGGCTGCCTTCGGCTCAGGTCATAATCCTAGGGTCCTGGGATCAGAATCCACATTGGGCTCCAAGCGTAGCCGAGAGCCTGGTTCTTCCTCTCCCTCTGCCTGCTGCTCTGCCTACTTGTGCATGCTCGCTCACTCTCTCTTTCTGTCAAATAAATAAAATCTTAAAAACATCAACAACTTTTTTGGTCAGTGTAATACTTTGTAAAATATCAGGCTTAAACATAAAAACTAACATTCTTTCTCTCCACTCCCATTCCCAGTCCTCAGAACTAAATACTTTCAATTCTTTTAGCTGTTTCTGACTTAGATCTTTGTATTTCCAAGTAATGTACTCATGCTCTTCACTTTTCAGTTTTAAATATTATACACTGATTTTCTACTGTTTGAGATGGAGAGGGGGTGTAAGAAACCTAAATCCTTACTTACTGCCTCTGTTCTATTCTAGTGTAGTTAGATCAATTTTTTTTTTTTAAAACCCCCAAATCAAGAGTTGCATGCTCCATGAACTGAGCCAGCCAGGTGTCCCATATTAGTTTTTTATTATTTTTTTATTTTTTATTATTTTTATTTTTTTAAAAGGTTTTATTTATTTATCAGAGAGAGAGAGGGGGAGAGAGTGAGCACAGGCAGACAGAATGGCAGGCAGAGGCAGAGGGAGAAGCAGGCTCCCCGCCGAGCAAGGAGCCCGATGTGGGACTCGATCCCAGGACGCCGGGATCATGACCCGAGCCGAAGGCAGCTGCTCAACCAACTGAGCCACCCAGGCGCTCCTAGTTTTTTATTAATCAAAATTTATTAGTTTGCCTATAAATACAAATATTATTTGTACCTGAGCCTTATAGTATGCTATGATTGTTTTCCTTATACCAATTTTTATTTTCCTTGGAGTTAATAATCACCCTCCCTGTGGTCATTTTGTAAGTTTTCTTTGTAACCATCAAAAATTTATTTTCAGATTTTCCAGCAGCAGTATAAATCTTTCCACATGATTTACCTGTCAGGTGATCTATCAGTTCCATTTTCTTCTTGGGGCCATTCCTTTGGAGCTCTTTTTTCCTGCTCCGATCTGTTTTTTAAGGTCAGCTGTCAGCTTGTAACCTCCTTTTGCTGTATTATTCTGGGAATTCCCTTTCCCTCTCCCCTTATTTCAAGTCCATATTACTTGGTTTCCTCCTATTTTGGTTAAGCATTTCTTGTTAGTTTCATGAAGAAGAAGGTGAATGGAATATAAATTTTTGCTCATCTCAAAGTGTTCTATTCTTACACTTTAGTGTTTAGAAGTCTAAATTTTAAATTGTTTTTCTTTAATATTTTGAAAGCTTTACTCAATCTTTCCGCCTTTAGTGTTGCTATTGAGAAGAATGATGGTAAATTAATTCTTGTTCCTTCCTATGTGGTTTTCTTTTTCTTGAAGATGCAGAATCTAATCTTTATTCCCAGTGCCTTGAGATTTCACAGTGGTATATGCATTAGTATGTGTTTTTCATTTGTACATACATGTTTAGTTATTGTTTTGCTTTTTATCACATTTTTAAACAGTTCACAGGTGGACATCATGTTTTCCTTGATGTTTCATCTTTGTTCATCTGTCATCTTTAAAATGAAAGTCTAGAACCTTCACTAATTTAAAGTCCAGCTGAACATTTCATAATGAACAAAGCTTAATAAAATTTACATTTTATTTTTTATTTTAGAAATTTTTTTATTAACATATACTGTATTATTTGGCCCAGGGGTACACGTCTGTGAATCATTAGGCTTACACACTTCACAGCACTCACCATAGCACATACCCTCCCCAGTGTCCATAACCCAACCACCCTCTCCCTACCACCCCCCAGCAACCCTCAGTTTGGTTTGTGAGATTAAGAGTCTCTTACGGTTGTCTCCCTCCCGAGCCCATCTTGTTTCATTTTTTTCCTTCCCTATCCCCCAAATCCCCGATATTGCCTCTCAAATTCCTCATATCAGGGAGATCATATGATAATTGTCTCTCTATGACTTATTTCGCTCAGCATGATATCCTCTAGTTCCATCCACGTCGTTGCAAAAGGCCAAGATTTCATTTCTTTTGATGGCTATGTAGTATTCCATTGTATATATATACCACATCTTCTTTATCCATTTATCTGTTGATGGACATCTAGGTTCTTTCCATAGTTTGGCTATTGTGGACATTGCTGCTATAAACATTTGGTGCAGGTGCACCTTCGGATCACTACACTTGTATCTTTAGGGTAAATACCCAGTAGTGCAACTGCTGGGTTATAGGGTAGCTCTATTTTCAACTTTTTATTTATTTATTTGACAGAGAGAGATCACAAGTAGACAGAGAGGCAGGCAGAGAAAGAGAGAGAGAGAGAGGGAAGCAGTCTCCTCGCTGAGCAGAGAGCCCGATGCGGGACTCGATGCCAGGACCCTGAGATCATGACCTGAGCCAAATGCAGCGGCTTAACCCACTGAGCCACCCAGGCGCCCCTATTTTCAACTTTTCTGAGGAACCTCCATGCTGTTTTCCAGAGAAGCTGCACCAGCTTGCATTCCCACCAGCAATGTAGGAGGGTTCCCCTTTCTCCGCATCCTCACCAGCATCTGTCATTTCCTGACTTGTTAATGTTAGTCATTCTGACTGGTGTGAGGTGGTATCTCATTGTGGTGATTTGTATTTCCCTGATGCCAAGTGATGTGGAGCACTTTTTCATGTGTCTGTTGGCCATCTGGATGTCTTCTTGCAGAAATGTCTATTCATGTCCTCTGCCCATTTCTTCATTGGATTATTTGTTCTTTGGGTGTTGAGTTTGATAAGTTCTTTATAGATTTTGGATATTAGCCCTTTATCTGATAATGTCGTTTGCAAAAATCTTCTCCCATTCTGTCGGTTGTCTTTTGGTTTTGTCGACTGTTTCCTTTGCTGTGCAAAAGCTTTTGATCTTGATGAAGTCCCAGTAGTTCATTTTTGCCCTTGCTTCCCTTGCCTTTGGCGATGTTTCTAGGAAGAAGTTGCTGCAGTTGAGGTGGAAGAGGTTGCTGCCTGTGTTGTCCTCAAGGATTTTGATGCATTCCTTTCTCACATTGAGGTCTTTAATCCATTTGGAATCTATTTTTGTGTGTGGTGTAAGGAAATGGTCCAGTTTCATTTTTCTGCATGTGGCTGTCCAATTTACCCAACACCATTTGTTGAAGAGACTGTCTTTTTTCCATTGGACATTCTTTCCTGCTTTGTTGAAGATTAGTTGACCATAGAGTTGAGGGTCTATTTCTGGGCTCTCTATTCTGTTCCATTGATCTATGTGTCTGTTTTTGTGCCAGTACCATACTGTCTTGATGATGATAGCTTTGTAATAGAGCTTAAGTCTGGAATTGTGATGCCACCAACTTTGGCTTTCTTTTTCAACATTCCTCTGGCTATTCGAGGTCTTTTCTGGTTCCATATAAATTTTAGGATTGTTTGTTCCATTTCTTTGAAAAAAAATTGGTGGTATTTTGATAGGGATTGCATTAAATGTGTAGATTGCTTTAGGTAGCGTAGACATTTCCAATCCATGAGCATGGAACTTTTTTCCATTTCTTTGTGTCCTCCTCAATTTTTTCATGAGTACTGTATAGTTTTCTTAGTACAGATTTTTTGCCTCTTTGGTTAAGTTTATTCCTAGGTATCTTATGGTTTTGGGTGCTATTGTAAATGGGATTGACTCCTTAATTTCTCTTTCTTCTATCTTGCTGTTGGTGTAAAGAAATGCAACTGATTTCTGTGCATTGATTTTATATTCTGGTGCTTTACTGAATTCCTGTACAAGTTCTAGCAGATTTGGAGTGGTATCTTTTGGGTTTTCCACAAGAAGTATCACATCATCTGCAAAGAGTCATAGTTTGACTTCTTCTTTGCCAATTTGGATGCCTTTAATTTCTTTTTGTTGTCTGATTGCTGAGGCTAGGACTTCTATTACTATGTTGAATAGCAGTGGTGATAATGGACATCCCTCCTGTGTTCCTGACCTTAGCGAAAAGCTCTCAGTTCTTCTCCATTTAGAATGATATTCTCTGTGGGTTTTTCATAGATGGTTTTGATGATATTGAGGAATGTACCCTCTATCCCTACCCTGTGAAGAGTTTTGATCAAGAAAGGATGCTGTACTTTGTCAAATGCTTTTTCAGCATCTATTGGGAGTATCATATGGTTCCTGTTCTTTCTTTTATTAATATATTGTATCACATTGATTTGTGGATGTTGAACCAACCTTGCAGCCCTGGAATAAATCCTACTTGGTCGTGGTGAATAATCCATTTAATGTACTGTTGGATTCTATTGGCTAGTATTTTGGTGAGAATTTTTGCATCGGTGTTCATCAAGGATATTGGTCTGTAACTCTCTTTTTTGATGGGGTCTTTGTCTGGTTTTGGGATCAAGTACGTTTTATTTTTGTCAAAGTGTTTATGAAGTTTATTATAAGTAGGTTCATCATAAGGGAATTTGTGAATCATTCCAGTCACTGATCCTAAGACTTCAGTCTTTTTGCTGTCTTTCTCAGTGTCACAACTGCAGGAAACCTCTCCAGGCAAAAGCAAAATTGTGGTAGCCCTCGATCTCAGATCCAGTTTTAACTCCATGTAATGTGCCATGTTGTCTTCCTCCATATATACGCAAACTATTGCTTTCCTCATAGCTTTCCTGTACCCTTCTCTATGAAGTCACTTCTGAGGAGAGAATGTCCACTATCTCATTTAATACTTTGATTGCACTTGATAACTTTTATTCTTCTTCTTCTTTTTTTTTTTTTTTAACTTGGTATAGGCACTCAGGCATGTATGTTTAATTCCTTTTTTTTTTTTAACAGTAACATATAATGTATTATTTGTTCAAGGGTGCAAGACTGTGATTCATCAGTCTTACACGACACCCGGTGCTCACCACAGCACATACTCTCCCCAATGTCCTTCACCCAGCCACCCTATCCGCCCCCCACTCCTTTCCCCACTTGTTAAGTTTTCTTCTCTGAACTCATGTCTTTGAGGTCTTACAACTTTTCTTGTATTTTTTGTATTTTTTTTTTTTTAAAGATATTATTTATTTCAATCTCAAGTAGGTGGAGAGGCAGGCAGAGTGAGAGAGAGAGGAGGAGGAAGCAGGCTCCCCACTGAGCAGAGAGCCTGATGTGGGGCTTGATCCCAGGACCCTGAGATCATGACCTGAGCCAAAGGCAGAGGTTTAACCCACTGAGCCATCCAGGTGCCCCTTTTTTGTATTCTTTGATAATTATATCTCCCACTTATCTTTTCTCACTTTCTGAACTTTTATTAGTTAAATGTTAGACTGATAACTTGATTCTAGACTATTAGAGTATTTGACTGATCCTAAGTTTGCTTACCTGTTTCTATTAGGCTAGAGTCCCTTCTTTTTTTTTTTTTTGAATTATTATTGTTTTTTAAAAAAATATTTTATTTATTTATTTGACAGAGATCACAAATAGAGAGGCAGGCAGAGAGAGAGAGGGAAGCAGGCTCCCTGCTGAGCAGAGAGCCCGATGCGGGACTTGATCCCAGGACCCTGAGATCATGACCTGAGCCGAAGGCAGTGGCTCAACCCACTGAGCCACCCAGGCGCCCTTGAATTATTTTTATTAACATACAGTGTATTATTTGCCCTAGGGGTACAGGTTTGTGAATCATTAGGTGAACACATTGCACAACGGATAGAGTTCCTTCTTTTCAGACTCCTGAGAGTAAATCTTTAGTCTTGTCCTGGGGTTAGAGAGCAATAGTTGCCTGGCTGTGCTGACTGGAGGAGGTCTAATTGCTTTTATACAGGTTTTCAACCAGTCCTGTTCTCTTTTTATTGTTGTCTCTGATTTTATTTTATTTTTTTAAGTTTTTATTTATTTGACAGAGAGATAGATAACCCAAACAGGGGGAGCAGCAGGCAGAGGGAGCGGGAGAAACAGGCTCCCTGCTGAGCAAGAATTCCCAACTTGGGGCTCTATGCCAGGACCCTGGGATCATGACCTGAGCTGAAGGCAGATGCTTAACTGACTGATCCACCCAGGCGTCCCGCCATCTCTGATTTTAAAGGGACTGCTGCTTCCATTTCTTAGGCCTTTCCAGGCTCTGCTTCTCCGTGGCTTTCTTCTGTTGAAGGTGCTTGGTTGGTTTTTGTTCTTGCCTGCTAGATTATCACTTAATGTATCTGCTTTCTCTTGGTCCTATGCCTTTTTGTACCTTAACTATCTTTTCAGCGGAGGCTTGAGAGGGAGGTTTTAAGTAGGAGACTACTACTTAATTCTGTTAAGATTGTCTCCTACTGGCCAGACTTAGTTTTACATTGGATGGAAATTTTCGCCTTGATTAACATTATTTTTTGCTCAACTTTTGATTGAAGGGCTTGTTTCCATTTTGTTTGGTTTACCTTTGCATGTCATGTGCCTTTTTATAGGACATGGCTTACAAGTGATATTTTTCTGGTGATAATGGTGTGATATATTTCATGGTAAAATGTTAGGAGTAAATGGTTTTTGTATTTTGAAATTATATGTGATAATTCTTGAATCTGTCAGCTGAAGAAAAATAAGTGTAAAGTTTTGTGTGTTTTATAGTATCAGGCCCTGTTAAATTGTTAGAGTGTTATATACATGGAGACAAAGTCATAGTATTGCTTTCTTTGTGAGATAGTTTTATCTTTTTTTTTTTTTTTTAAAGATTTTATTTATTTATCAGAGAGAGAGAGGGGGGGAGAAAGCAAGCACAGGCAGACAGAATGGCAGGCAGAGGCAGAGGGAGAAGCAGGCTCCCTGCTGAGCAAGGAACCCGATGTGGGACTCGATCCCAGGACGCTGGGATCATGACCTGAGCCGAAGGCAGCTGCTTAACCAACTGAGCCACCCAGGCGTCCCAGTTTTATCTTATTTCTTAGCCCTACTCTGACTGTGCTGGCTGTCATTTTCACAGCTGCATGCCAGTAAGCATCTTAACTGGGTGGTACAGCATGACTGGATCCATGCAGATATATCATTACTAATGGAAATTTAACTTAAGGTGCTTTGCATATAAACTAGAATAGTATGTAATGGTGATAAATATATTGTATAATGAAGACTACTAAGAGAGCTTCTGTTTCTTTTGGACTCTTCCCCACTTGCTTCAACCACAGTAGTTTCCTTACTGTTCCTCAGACATTCGAGGTATACTTCTAAGATGGAGCCTGCGCTCTGACTGTTCCCTGTATATCTGCTTGGGTAACTCTTTCACCTTGAAGAAGTCTTTGCTCAAATTTCACTTTTATAATGAACTTTTTTTTTTTTTTTTTAAAGATTATTTATTTATTTATTTGACAGAGAGACATCACAAGTAGGCAGAGAGGCAAGCAGAGAGAGAGAGAGAGAGGAGGAAGCAGGCTCCCCGCTGAGCAGAGAGCCCGATGCAGGACTCGATCCCAGGACCCTGAGATCATGACCCAAGCCGAAGGCAGCGGCTCAACCCGCTGAGCCACCCAGGCGCCCTATAATGAACTTTTTTGTGACTATTTATACTTTGGTTAAACCCTCACTTGTGAGGTCTTTTAACTGCTTTTTAAAGTTTCTTCTATGGGACTTATCACTTTAAAATTTACATACTATGTTTATTGGCTGGTTTTCCTGGTAGAATATAAGCACCATGAGGGCAGAGATCTTTGTTTTATTCACAGGTATATCCTAAGCACCCAGAATAGTACCTGACAGTATAGAAGCGCTGGAAAGATGTGAATTAAAGGCATCCTGATTCATGCACTTGTTTCCAGATAGCCCTCTAAAACACCCTCATTGTGTTTTCCTCTACACTACAAGATTGGAAAAATAAACTTTTTTCTCCTTATAATTTTCCCTTCGCAAGTCTTTTTTAACAGAGACGGCTTCTCTGAGGATGTGCTAAAAGAATCTAAAGAATCAGAGATATGTTCAACTTTTGTGCACATGAACTTACATGTTCCCACCAAGCTTTGAGGGAAATTTTGCTTTGGTATAGGTTCGTTTTTGTGTATAAGAGCATTGCGGAGTAAAAGAGCTAAAAGCATTGCGGAGTACAAGAGCTGAAAAAATAAACATAAAATGTTTATTTACAGCATGCACAGACCTCACGTGCCTATACACACAGACATAATAACACTGCTAACGTTGACACTGTGCTTATTTTGTCCTGGTGCTTTTCGTGTTTTATTTCATTTTTCTTTATAACTGCCTCATAATAAATTGTAAGTGCTATTATTAATATTTTAATAATAGGGCTCCAAAGTGCAAATTATGATGTAACTTACCCAAGGTCACACAGTTATTAAGTAGTGAGCTTTGAACTCTGGAAATCTGGCTCCACAGTCCATGTTCTTAGCCTTTTTATACGAAATTATGGTAAAATATGCATAACATAACAGTTAACCATTTTTTAAGTGTACAATTTAATGACTTTAAATGCATTCAAAATGTTGTACAACCATCACTACTCTTCATTTCCTGAACTTCCCCTCTCCCTTCAGGCCTCTGGTAAAACCTCTTATTCTACTTCCTGTATTAATTTTGTTTATTGTGGGTATTTCATATAAGTAGTATTATATAATATTCATCTTTTTGTGTTTGAGCATAATGTTTTCAAGAATCCATGTTGTCACATGCATTAGTTTCATTCCTTTTTAAGGCTGAATAATATTCCAGTATATGTGTATATCAGATTTTGCTTATTCATTTCTTGATGGACCTTTGGGTTTTTTCCACCATTGTTACCAGCATTTGAGTATTGTGAGTAATGCCTCTGTGAACATTGGTTTGCAAGTATCTGTTTAACTCTCTGTTTTTAGTTATTTTGGGTGGAATTGTTGAGTCAGGTAATTCTATGTTTAATTTTCCTTTTAACTTTTTTAAAGTAAGCTTTATGCACAGTGTGGGGCTTGAACTCACAACCCTGAAATCAAGTTGCATGCTCCACCAACTGAGCCAGCCAGGCACCCTTTTCTTAACTTTTTTTGATGAAGAGAAATAGCAGTAGTGTACACTCAAATATTTTTTTGAGTTCAGATAACTATGTCACAGTCCTTTTTATTTTATCATCAGTCACCTGAACACTGCCTGTATTTTAGAGTGTGAGAGATGTACAGTATCAGTTTCTGAAAGATAGGGAACCTTTATATATGTATATTCTATATAGTACCTGGTTTGATGAGAGCATTCAGCCAAATTGTTCAATTTATCTTAACTCTTCCTATGTTAATACATTCTGTACTATGTTTTCTAGTAAGTCTACCACTGTAATCTGATCTTTCCTTTGTAATCTTCCATGTAAAACTTCTTTTGAAAAATTATAGACTTTTCCAAAATAGTCTCTGAATCCACTGTTTCCTTGACATTTCTGTTAAAATTCTGTAAATTATTTGGTACATTTCCCAATTTCATTTCCTATGTTTATTTCATGCTATATAACTTACATTTATGTTTATGTTTATTTTTGTTGTTTTAATTCTTTATATTTTGAGTTCCTTATGGATATGGAGTACATAAAACTCTTTAATTCATTGAAAATAGGCACATTAAATAATAGAGTTTAAAACTTCTGAAAGTTGTTCTTTATTTCATGCTTTAAATGTTGACAAATTTCAATGTCAGGTGTATGTGGAAAGGAAATTAGAAATCTAATTTCTTAAGCTCAGAACAATTTTTCTGTTTAGCAGGCAAGATACAGAGTCAGAATGCATGAATCTGCCTTCTTTTTCTAAACGATTTTTACTTTCTTTTCAGATCGTTGCCAGCAAAGGAGGTTTTGAAATGGTTACAAAAGAGAAGAAATGGTCTAAAGTGGGTAGTCGTTTGGGATATCTGCCAGGAAAAGGAACTGGGTCTCTTTTGAAGTCACATTATGAAAGAATTCTCTACCCATATGAACTTTTCCAATCTGGTGTCAGCCTTATGGTGAGATGCATCATTTTTTGTTTTCAGGAGTGGATAAATCCAGTCCTCCAAATGAATGTTAGACTGTGTTCACTGTAACAAGGTAGCAGTTTGCTAAGCATAGAAAGTTAAAAAGGTTTCTCTGGGTACCAAAATTTGGGGTAGCAAGGTGTGGTTTAAAAATTGCAGCTACTTTTGATGGTTTACAAGATAAAGGTCAATGGGAATGAAGGTTGTTTTCTTATTTATTTGAAATAAATTCTCTTGACTTAAGCTTTTTGAAGAATTCCTCCTCTTGATTTCATGTATTTTTTAAATAGCTTTATTGATGTTATAATTTGCATACTGTACAATTCAGTCATTGTAGATACACAGTAAGCTTTAATAAATTATACATTTATGCAGTAATCACCACAGCTCAGTTTTAGAATATTTCCATCAGCCCAGAAAGTTCCTTTGTGTATGGTTGTAGTTGGTTCCTGTTCATAACCCCAAACCCAGATAAACACCTGATTTTCTTTCTGGCTCTGTAGTTTTTTGCCTTTGTAGAAATTTCACATAGATGGGATCATACAGTATAATTTTGTGTCTGGCTTCTTGCACTTAGCCTAATGTTTTCAAGGTTCATCTATGTTTTAGCCTGTATTAGTACTTCATTCCTTTTTATGGCTGAATAATAGTCCATTGTATGGATATACCATATTTGTTTATCCATTTACCAGTTGGTGGACAGTTGGATTGTTTCCAGTTTATGGCTATTATGAATAAATGCTATGAATATTCATGTATAAGTCTTTGTGTGGACATATGTTTTCATTTCTCTTGGGTAGATACCTAGGAGTGGAATTGCTGGGTTATATGGTAAGTTTATGTTTAACTTTTTAAGAAACTGCCAAACTGTTTTCCAAAGTGGCTGAACCATTTTACATTCCCACCAGTAATGTAGAGGCTTCCAGTTTCTTCACGTCTTTGCCAACACTTGGTATTGTCAGTTTTTTTGCTTATAGCCATTCTAGTGGGTGTGTAGTGGTATCTCATTGTGGTTTTAATTTTCATTTCCCTAATGACCAGTGGTGTGCATCTTTTCATGTGCATATTAGCCATTTGTATATTTTCTTGATGAAGTGTCTGTTCTGATCTTTTTTTTTATTGGATTGTTGTGTCATCTTACACTTGTTTTAAGAGTTTGCTATGTAGTCTGGATACAAGTCTTTTATTAGGTATATGATTTTACAAATATTCTCTGCTAGTCTGTGGCTTTTCATTTTTATAATAGTGTCTGTTTGAAGAGTAGTTTATTAATTTCCTTTATCCCCCTTCTATGGATTGTGCTTCTGTTGTCATATTTAAGAAATCTTTTCCTAACCCAAGTCCCCAAAGATACTCTTTTTTGTTTTCATCTAGTAGTTTTTATAGTTTTAGCTTTTATATTTAGGTCTAGATCCATTTTGGGTTTTTTTGTTTGTTTGTTTTTTTGTATGTGTAAAGTATGAGTTAAAAGTATAAGTTCATTTATGGGGGGAGGGGAAATGTATATATATATGAATATTCAGTTGTACCAGTATCATGTTTAAAAGACTACTACCCTTTTCCTATTGATTTACCTTGGCACCTTTGTTGAAACTCAGTTGACTGTTAATGTGGGTTTATTTCTGGTCTCTGTTTTGTTCTTTGGTCATATATTTACCCTAACACCAGTACTATACTGTCTTGAGTATTGTAGCTGTATTTTAAGTTTTGATATCCAATAGTGTTAGTCTTCCAACTTGGTTCTTCTTTCTTCAGAATTTTCAAAGAACATGCATTTCCACATAAATTTTAGAAATTGACTTCTCAATTTCTGCAACAAAAGCCTGCTAGGATTTTGATAGGGATTGTCTTGAATCTGTAGATGGATTTGCTGGGTAGAATTGTCATCTGGTTTCATGTAGTTTTGGGATTTATTGGAAATTTATTATTTCTCTCCTGATTCTCCAATCTCACTTCTTATCAGTGAACCTGCTTTCTTTCTGTGCTCTGATTCTTTAGGGTATACAGATGCCTAATTTAGATCTTAAGGAAAAAGTAGAGCCTGAGGTTCTTGGCACTGATGTCCAAACTTCCCCAGAGCCAGGCACAAGAATGAACATTCTGCCGAAGAGAACAAGGCGTGTCAAGTCTCAGGTATCAACTTCCATGGATCATTTTTTTTTTTTTTTAAAGATTTTATTTATTTATTTGACAGAGAGAGATCACAAGTAGGCAGAGAGGCAGGCAGAGAGAGGAGGAAGCAGGCTCCCCGCCGAGCAGAGAGCCCGATGCGGGACTCGATCCCAGGACCCTGAGATCATGACCTGAGCCGAAGGCAGCGGCTTAACCCACTGAGCCACCCAGGCGCCCCCCATGGATCATTTTTAATAGGAGTTTTAAGTGCATTGACTGCAGAACAATGATGTGGTTATTGGAGGCATTCACATACTGTTGCTCTTTAGAACGTGAAGAGACCTGTCTTTCATTTACCTTTAAGATGAACAAGGAGGAAATTGTAAAATTCAGTCTGATTCGATTTAGGAAGCTTTTTGTTAAGTTTGAACAGTTTTGATAAGGAGGACAAATCAGAGGGTAACTCTGGGTACTGTAGGGCCAGTGTTATAGACATGCTGATGAACTGTAGTATATTTTATTTTCATGGTTAGCAGAAATGAGAATAGGAATGGGTGGTTTTATTTTTCGCTCATTCCTTTAAAAGCTAGAGTATAAATTTTAGTGTTTGAACCATTCCAATGTTAACTTCTATAGTGTTTTGTAGCCAAAAATAATTTCATCAGAAGAAACATACCTTAATTTCTTCTTGTCTGGACCTGCCTCTCATTTGTGCTTCTCATTTGTGGTCTTCAAAGTGTGCTTTTAAAGTTGTTGTAAAGATAGGTCTGTAGGTTGGGACAGTAAGATGCTGCTTTCCTTGCTCTGAATTGCTCCTTAAATCTCCTCCATGGTAATTTAGCTTCTTAGGTTCTTTGATAATAGAAAGGTAGGTGTCTTGGATGGAGAATGTGAATTTAATGGAAATTCACTGGAAAGTGAATTATAAATTTATGTTCCTTTATTAGTAAGTTACCAGTATGTAATATAAATTGTTTGGTAATTCATAATTAAATAAGTATTTTATTGCATTATAATAATATAATTTATATTTAGCATAATGAGACTTCTTAGTTATAAACCATTACAAATTAGTAAACTCTAGTTTGGTCATTAAGTGATTTTTGTTACTGTGGCTGATAACAAAAGTTCTAACCATCATTGGGTATATAGTGATGATTCTATTTCAAGACCTGAAACACTTGAAGACTAGTAGTCTCTGACTTGGTGACTCACTAAGAGTTGCCCCAGGTGGCCCTGCTCCTCTCATCAGTTGACTACTTGTGATGAAAGTTCTTTTGATGTTCCTTCTGAAACCATAAAAAAGCTTGGCTGCTCATTGCCTGTATATAAGAAAAAGACAATATAGAATGTGTTTACTCGTTGGAATAATTGTTAATGTAGTCAGATTCGTTGATACCAGGTAGAAACTAGAACCATTGTAAGCTTTTCTTTCTTTTTTTGTTTTTTCTTTACTGTAGGCTTTTCAGTGAAGAATTTGTTCAATTCACAGTTTGTCCTTAATTTCTATATTCCTTAGTCTGCCTCATTCCTACTCTTCAATTTCAAAAAGAAGAGAAAGGCTTTCTGGTAGAACTCCTTTGACTTCTTGCCCCATACACAGAACTGTTGGTATTCCTTCTGAATTTCTGCCAGTTTCTGTGGGCAAAGGGTACCTTTGTCTCTAAGGATAATCCTCCCACATCTGTCCTTTCTGGCTTCTTTAGGGATTTCAATACGCCACTTGTGAGATCTCTCTCTCCTACCTCCTTTGTCTGCTGAATCTCCTCCTACCCCCAATGTAAACATGTTTAAAGTCTCTGTCATCTTAAAACAAAAACTCCCTTCCTCGATAGTGCCTTACTCCTTGCCTCTTTTCATGAAGTTTCTTGAAAAACAGTCAGTGTTGTCTCATTTTCCTCAGTATTGGTTTAGTTTTTGTACTCTGTAATCTGACACTGAGCTAAATTATTTTGTTGAAACTGCACCACCCAAGTTACCACTGAGTTAATAATTGTCAAAAGCTGAGGGCTTTTTATTTCTTCTTCATCTTTGAGGATATATACATTTAATAGGGTTGTTGACTCCCTTTTTTGAAATTCAGTTAACTTGATTTTTCTTTGTCTTCCGGGATGCCTCTCTCCTGGTTATCCTCTTCACTCTGACCTCTCCTTAGTTATCTTTGTTCTCTCTTCCTCCTCAGTCATCTTTGTTCTCTCTTCCTTTTGCCCTTTACATGGTGGTTTTAAGTCTTTTCCTATCTTTGCTCTCCTTAGCTATCTTATCTACCCTATAATTTCAGTTACTACCTGACCTGTACACTCAAGACTCCTAAATATGTTGTAACGCTCATGTTTCTTTTGTGTTTACCAAAGATGTGTGTGTGCATATTGGTGGCCATTGGTGGCCACAGCAGGTATGCTGAATTCAGTACATCTCAAACATGACCATCTTCTCTAAATCTGTTTTTTCTTTATTATTTTCTAGCCTGGTATCCATGACAAGCACAGCCATCCAATAGTTGTTTTAAACAAGAAACAGAAGTTACAGAAGTTACCTTATTCCCCTTTCCTTATCTCTATCACATCACTTGTTTTACTCTTGTTTTTCTTTTTTTTTTTAAAGAATAGATAAATAATATTTATTTTGGAGAAAGGGAGGGGGGAGAGAGAGAGAATGAAAGTGCATGCAAGTGGGGGGAGGGGCAGAGGGAGAGGGAATCTCAAGTAGACCTGTTGAGCACAGAGCCTAATGCAGGGCTCTGTCTCAAAACCCTGAGACCATGACCTGAGACAAAGTCAAGAGTTGGACACTTAACCTACTCATCCACCCAGGCACCCCTGCAGTGATTGTTTTTTTCATCTTTGACCTCACTAGTGTGCTTTTTGAAACCTGGAGTCACAGTTTGTCTGTATGAAGGGTTATTAGACCCTTAACACATTTATACATTAGTGCGAAGCCCATGATGCCAGTATGTCTCATTATTATTATTATTATTTTTTAAAGATTTTCTTTATTTATTTGACAGAGATCACAAGTAGGCAGAGAGGCAGGCAGATAGAGGGGGAAGCAGGCTCCCTGCTGAGCAGAGAGCCCGATATGGGACTCGATCCCAGGACCCCGAGATGATTACCTGAGCCGGAGGCAGAGGCTTAACCCACTGAGCCACTCAGGTGCCCCACTTTGTCTCATTATTGGTGACATTAAGTTTGAGCCAGATTTCCATTATACTTACTGTCTTTGTAATAAAAGTAATCAGAGTACACTGTAAGACAGTGTGAATAACCTGTCTTCCAGTTATGTTTTACCCAGTGTTCTCACATTCATTGATGATCCTTACCTGAATTAGTTATGTTGGTGGTTGCAAGCTGGGTGATTTTCTAGCTCTGTCATTTTCTATATTTGTTAACATTTTTCTTTAAAGGAGAACTCTTCTCCCACACTTTCTTGAGATACTTCTTTTATACACCAAAACGTTTATATCTTAAGTGTACAGTTTTGTGAATTTCAATAAATGTCTGTACCTGTGGAACCATGACTGACTCCCCCACTATAGTCACTATAGGTCATGGTTTTTAAAAAAATATAATGTCTTATTATTTGTTACCATCTCTTACTCCTTTTTGATAATCCTGTTGTTCCAAATTTGGCTAATGGGAACCCCATCAAGCTGCTTCATGATACTCTTTTGACTTGTTTCCATCCTTATTTGAGCACTTGTTTAGCACAAAAAGGCTCATTGTTTTCTTGCCTTGCTTTAGACTTGGAATCAGTCATTTCTCCGTGGAATTCTGGTTCATTTTAGTGTGAAATAATATTCATTAACCAAGATCTGAGCACAAGGTGTGCTTGTTCCTACTGGGATGCCATTGCTTTTGTAGGTCCTTTTAGTGGTTAGTGCTGGGAAATAAAATTTAAAAACATTATGAGTTATATTTTCAGAAATGGATTGATAATTTCATTTCTAATCTAGCATCACAAAGTTCTTTTGGTTTATGTTGTAGCTCTTTTCCTAGTTTTTTGAGTTGGCAATGTAATTTATTTCTATTTTTCTGTTTTGACTGAGATGCTTAAGACAATAAAACTCCCTGTGATCACTGCTTTGATTTATTCTGGATATTCTGATTTATAGTCTTTTATTATTGTTGTTGTTACCAGTTTTTAATAGAAAGTTAAAGATTTCTGACCGGTCTTTTTATTTTTTATTTTTGCTACTTCTAGCTTTTATTCCATTAAGATCAGATAATGTTTTATTATTTCTACTTTTTGGAACTTTATTGCCTGAAAAGGTTGTGAGGATTAATTGATTAAAATAGTATGGTACAATAGTATCTGCTACTGTATGTTTTATGGTACACAGTATCTGCTTAGTGTATGTTAGGATTTCTTATGTACTGTGCATTAATAGTGGTGAATGTATAGTGTCATGTTTATCCTCAGACTGTAGAAGTTGATTAATATAATTAAATTCATCTACTAAATTTTAAATACATTAAAATGCTGTTTTCGTTGGTTGATTCTTATATGATCATAGACTTACAAAGTATGTATTTTATCCTGATTCGTTTTTATTCTTATTGACTCTTTTTAATAAGTTTTAGTTATTTACTTAGTGCACATTCAGAGTATATGGTTCATTTGAATTCATGGTGTAACACTTTAACTATCAGGATGTTCTCATCTTCAAGTACTAGAGTGGCAGATAATATCAGCTTAAACATTAAGAACACAATTTTCACATGAGGACACATTTTTCACACAAGATTTCCAGAAATAGGTAGATCTAGGGTTGATGCAACAACTGCACATTGCCATGAAGGGCCTGGGCTCTTTCCATCTTTCTACTTTGCTTTCCTCAGTGTGTGGGGGTAATAGATCTCTTCTTAGCTGCAGTGTGGCTGCTAGGGTCCAGTGCAGTGCTTTCACCAGGCTTCATCTCCTAACAGTAGGGAAGGAGGTTGGGTAAAAGCCTTACTACTCTTTGAGAAGCTTTCTCTTTTATTAGAGACAAAAATCTTTCCCAGAGGCTTCTAGAAGATGTTTCATTGGTCCAGACCAGATAAACATTTCTACTCCTAGCTCAGTCATCACTAAACAGAGAGGAATGGCATGATTGGCTTAGAATAATCATTGTTCATCTAATAGGATGGGCATATTGCCTTTTGATCAAAGATGGGTGTCCATTAGCAAGGTAGAAGTGAGGATTGTTTTTTTTTTTTTTTTTTTTTAGAAGTGAGGATTTCTATTATTACCAGTAGCGCACTGGTTATAACCAGTAGCATTTGTCTATGGACAGAACCTAATTGACAACTTTGTTTTAATTAAGATAGATTTCCTTTTGTGGAAATGAAGCTGGGTGACTATCCAGTTGTTGTAATGAGGCTGTGAGTGGATTTAGAGAGCAAAAATAAAATATTTTTTTCTTCATATTGAAGAGGATCTTGAAACTTCTCTTGGTAAGAAAGTAAATGTATGAATCAGAATGATTAGATAATGGAGTTTTGTTTATGTATTTATTTTTTTAGTCAGAATCTGGAGAAGTGAACAGAAACACGGAACTGAAGAAACTTCGAATTTTTGGGGCTGGGCCTAAGGTCGTGGGCCTGGCAGTGGGAGCGAAAGATAAAGAAGGTAAAATCTCTTATTCGGTCACGAAAAGAAATAAGGTCTAGCCATATGGTTCTAATAAGATTCACATAATATTTGAATTGAAGTTTGCCTTGTGATTTTCTTATGAGTGTAAACTTGGAATGTGGTTCCTAGATGGATCACCTTTTATGGCATTTAATCTTGAATTTAAGGTTTGAGGAACCATATTTTATTGAATTTTTGTAATATTTGGAAGAAAGAAATTTTCCTTTTCCATGTCTAATATATGACAGAAATTTGTAATTTCTCAAGGCTAGTTTAGGAGAGAAAGGTGAAATGAATGATTCTCACCTGGTGATCCATACCTTATAACTTTTAAATTTAAAGATCGATTTTCTGACCTTTAGTATCAAAATTTATTGTGGAGAGCTTATGATTAAAATTCTCATGATTAAAATTCTAATTCTGATTTTATTTTTCCATAATTGCCTTGATATATTATGACACTTCATTTAAATAAACTCTATGTTTGTAGAAAGCCTTGTATTCTCAGCTTAATATGTTTGAAATTCTGAGTAAAATTGCTAATGCAGAGATCAAGTTCCATTATTCTCTCTATATACATGTCAGTTTTAAAACTCTATAAAGATTGAATAAAACCACCGTTTTGCACCAAAAAAAACTCTATAAAGATTGTATTGGATTTGTTTTTAATGTATATGAATTTAGTGAAATACTGTAATCACGGGTTGTATTATTACCCTTTTCTTGATAATGAGAAATTACATCACAATTCAGATTGTGGACGAGAACTCTGGAGGTTCAGATGATATTGTCCCATCACTCTAAAAACATTCATTGTGATAGGACGCACTACATACATACGATGTTTATTATCACCCTTCTAAGAATTAAGCACTTGGATTATCTTTTTCATTCTCGTACCTATTGCATTGGCTGGCAGTGATCTTAAAACTAGTCTCAAATTAGTCCCTGATAAACACTACATACAGGCAGTATAGAATTAGTAGTTTAGCTCTCTGGAGCTTGATTGCCTGGGTTAGATTTCCAGATCTGCCACTGACTGGCTGTGTGATTTTGGGCAAGTTATCTAACTTTTCTAGACTTTAGATTCTTTATCTTCAGTGGGGATAATAGCATAACTACCTCATAGTGTTTTTGAGATTTAATATAAATTATTTTAAATAGTGTCTGGTCCATAGTAAGCTCTCAACATTAGTTTTTACTATTATTATATAACTATTTTTATTTCAAGATGAGGTCTCCCGAAGACGAAAAGTTACCAACAGGTCAGACGCATTTAACATGCAAATGAGACAACGGAAAGGAACTCTCTCTGTTAACTTTGTAAGTGTTCTGAGATGTGTCAGGAGGGAAAGGATTTATTTTTAGTTTTGCACTTTATATCTCGCTGTATTTTGGTATGCCGTTTAGTTAGTTCGTTTGGTTAGAAGACTAGATGGTAAATCTAAAGTCGCAGCTTTCATTAATGTAATGTGAACCCTGCTTTGTCTGTTTACATTGACTCTTCCCCTGAGTTATACTCACATGTACCTTGTGAGTGAGAGAATGAATATGAATCTGTAAATTCTTGAGCTGTATTATAGACAGTGCTCAGTATTCATTCTCTACTGAAGAGTGTTTGTGTATAGGATGACATGGTGTATTTTATTTATATAATTGACTTTCAAGTAACCTGGATTTGTGGTGTTTCTTTATTCTGATAACTTGATACGCTTTTATTAACTTGCCTGAGAAGCATTGAGGAGATTGAGGAAGTTTTATGAAAAGTTGTCTAAATACAGTCATTTAAAAAATATTCAGGATTTAAGTTATGTGTGCTCTTAGTGTACATTATTTTGTTTGTTTCAATTAAGGAGTTCCTGGTAAAAATTTAATATTATTAATATAGAAAATAGACTTCTATTTTATTTTGTTTGTTTTCTAACAGGTTGATCTCTATGTTTGTATGTTTTGTGGTCGGGGAAATAATGAAGATAAATTGCTTTTGTGTGATGGATGTGATGACAGCTATCATACATTTTGTTTAATTCCCCCACTACCTGATGTGCCCAAAGGAGATTGGAGGTGTCCTAAATGTGTTGCTGAGGTACAAGCCTAAACTTTACAGATCCTTTCTTAATTAACAACAGTGATGTTCACATAACACATACAGTAAATCCATTAAAAGCTCTTAATTTGTTCTTCAATGTTTAAAGTCTCTGGGATTTTTTAAGAGCAATATTGAATGAAAATACAATAATTGTATTGTGGCAGCTTACCTTTCATAAGTTCTTTTTTGACTGTTAGATAATTCTGTTTGTTGATGTAGATGAATGATACTTTTATTCAGAACTTAGTATTCTTGGAAAATAATAAAAATGAAGAAAGACTGTAGGTTATTATTATTATTTTTTAATTTAAAAATAAGTCAGACATGAAGCTCTAGAACTTAGGATTCATCCAGTTTTCCTGTTACCAGATAAACTGTTGGTTCTATTAGTTTAATTTTTACTTGATTATCCTGAATTATTTATGTCCAAAGACATTATTGTCCTGAAATACCTAATTTGTTTACTTATTTTAACTAAATACTGTGATAGTACATGGAAGGGAAGGGCTTGACTGGGCTGTATGTGGGTGTATTCAGAGCTTTGAGTTATTATTCTCAAGGTAAGATGATTCAGCAGCAGTTCTGCTCTGAGAATTTGTGTTAATATACTGGTCAGGGTGATCGATGGTATGAAACAGCCTTTCCTATAGCTAGATATTCTTGCAATCCAGTGGATATCCCTTTATCCATTATATTTTCTTTGTCCATGAACATTTATTTCCTCTGTAGCTAAATCCACTGAGAACCTGAGAATGGTAGGTATCCTTGGACTTCATGGCATGGGAATAGTTCTAGTGTTTGTTTTGGTGCCAGAGCTTAATATCAACTCCAGAGTCTGAAGCTGTTTTGTTACCACCTTTCTTACGGAAGGCTGTGAAAATGTAGTTGAGGTTCTAGAACATTATTTCCTGATTCTGTGTTGCAAGTAATTAATACTTGTTTTGCTGTCTAAGGTTGATTGGATTTGCTTCACCTAGGGAAATGATCAAAGAAGGTAATACTAATATTTTGTTAGTTCATTTTCAGTGAGTTAATCTTATTTCTTCTTCTTAGGAATGTAATAAACCTCGAGAGGCCTTTGGATTTGAACAAGCTGTACGAGAGTATACGCTTCAGAGCTTTGGAGAGATGGCAGATAATTTTAAGTCTGATTATTTCAATATGCCAGTTCATGTGAGTATCTGTCATTTAGGTCATTTTGGGGAGGGTATGAACATTTATCTGAGTCTAAAGCTTTTGGTTTGCTTTCATCATTTTTTGGAAAAACGGACAGCATGAAAAAGATGATAGACTATTAAATCTTGAAGATTAAGGGGCCTTGACATCTGTTTCTATTTCACTCACTAATGTGGCACTGTGTACTCTCCTGTTGAGAAATCTGCTTTGATCTTTGAATTGTTTATTAGCCTTCTGTGAGTAATCTTTTATAGAAAAACATGAAGTATATGACCGTTGTTCCTTTTGCTTGGTTATTTGTAATATGAAGTTTGCTGCTTTTCCTAGGGGATCTTGGGCTTTTTAAAATCCCTATCCAAAATATTTGGCAAAGCTATTAAAAATTCAGCCTTGAATTTTGCATTTCCTTTTTCCTCCTTGATGTGCTCGCTGGGTCATCTTTATATTTCTTAGCTGGGAAATAGCTTACATAAAAAGGCAGTGCAAGTTTATTATGTTTTTCTCAATATCTAGTTTGTCTTTAGCTTTTCCCTGTCCTTAGTGGGAAGAGCTAGGGCCCTGGTCTTTTTCGCTCTGGAAATAGGATTTTTTCATTTTATCATGGGTATGTGTTCATTTCATTTGACAGGCATATAATGTGTTAGACGGTTATGGTTATAGTGAGTTAGTAATTTGTAATCTTTGTTTTCCCTGTGTAGATGGTTCCTACAGAACTAGTAGAAAAGGAATTCTGGCGGCTGGTGAGCAGCATTGAAGAAGATGTTATTGTAGAGTATGGAGCAGATATTTCCTCAAAAGACTTTGGAAGTGGATTTCCTGTAAAGGATGGTCGGAGAAAGATGCTGCCAGAAGAAGAGGTGCAGAGCAGATAGTAGTAATTCAAACTTATTCCAAGTTGATTTAGTCTTTGCATAGTAGAAAACTACCTTTCTCTAATCTTACGGGTTTATGTTCATTTAAAATATTAACTATGCAGGATTTGGACATTATAAGTAATTTCCAGTTTTAAAAATAATACATTCAAAGTATCTTTAAAAATTTAACTTTAGGGCAGCCCTCTTGGGTCCCTTCCTTTGGAGCTCTTTACTAGCACTCAAGCTTTAAAAGAAATTTAAAACAAGGTTTAACTTTGCATTTTATTTTTTATTTGATTATTATTATTATTTTTAAGATTTTTTTCTTTATTTATTTGACAGACAGAGATCATAGGTAAGTAGAGAGGCAGGCAGAGAGAGAGGAGGAAGCAGGCTTCCTGCTGAGCAGAGAGCCCGATGCAGGACTCGATCCCAGGACCCCGAGATCATGACCCGAGCCGAAGGCAGAGGCTTAACCCACTGAGCCACCCAGGCGCCCCTAACTTTGCATTTTAAGACCAATTTAATTAGTTTAAAACTATGATTCCAGTTAAAAGAATTTTGCCTCTTTCTGTTTGAGAATCTAGAAGGTGCTTTAAGAGTACTTTTTTATTTTAAGTTTTTTTAGAGAATTTTTAAAAAAATTACATTTCATTGATAGGCCCAAAATTAAGTTTCTTTCAGTACTTAATCAGGTAGGTTTTCAAATATGTTTAAGCTGTAACGTACAATGGAATCCTTTTGCATTGGTGATAAACCTCTATGTACAAAGCTGAATTAAGATGACCATTTCCTTTTCTCATTATTTCTGTTCTTTTTACTTTTTCTCTCCCTCTATAATTGGCAGTGATTAATAGTTTTATTTCCTATTAAAAGAGTTACACATGGTTAAAAAAACAACCAAAAAAAAGGGTTATATAGTACAATAGGATATACAGTTAAAAGTATATCCAGCCATTCCAGTTCTCTTAAGATTACTGTTTGTAAGATATATCTTTTCCCGTTCTTTCACCTTGAAGCTGTTTTTACCTTAGGATCTAAAGTGTGTCTCTTATGGGCAGCATATGACTGGATTTGCTTTTTTTTTTTTTTTTAAAGATTTATTTATTTATTTATTTGACAGAGAGAGATTACAAGTAGGCAGAGAGGCAGGCAGAGAGAGAGAGGAGGAAGCAGGCTCCCTGCTGAGCAGAGAGCCCGATGCGGGACTCGATCCCAGGACCCTGAGATCACGACCTGAGCCGAAGGCAGCGGCTTAACCCACTGAGCCACCCAGGCGCCCCGGATTTGCTTTTTTTAAACCTAGTCTGAGGGTTGCCTTTTGATTGGAGTTATTTAGTTCATTTACATTTAACATAATTATTGATACTGATGTATGTCTGCCATTTTGTGATTTTGTATGTCTTCCTCTATCTCTCCTTTATAGCATTTTTTAGTGTTAAACAGATACTTTTTATAATACCATATTAATTTCTCCATATTATTTTTTGTTTGGTTGGATACTTTTTAGTTATTTAGTGATTTTAAGAATTATACATTTTTTAAATGGTTTTATTGAGAATGTACATCTCTATGCAGCTTACTTCATGTTAATATTGACTTAATTCTGGTGCATATAACAACTTAGAAACAATATCTTTTCATTTCCTACTTTCTTTTTGTGTATTGTTATACATTATACGTACATGTATAAATACAAAAACATAGCAGTATAATTATTACTTTAAACCATTTTACATTTAAAAAAAAGAGAAAAGGAAAAAATACACATACACCCTGTTACACATTTGCTCACAAATTTACCATTTCTGATGCTCTTCATTTATTCCTGTGGGATCCAGGTTGCCTTTTGGGTTCATTTTCTTTCAGTCTGGAGGACTGCTTTTATTTTTAGTGTGGTATCCCAAGCAGTAAATTCTTTCAGTCTTTGCTTATTTGGGAACATTTTTATTCAGCCTTCTTTTAGTCTTTAAACAGTAAATGATTCTCAATTTTTTTTTTTTTTTTAAATTTCAAGTGCCTTGAAATGGTGGTTTTGGTAATTTTGTCCAGATTTATCTTTGTTGTCTGTGGAGGGGAATTGCCCAATCTCTTCATATTAACCACTGCTGGAAGTTCTTCACAATTAAAAAATCTCCCTCCTGGGGCGTCTGGGTGGCTCATTCATTTAAGGATCTGCCTTTGGCTTGGGTCATGATCTTGGGGTCCTGGGAATGAACCTTGTTTCTTCCTCTCCCTCTGCCTTCCCTTCCTCCACTGCTCGCACTCTTTCTCAAGTAAATAAATAAAAAATCTTAAAAAAAGTACCCCTCCTACCAAAGTCTCTAGTGTGACAGAGGAAGACCCTGTTTTATCTTCTAGTGCATCCTTCCAGATATATACCTATACAAGCCTTTATACATCACACATACAGAATTACATATTCCTTTTTACTTACTTGTTTTTTAAATATTTTTTAAAGACTTGTTCTTTTATATTTAGAGAGTGCACAGAGGGGGAAGGGATAGGGAGAGAACCTCAGGCAGACTTCCTGCTGTGTGTGAAGCTCGATGGGGGCCTCCATCTCACAACCTGAGATCATGACTGAGCTGAAATCAAGAGTTGAATACTTAACTGACTGAGGTACCCAGGCAACCCTTACATACTCTTTTTTCTTTTTTTAAAAGATTTTATTTATTTATTTGACAGAGATCACAAGTAGGAAGAGAGGCAGGCAGAGAGAGAGGAAGGGAAGCCGTCTCCCTGCTGAGCAGAGAGCCCAATGTGGGGCTCGATCCCAGGACCCTGGGATCATGACCTGAGCTGAAGGCAGAGCTTTAATCCTCTGAGCCACCCAGGTGCCCCTTACATACTTTTTTTTAAACAGAAATGGAGTATACTACTTACATGGTCTGTACCTGATTTATCCTTTTTGTTTTTTGTTTTTGAGTCCCTTCAGGCTCTATCCAGTCCATCCTAATTCCTTATAGCATTACCTACCCACTTGATTCATGGTACCATCTCATCGTGTTGTTATGCCAACCAATATCTGAGCTTTTAGTATGTGCTGAGTGAAATTTTCATTTTGTTTCATTTTTATGATCAAAAGTTGCGAGTGCCTTTTTTTTTTTAATTATTTAAGTCTCGTTAATTGACTTTTTTCTTTCTGTGAAATGGAGTACGGGTTACATTGATCAGGTTGGGGTAATAGAGACTAGAGAACACGTGCTAGATTTTACCAAAGGAGAAAGAGAATGATTACAGTAGATGTAGAACATAAATTATATAGGGATGGTTTGTTCAGCATCACTGAATCAGACCTAGTTTGTATAAACATAAAGAGGTGCATCAGTCTGAGTTTCTTTATACCCTTCCATTGCCAAATGGTAGGCAATTACCAAATTATTGGGAAAAGACTTCATTGTATAACTTTTGCCTTTTTCTGAATTTTATTTCTGTTTTGAATTTTTAAGTTGTTGAATGGATATTTATATCTTCTAATCTTAGAGACAGGGTCATAGAGTTTTTTTTTTTTTTTTTAAAGATTTTATTTATTTATTTGACAGAGAGAGACCACAAGTAGACAGAGAGGCAGGCAGAGAGAGAGAGAGAGGAGGAAGCAGGCTCCCCGCAGAGCAGAGAGCCCGATGCGGGACTCGATCCCAGGACCCTGAGATCATGACCCGAGCCGAAGGCAGCGGCCCAACCCACTGAGCCACCCAGGCGCCCCCAGGGTCATAGAGTTTTTAAAGATTGTTTTCAGTGTCAGACCTCAGTGATTAATATTAATAATGTAGATAATTCTCCATGTGTGAGTTTTGAATGAATATTCATTTATCTATTTCTGGTTTTGCTCTATTCACATTCTTACAGGAATGTGGAGGGGAGCACTTGGGTAGCTCACTTGCTGGGCATCTGCCTTCAGCTCAGGTTAGGATCCCAGGGTCCTGGGATCAGGTCCCACGTTGGGCTCCCTGCTCAGCCAGAAGCCTGCTTATCCCTTTCCGACTCCCCCTGCTTGTGTTCCCTCTCTCTCTGTGTCTCTGTCAAATAAATAAATAAAATCTTAAAAAAAAAAAAAAAGGATGTGCAGAAATGCTGGGTTGTAACCAACCATAGTATGCAGAGACAGATGATACAGACTGGGTCATGGATTTGCCATTTATTTTCTAAGCAATTATGTTTTTCTCAGGATATTATTTTTGTGTTGTAAGATGGAATGAGAGAACCTGTTTATTACAAAGGGATTTTAAGGACTAATTAGACAATGTGTATAAAACTTTGGACTTTTTTTTTTAAAGATTTTATTTATTTATTTGACAGAGATCATAAGTAGAGAGGCAAGTGGTGGTGGGGGGAAGCAGGCTCCCCACTGAGCACAGAGCCCGATACGGGGCTTGATCTGAGGACCCTGAGATCATGACCTGAGCTGAAGGCAGAGGCTTAACCCACTGAGCCACCCAGGTGCCCCAAACTTTGGACTTTTTAGGGGTGCCTGGGTGACTCATTCAGTTGAGTGGCCAACTCTTGGTTTCAGCTTGGGTCATGATCTCTGGGTGGTGAGATCAAGTCCTGAGTTGGGCTCCCCGCTCAGCGGGAGTCTGCTTCAGGATTCTCCCTTCCTCTGTGGCATTCCCCCAACCCCCCCCACCATGTTCTCTTTTACTCTCGCTTTAAAAAAAAAAAACCAAACACTTCAGACTTTTTAATACTTATATCAGTTCATTACTCCTCTCTGAAAGTTACTGTATTAGAATAGTAGATAACTGCAACTTTTCACCAGGAGTTGTACATTTATGTTGAACTTCTATATGGGTTAACTGTTGATATCTGATAGCATATTTCTCTGGTATCATAGTTTACTGGAAAAGTACTTCCAAAGTTAACGTATTTATCTTATGAGTACAGTGTGCTTACCAACAGAGCTTCTAAGAAAAAAAAAGAGGCATAGGACTTGAAACCTTGGGAACATTTTTTTTCCTTCTTGTCTTTGCTCCATAGTAAATCCTGTTAATTCACTTTTCATTATTTTCTATAGGATTGCCTTCTTTTTCATACCCACTACCACCATCCTTCTCTAGGTCCTATCATATCATGTTGGGATGATTACCATAGTTTTACATAAATGACCACTTGTGTTGGGACTCCCTAAGACCATCTCCAGGTTCAGTGATTTTTCTGGGAGGACTCAGGGCTATGATTTATTATAGTGAAAGAATGCAAAGCAAAATAAACAAAGGGAAAAGGTGCATAGTCCAAATCCAGAGAAAACCAGGTAGAAGCTTCCGAGAGTCCTCTCCCAATGGAGTTACACAGGATGCACTAGTATCAAATTGACATTGTGTATGAAGTATTAGCCTACCGGAGAAGCTCATTAGAGACTTAGTGCTCAAGGTTTTATAGGAGCATGGTGACGAAGGCATCCTCTACTCAACACATACTAACACCGCAGACTCCCAGAAGGAAAGCAGGTGTATGTAAACTTCATTGTATAGCCTAGGCATTGTGAATCACTCTGTATTAGTGGAGGGAACTGTTGATGATGTAAGTTTGCATATGCCAGCTGACAGAACTTTAAGCAGGCTCTTTGAAGAAAAGCAGTCCTAGGCCTGTTATGGTAACCATTTTCTGCTTACTGCTTCTCTCTGCAATCTTTTTTATTATTACTTTTATTTAAAATTTTAAGGTCGGGGGTACCTGGGTGGCTCAGTGGGTTAAATTAAGCCTCTGCCTTCAGCTCAGGTCACGATTCCAGGGTCCTGGGATTGAGCCCCGCATCGGGCTCTCTGCTCAGCAGGGAGCCTGCTTCCCTTCCTCTCTCTCTGCCTGCCTCTTTGTGATCTCTGTCAAATAAATAAATAAAATCTTTTTTTAAAAAAATTAAAAAAAATTTTTAAGGTCGAAAGGTCTTTGGGAGTTCAGTATGCAATTCTGGCTACTTTTTTTTTTTTTTTTAAAGTAGTTTAAAAGTTTAAAAGTGGTTTAAAATTTTCCATAATCAGAAGTTTAAAAATACTGAAGATACTATGTTTATATTCCTTCATTTTTCAAATTCTGTCTTATTTCTCTTCTGAACATAGGATAAAATCCAAGCTTCTTAGTTTGAAACATAAGATTAAAGGTCCAAGATTCTTCTTTTCTAATCTTATTTTCTGTATTTCTGAGCATGACTATTCTACTCTTCCCTTTCACCTGTCAGAACAGTATATTTTTGGTCCCTCCGTCATTTACTGTGAAAGCTTATCTATTTTTTCCAAGCTGTACTCCGCTTCTTCCTTTTCACAGAAGTTTTCTTAATGATGCAAACCCATACTGATTACTATTGTCCTCTGAAGAATTAAAGAAATTGCTCTTTTATCTGTCTTTGGAGTTTAATATATACAGCCTTGTCTTCTTTTTTTTTTTTTAAAGATTTTTATTTATTCATTTGAGAGAGAGAGAGAAAGAGAGCACAAGCAGGGGGAAGTACAGAGGAAGAGGGAGAAGCAGATCCCCAGCTGAGCAGGGAATTACTCAGGAATTACTCAGGCGTCCCTATACAGCCTTGTCTTGAAACTTTGTATGTAGGCCTTATCTCTTCAAGTGATTCATTATGTTTTCAGGCAATTGGTTGACAAACTAAAAAGCATATGGAGTAGTAATTGTTGAAAGCTTTGGGGGTGCCTGGGCGGCTCAGTTGGCTAGATGTCTGACATCATATCAGGTCATGATCTCAGGGACCTGGGACTGAGCCCTGCATCAGGCTTTGTGCTCAGCAGGGAGTGTGCTGCTTCTGCTCCTTCCCCCACTCATGCACACTGTGTCTTGCTCGCTCTCAAATAAATAAATAAAATCTTAAATAACGGACAGCCTCTTTTATTTTTATTTTTTAAGATTTTACTTATTTGAGAGAGAGATAAAGTGAGAGACAGAGGGAGAAGGAGAAGCAGACTCCCCACTGAGCAGGGAGCCTGATGTGGGGCTCGATCCCGGGTCGAGATTGTGACCTGTGCCTAAGGCAGACACCTAACCAACTGAGCCACGCAGGCGCCCCTGAAAGCATTCTTTAAAAAGCCTATTGAGGGTATGAATCATATGTCTTTATTTTTAATGGAATTCTTACTTAAACCTGTGCTGGACTTTCTTATTCTATCTTCTGTGACTCTTAATTGCAAATATAGTTTTCATTGTTTTGTACTACATTATGGATGATACTCTCAAATCTGAATTCTAGTTGACACATTCTCTCTTCACCGTTGTCGTTGGCTGTTAAATCCCTTACTTTGCAGGTTTTATTTTTCAACGCTGTATTATAGAAGGTTTCAAATGTATGAAAGTGTACATAATAAGGAATTTCCCTTCTTCCCTCGAGTACCTGGCATCCAGGTTCAGCAGGTTATCAACCTCCTATTAGAAGGCAGTTGGATTCTCTTACCTGTTTCTGCATTCAGTCTGTTGTCAGTCTGTTGTGATGTCACATATCCTTGTATCCTCTGGAAAACTCACACTATGTTCCTGCAAGAATGAGAGTGAAAAGGGCAAATAACATCTTAGAATTATTATGAAAATAGTTTGACTTTGCAGATTCCTTGAAATAGTCTTAGGTTCCCTAGACTCCACTTTGAGAATTGCTCTCCACAAGGACGATAAGCACTTTAAGGCTTTACTTCACAAGGCTTCAAGGGTAGGTTTTTGGGAAACTTGGTGTCCGGTCCAATTAGAAACCTCAATGAAGGGGCGCCTGGGTGGCTCAGGGGGTTAAGCCGCTGCCTTCGGCTCAGGTCATGATCTCAGGGTTCTGGGATCGAGTCCCGCATGGGGCTCTCTGCTCAGCAGGGAGCCTGCTTCCCTCTCTCTCTCTGCCTGCCTCTCCATCTACTTGTGATTTCTCTCTGTCAAATAAATACATTAAAAAAAAAAAAAAGAAAGAAACCTCAATGAAAACTCAGACAATAGCTTTCCTTTTTCATTCTGCCTTTCATTTCTTTCTTTGTTTCTGGAATCTGGGAATTCTTTACTCTTCTGAGTTCATCTATGAAACAGAAGTTTTTGTTATTGTTATAATTTATTTAGTATTTCTGGACGTGTTTGTAGTGAGGCCACCGTGGTAGTGGTAACTTTCTGCATTATCTTAGTCTTTGGTGTTGACATAAATGCAGGATTAAGTGTCTTACTATTTTTTGTTTTCATAGCATCTGACACCATTCTATAAACATAGTGGTAAACATTTTGGGAAATTACACTCCTGGGGGTAAAATAGAAATATAATACTGACCTATTAAAATGAGTCTTACATTATTTTACCAGTAAGCTAGGGAGGAATAGTGTAAAAATGCTTTTATCCTTCAGGATAAACCAGAGGGATCTGAAATTAAAGGGAAATCTGAATACCACCTGGATAAGATAGTTAAATGAGTTATTTGTTACAGAGCAAAGAGCACAGATGGACTAGATTATTATAAATACTACATGCATTTTTTAGTTTTTTTGAAGACTCCCTTGGAATTTGGGCACTTGTCGTTTCTGATCTTGCATATATATCTTTTTTTTTTTCTTGATAGGAGTATGCGCTTTCTGGTTGGAATTTGAATAATATGCCTGTCCTAGAGCAGTCTGTTCTTGCACATATTAATGTAGACATCTCTGGTATGAAAGTGCCATGGCTCTATGTAGGAATGTGTTTCTCTTCTTTTTGCTGGCACATTGAAGATCACTGGAGTTATTCAATCAACTACTTACACTGGTATGTATGATTTTTGTTACATGCTTAGGAATCTTTTTAAAGGTGTAATGAAGGACGCCTGGGTGGCTCAGTTGATTAAGCCGCTGCCGTCAGCTCAGGTCATGATCCCAAGGTCCTGGGATCGAGTCCCGCATTGGGCTCCTTGCTCGGCAGGGAGCATGCTTCTCTCGCTGCCTCTGCCTGCCTCTCTGCCTGCTTGTGTGTACTCTCTCGCTATCTCTGGCAAATAAATAAAATCTTAAAAAAAAAAAAAAGTTGTAATGATATTAGATGATACATTAGCAAGAACTGAATTTAAAATTATTCCTACCCAAAGGAGGGTAATACATAGAGAAGCATAGAAGGTCCTAAAGCTATGTATATCTCAGACACCTTCCCTTTTAAAGTATGTAGATGCAGCATGCATCAGAGCCTGCAGTTTTGGGTCGTGTGATACTTAATTTGGTATATGGGGAAATTACCTTGGTATATCTTTTGATATGCAAAGTAGGATTTTAAAGTATGTATAGTTAAAAAAAAAGTATGTATAATCGAGATCTGACTAAACCTTCAGTATTGGAAGTTATTAAAAGATTTTTTCTTTTCAATGCCATTTTCTGTGCTCGCTTCGGCAGCACATACTAAAATTCAATGCCATTTTCCCTAAAAATGCCTGTTATGTGTGTATTTATTAAATTCTTTGGCTGAATTTTTTTGTGGCTCCCCCACAGCTTTCATTGACTTGCCCATGTAAATTATCATGACATCAGTTAAATGATTTTCTCCATTTGGGAAATACTGCTCAAATCACACTATGCAGTATTGGAAAACTGTAGTGATTTTTATTTCTCTGCTTTATCACTGTGCTGTATAATAGATAACTCTTAGCTACATGTGGCTTTTTAAATTAGTTAAGATTAAGTAAAATTAAAAATGTACTTCCCCAGTTACAGGAAGCATTTCAAGTACTTTATGGTCACCGGTGACTAGAGCCCTGAATATTGGCCAGCACAGATAAAGAATATTCTCATTATTATTATTATTATTATTTTAAGATTTTATTTATTTGTTTGATACAGAGAGAGAGATCACAAGTAGGCAGAGAGGCAGGCAGAGAGAGAGGGGGAAGCAGGCTCCCTGCTGAGAGAGAGTCCAGTGCTGGGCTTGATCCCAGAACCCTGAGACCATGACCTGAGCCAAAGGCAGAGACTTAACCCACTGAGCCACCCATGTACCCCAGAACATTCTCATTATTGCAGTAAGTTCTCTTGGAGACAGCACTGGATTGTATTAGAATTAGGAAATTCAGCTGTTCTATAAATACTATGACTCACTAAATCTATTTCCTAGAAGTACAGCATCGTATCATAGATGAACTCTAGTTCACTAAAGTCTAGTGCATTAATGATGCCAAGTTTTTGGTTATTAAGATTTGTAGATAGAACTCTTTTCAAGGTTTCAACAGTTTCTACCCTTGCTTTAGTTTTTTGGTTAGTAAAATTCTACTTAGTGAAGTTATGTAAAGGTATTCTACAGAGTGTTGACTTCAAATTTGATCGTTGTGGGATAATGGGAATGTCTAGGGGACTTAGGAAATAAGGTAGTATGTTAGTATCCTTTGGAATGATGTTTATTTTTCATATAGTGCCTTTCCTATTTGAAGAAACTATTTATTGATCCACCTTAAAGAGTTCATGTGCTTTGAATTGCATTAAGTTGATTTAGAATTAATTTTAATAGTAGTGATAAGTATGTGTCTACGTATTTATATACGTTGCCTTACCTCCTGTTATGAACAGATTCATGAATTGGTTTGCCAAGATTCAGGGTATATAATCTGTGACCATGGACAAGACAAAATTAATTATAGTTCAGTGGATTTGAATGAGAGACTCTGGCCTTGTTGGTAACATGCTCACCTAGCTAAACAATTATTTCTTTTTGCTAGGGGGGAGCCAAAGACATGGTACGGTGTGCCATCTCATGCTGCCGAACAGCTGGAGGAGGTGATGAGGGAGCTGGCTCCTGAGTTGTTTGAGTCCCAGCCTGATCTCCTGCATCAGTTAGTCACCATCATGAACCCCAATGTACTGATGGAGCATGGTGTGCCTGTGAGTCTTTTTGTGTCTCCTTTTAGTATTTTCATTTTAAGTTTCTCTTACCTTTTCATTAGACAGAAACACATTTGTTTTATAACTGGAAGCAAAAGATTTCATCTTCTAGCCAAATTACAATTTATATTCTAAAGGGAACATTTCTTGGTAAGAAAGAGGTGTTTTAAAGTATTAATCTTACTTTATGTATAGCTACCTATTCAATAGGCTTCTGTTTTCAGTAAACCTTTATATCCTGGTTTTGACAAAAATCTTACATTCTTTATTATCTAGTGTAGTAATAATACTCTCAATTTATTATCTGTATTATCTTTGTTTTGTCAGAGTATAAAGTATTTTAAGTGATACTTGAAACTAATACTTACCCTTTGGAGATCATATTTCATTAAAGGTTTCACAGCTTTTTTTTTTAAATATGTGATAATCAAATACTATGAATACCTTTTTTGCTTTACCTTTTTAAAAAAGATTTTATTTAGAGAGAGAGTTATTTATTTAGAGGAGAGACAGAATCTCAAGCAGACTCTGCACTGAACATGGAACTTGATGTGAGGCTTGATTTCGTGACCCTGAGACCATGACCTGAGCCGAAATCAAGAGTTGGATGCTGTAACTGACTGAGCCACCCAGGCGCCCAGTATTATTTTGTCTTACAAAGATCTTACTTGTTTCAGACAGGGACAGTGAGTTATATGCATATAGCGCTTACACGCTATATGCATGCCTGCAACGGGGAGGAGCAGAGTGGGAAGCAGACTCCCCACTGAGAAGGGAGCCGGATATAAGGCTTGATCTCAGGACCTGGGATCATGACCTGAGCTGAAGGCAGAGTGAATTTATACTAGAATCTGGGATTTTTCTAGAGACACATAGTATTGGGGTGTCTGGGTAGCGCACACACACTCTCTCTAAGATAAATAAATAAAGACACATAATCTTATCATAAAAATAAGTGGAATCCAGGAAAACTGATTTTGAGGTTATCGCCATATAACATGTGAACTAATTACCTAGTTAATTTCCAAAAAAATTATCTAAGAGTAGGAGGCAATTCCATTTTTTAATGTTATTGTCAACATAAGGATGAAAGGAATAAAAGAAAAAGTCTCTTAATTGTAAAAATTTTATCACATTTCAGAAACTAGTAGCCCAGTGAGAGTAACATTTTCTTTTTGAGAATTTGCTACTTTTTTTTTTAAGTCAATTACAATTTTATTTTATTATTTATTTTTTAAAAAGATTTTAGTTATTTATTTTACAGAGAGGACACAGGGAGAGAGGAAGCACAAGCAGGAGGAGTGGGAGAGGGAGAAGCAGGCTTCTGGCTGAGCAGGGAGCCCAATTTGAGCTCTGTCTCAGGACCCTGGGATCATGACCTGAGCCAAAGGCACATGCTTAATGACTGAGCCACCCAGGCACCCTGTCTGCTACTTCTTGTTGTGAATTATTGTAGCTTGTTATCAGTGACTCTTTTAAGAAGGTAAGAGTTTGGGGACGCGTGGGTGGCTCAGTTGGTTGGACGACTGCCTTCAGCTCAGGTCATGATCCCGGAGTCCTGGGATCGAGTCCCACATTGGGCTCCCAGCTCCATGGGGAGTCTGCTTCTCCCTCTGAACTTCTCGCTCATGCTCTCTCTCACTGTCTCTCTCTCAAATAAATAAATAGAATCTTTAAAAATAATAATAATAAAGAAGGTAATAAAGAAGGTGCTTCTTAAACCCTGATATTATTTTCTGATATGGGTAGGTGAATGCTTTACTGTTTTTAATTTTAGAAAATGTCTCTGAAAGTGACTGATAAAATCTCTCCCTCTTTTTTGTTGTTTTTATTTTGTTTTGTTTTGTATCCCTGTTCCCACTTTGCATTTAGGTGTACAGGACCAATCAGTGTGCTGGCGAGTTTGTTGTGACATTTCCTCGTGCCTATCATTCTGGATTTAACCAGGGCTACAACTTTGCTGAAGCTGTGAACTTCTGTACTGCTGACTGGGTCTGTTCTATAGCAAGTAGCTGTTGTACGTCTACTAACACCCCTGGAAAATGCATCTTAGTGGCCATATTTGCTTAGGTGGAGAGGGGAGGATTCATGAATATTTTATTTTTTATTTTTTTTAAGATTTTATTTATTTATTTGAGAGAGAGAGAGAGAGAGCATGAGGGGAGAGAGGTCAGCGGGAGAAGCAGACTCCCTGTCGAGCAGGGAGCCCACTGCGGGACTCGATCCTGGGACTCGAGGATCATGACCTGAGCCGAAGGCAGTCACTTAACCAACTGAGCTACCCAGGTGCCCTCATGAATATTTTAGTAGAGACTGGAATGGGTGTTGTAATTTAGAAAATTCAGTTAGAGTTTCCATTGCAGTTTTTATTTGGAAGATTTTATAGTTCTTTACTTCTCATCCATTCATTCTTTTCCCCATTCTCTTTGAATTTTAAATGAGCACTTGTTAGTTTTTGAATCTTTCTTTTCTGAGAGACTGTCGTGCCTCTAGTCTTTGCCTTCTCTGAGCAACTTAAGGATTTTATAATGACAACTAGATCTTTTCTTTTTGACAACTGGATCTTTTTAAGAATTAATTTTACCTGTATTTTCAAGTATCTTAACTCGGATTTTTATTTTAAAATACCCCTTTATTACTTCCCTTCTTACAGACAATTAAGTGATTTTATTCTTCCTACCATTTTATGTTTTTTTGTATTTCTTTAAAAAAAACTTAAAGAGTAGCTATAGTACTGAGATCTCTTGTGGGATATACTTGTATTTAACTGATAATGCTAAGGGTGCCTGGGTGGCTCAGTCATTTAAGCATCTGACTTCAGCTCAGGTCATGATCCTGGAGTCCTGGATGGAGTCCTGCATCAGGCTCCCTGCTCAGGAGGGAGTCTGTTTCTCCCTTTCCCTTTACCCTTCCCCCTGCTTGTGCTCTCTCTTGCTCTCAAAGGAATAAATAAAATCTTTTAAAAAATAAAATAAATGATAATGCCAGTGATTGCTATTTTGCTTTTTCGTATGAGGTAGATATCAAAAAGTGACTAGTTATGATTATGTCATGTTGGCTGGGAAAAGACTGCAAATTTATAATACACTCTTGAACTTTAGTTTTCATTTTGTGATCTTTTTTTGGTCTCCTCTCAATATTTGGGAGTTTTTGTTTTTATATTTTAAGAGAGAGAGAGAGAGAGAGAGCACCCTGAGGGAGAAGAGATCATTGTAGCAGGCTCCTTGCTGAGCACGGAGCCTGACATGTGGCTTGATCTCTTGTTGAGTTCAGGACCCTGAGATTACGACCTGAACAAAATCAAGAGTCAGATGCCAACCGACTGAACCATGCAGGTGTCCCAAGGGGGAGATATTTTTAGTAATAGTGGGTCTTATGTTTTCTGTGGGCACATTAATTTATTAAATTCCGTGATTCATGATTTCATGATTTTTGTTTCCTTGGTTAATGAATGACGTGATGAGTAATCTTATTTGATCTAGTAATTTGAGACATTAGGCTTAGGAAGCAGTATGAGCAAGACTGAGTTTAGGACTTTCCCTTGGGTTTGAGGTCTATTTTTTAAAATTCAGCTAACATTTATTAAAATGTTTATGATTTACTTCTTGGCTGGATGTAGTATAGGAAATAAAGATAATTCAGAAATGAATTCGAGATGGTTTCTGCCTTTAATGTGTTTGCCGTTATTGATGTGTGGCCTTTGGCAACTCTTTTAATTTCAATGTGCCTAAGTTTTTTACCTTGTCTGTGAAGATACTAAGATTCTCTTAATAACCTCAAACAAGTGAGAATGGTATATGTAGAAATCCTTGAAACTCTTGAAAAGAAGAGATATGCTAGATATGAAAAATTGTAACAGCTTTAGATTTGGAATATGGTGATTGATGGTACTAAGTTTATAAGCCACAACAGATAATCAGTTCTATTTTATGTGGCTTCTTTACAGAGTATGATAATTAAGATCTTCATATTTTCTTGCCATTGTTAATCTATATGAAAAATGTTTAACAAGTAAATATTTATGAATTAGGAAATGGAAGAGTTGTGTGTTAATAGGATAATGCCTAAGTTCAGCAGCATTATTTTCTTTGGAAAGATTATTTCTTTCTTTATTTTTTTAAGATTTTTACTTACTTATCTGACAGACACAGTGAGAGAGGGAACACAAGCAGGGGGAGTGGGAGAGGGAGAAGCAAGCTTCCCGCTGAGCAGGGACTGTGCCCCCCCCCGGCCCCATGCAGGGCTCCATCCCAGAACTCTGGGATCATGACCTGAGCCAAAGGTAGACACCTAAAGACTCAGCCAGCCAGGCACTCCGAAATATTGTTTCTTTAAAAGAGTAGGTGCGCCTGGGTGGCCCAGTTTGTTAAACATCCAACTCTGATTTTGGCTTGGTTCAGGCCCTGCATTGAGCTCTACACTGGGGGTGGAACCTACGTAAAAAAGAAAACAAAAAACAAAAAAAGAGCATGGAAATAATGTTTGATTTAGAGATAGTCTTATATTCTCAAAATGTAATTCCCGTGATTGTCTTCTGCCTTTTTCAACATGGAGGTGAATTCTTAAAGGTTCTTAAAGGTCATTTTCTTATTTTTTCTCTTTTATGTCATAGTTTTCAAATGGAAACTAAAACTCCCATTTAAACTACCCAGGTTTTCCTACTGGACAGAAGGGTAGAAGTTGGGGAAAGATAGGAGGGAGGAAGTGTGTGTGTATATATGTGTTTGTTTTTATGTACAGGCATACATGGTTTTATTGCACTTTGTTTTATTACATTCCACACATAATTGCATTTTTTACAAATTGAGAGCTTGTGGCAACACTGTTTTGAGAGCAAGTCAGTTGGCACCGTTTTTCCAATAGCATTTATTCACTTCATGTCTCTATATCACATTTTGGGAATTCTGGCAATATTTCAAACTTTTTTGTTATTATTTGTTCTGGTGATCTGTGATTAGAAATTATGTCTGAAAGTTCCAATGATGATTAGCATTTTTTAGCAAGAAAGTATTTTTGAGTTAAGTTGTGTACATTGTTTTTTTTAGACATAATGCTGTTGCACACTAAACACTACACTATAATGTAGACATAACTTTTATGTGCACTGGTAAAACAAATCATTCATTTTACTCACTTTATTGTGATACTTATTTATGGTGGTCTGGAACCCAACCCACAGTATCTCCAAGGTGTGCCTATATAGTATAACCAGTATCATAATTTGGCTTAAAGCTTGATGGTTAAAGAAGTTTTCATGGGGCCCCTGGGTGGCTCAGTGGGTTAAAGCCTCTGCCTTCGGCTCAGGTCATGATCCCAGGGTCCTGGGATCGAGCCCCGCTTCTTCCTCTCTCTTCCTGCCTGCCTCTCTGCCTACTTGTGATCTGTCTGTCAAATAAATAAATAAAATCTTAAAAAAAAAAAAAGTTTTCAGAATTTATCCTAAAAGGTGTATCTGATGATTATGAAAAGTGAGCATCTAGTGATTTGTTTATTCACTTAGGGAGAATAAAGTGTATAATCTTGCGATTTCACTTGGATTCTCTTTAGACCATACTCGATCCTTTTAAAAGAATTTCTAGATGCTTCATATAAATTGTCTTTTGGTTTGGTTCTTATAATAAAAGTTAATGTGAATTGTTGAAGGTAGTGCTTTTTTCCTCCCCTTTTCTTTCTTCTTTTTTTTTTTTTTTTAAAAACTTTTAATAACATCTCTGCTTTTTGGTCTATGGAAACTTCCATGCTGAAGCTATCTACTTAACCCTTTATTACCTAAATGTTTTTTTCTTTATTCTTTAAAGGCAGCTTATGTTAAAGTGGTCTAAAAGAGTTTGCTTTTTCATTTAATTATCAAGGAACTGTACTTCTTGTTGTACATAATGAGTAGAAAATCAATAGCTTAGGCTAGAAGCTTAGCATCTCAAATTATAGAAATTTTCTGTGGGAAGGCCTTTGAAATTCCTGCTGGGCCATAAAGATTTTATATTTACATTTCCTTTTATGTTCAAATGGAATTTGTTATTTTACCTTTTTTGGTAATAAAACAGAGGAGCTGTAGACTAAATACTGGTTTTTGTTCTGGGATATGTTATAAGCAAGTAATTTAATTTGACAATTTTGTTTACAGTTGCCCATTGGACGTCAGTGTGTTAATCACTACCGACGGCTAAGGCGCCACTGTGTCTTTTCCCATGAAGAACTCATTTTCAAGATGGCAGCAGATCCGGAATGCTTAGACGTGGGGCTGGCTGCCATGGTGTGCAAAGAATTGACTCTCATGACTGAAGAAGAGACAAGATTAAGAGAGTCTGTTGTACAAATGGTGAGTTTGTGGACCACATTTTCTCTATTTGATACAGCTCATGGAATATACTAAAAATTGACTTGTAGAAAGAATCCATTTTCATCTTTGATTCCTTTAGAAGATGAGCACAAAAATCACACATTGGGAGAATGTGTGTGTGTGTGTGTGTGTGTGTGTGTGTTTAAAGATTTATTTATTTTAGGGAGAGAGAGAGAAAGTGTACAATGGAGTGGGGAGAGGGAGAGAGAATCTTAAATACACTCTGCTGCTGAGCATGAAGCTTGATACGGGGCTTGATCTCAAAAGCTCAAGACCTGACCCGAAATCAAGAGTTGGGCGCTTAACCAACTGTGCCACCCAGGCACCCTGGAGAAGGTATATTTTTATTCTTGCTATTTTGGTTCTACAAAATGAAAGGCTTTAGAAATCTTTATGTTACCTCTAGATTTTAAAAAATGGAATCCTGTCATGTAGAATTTCTTAGATATATTCCTTTTTTAAACCTTTTACATACAGTATTATTTCTTTAAATAAGAAAGTTCAGATCCTTTACTCTGAGCTTTGAAATGAATAAAAGTTGTGTTTCTGGTGATTCCAACTGTCAGAGTGGATTGGTGGATTGATCTGTTTTGTTTTGTTTTTCCCCTGGGATCCGCCCCTAGTTTGGAAGCCAGTTGAATTTCTTTCTTTCTTTCTTTCTTTTTTTTTTAAGCCAGTTGAATTTCTGATGGGGTTTCTTACAATGATGGTGGCTGGGCAGCGGAGTGGCCATACCATTCCCACAGGTGTTGGGATTTTGAATGCCTAAAATAAACTAAACCTTTGTCACAATCAAGTTAATGAACATATCACCTTCAAAAATTTTCTTAGGCCCCTGTATGATCCTTCCCTCTTGTCCCATTCCCCCTCTTCACTACTCCCACTCCATCCTCTTCCAGGAAAATACCAATCTGCTTTCTTTCTTGTGCCTTTTTAAAAAGTGTCTTACTTAAATTGAGTCATACAGTTTATACTTTTTGTTTAGTTTCTTTGACTTAACATACTTTGAGATTCATTTATGTATTTATATATTAATTGTTTATTCTTTTTAATTGCCAAGTAGTAGTTGTAGTATTTTTTGTATGGATATACCACAGTGTATCTTCACTTACAAATGAACATTTTAGTTGTTTTCAGACTTTTTCCTGTTACCAGTTAAGCTGCTGTGAACATTTCTGAACAGATTTCTGTGTTGACATATATTTTCATTTTTCTTGGATAAATACTAGGACTGGAATGACTGGGTCTTATGACATGTGTATGTTTAATTTTTTCTACAAACTGCCAAACTGTATTCCAAAATAGTTTTTACAGTTCTGCCAGGAATATGAGAGTTCCACTTGTCCTGCAATCTCCCTGACACTTGGAATTTTAACTTCAGATTTTTTTTTAAAGATTTTATTCACTTACTGAACAGAGAGAGAGAGAGAGCACACAAGCTGGGGGGAGAGGCAGAGGGAGAGAGAGAAGCAGGCTCCCCAAGAGCACGGATCCCAATGCAGGATTTGTTCCCAGGATCCCAGGATCATGACCTGAGCCTAAGGCAGACACTTAACCAACTGAACCACCCAGGCATTCCCAAATTTAGGTAGATACTCTCATAGGTTTGTTGTGGTAGTTCATTGTGGCTTTAATTTTAATGACTAATGATGTTGGGTACCATCTAGGTGCTTATTTGCTGTCTATATATCTTTTTTTAAAAATTTTTACTTATTTATTGGACAGACAGATCACAAGTAGGCAGAGAGGCAGGCAGAGAGAGAGGAGGAAGCAGGCTCCCCACTGAGCAGAGAGCACGAAGCGGGACTCGATCCCAGGACTCTAGGACTGTGACCTGAGCCAATGCAGAGGCTTTAACCCACTGAGCCACCCAGGTGCCCCACTGTCTATATATCTTTGAGGGAAGATTCTGTTCAGATCTTTTGGCCAACTTTTAAAACTTGGGTTCTTACTGAATTTTGAGGGTTCATTATATAGTCTAGATACAGATTCTTTACCAGATAGGTGATTTGAAAATATTTTCTTCCCGTCTGTGGCTTGTCTTTTCCTTTTCTTAATAGTATTTTTTTTAGAAATATTTTTTTATTTGACACAGAGAGAGAGATCACAAGTAGCAGAGAAGCAGGTGGGGGGGTGGGGAGCAGGCTCCACACTGAGCAGAGAGCCCAATGCGGGGCTCAATCCCAGGACCCTGAGATCATGACCTGAGCCGATGGCAGAGGGTTAACCCGCTGAGCCACCCAGGTTCCCCTCTTAATAGTATTTTTTTGAAGAGCAGGAGTTTCTTTGGTTTATCAATTCTTTCTTTTTTGGCTCGTGGCTTTTGGCTATACCTAAGAAATCTTTAATTCAAGATCATGAAGATTTTCTCCTGTGTTTCCCAGAAATTTTTTAGTTTTAGCTCATACATTTATGTGTATGGTCTGTTTCAAGTTCATTTTTGTATGTGGAATGAGGTATGGATCAGAGTTTATTTTCTTGCATATGTCACTTATGATTTCAAGCCCCCTTATTAGATAACTAACTTGAGATCTCCTGTTTTGGCACAATTGGTTTTAGCTAACTTAATAACCAAGTAACCAAGAATAATAAGAACAATTGGTAGGTTGAGAAGACACTTTATTTTTTGACATATCCCAAGTGGTAGAATTTAACAGAAGTTTTGTTTCCTCTCAGTAAAATCAGAATTTTCTTGAAAACACCATTTTCAGTTAGAAAAGTTTATATAATCACAAAATTAAGGACTTTGTCTATTTTAAAAACATTTCAAATAATGGGCTGTCTTAGATTTGAAGAGTTTTGAGGAAATAAAGGTTTAAGCTGAAGAAAAATACTGTGGTAGATAGGAATTTGAATCTGAAAAGTAAAAGAAAAATCAATTTCACCATTCTTTTTATGGGCGTAAATGGGGGAAAAATCTTTAAACCAAAGCTATATATAGCTGTATAAAGCTATACGTACTACAAATGATGTAAATATTAATATTATAAGCTAATTATTTTTAAAAGATTTTATTTTATTTATTTGACAGAGAGAGATCACAAGTAGGCAGAGAGGCAGGCAGAGAGAGAGGAGGAAGCAGGCTCCCTGCTGAGCAGAGAGCTGGATGTGGGCCTCAATCCCAGGACCCTAGATCATGACCTGAGCCAAGGCAGAGGCTTTAACCCACTGAGCCACCCAGGTGCCCCTAAGCCAATTATTTTTAAGAGTTTATGTTACCTTGGAAATTAGAGTTTTTGCTAAATGGTCAGATTTTTTTTTCTAATTTGAATTCCCTGTGATAAGAAACAAGAGGGTTGCCTGGGTGGTTCAGTCAGTTAAGTGTCTGCCTTGGGCTCAGGTCATGATCTCAGGGTTCTGGGATTAAGCTCAGTGGGGAGTCTCCTTCTCCCTCTTCTTTTGTCTCTCTGCCCGCTCATGCTTTCTCTCTCAAATAAATAAATAACTTTAAAAAAGAAGAAGAAGAAGAACAAGAACAAGATAAAAGTGAATCTTTTTGTTTTTTAAATTTTTTTGAGAAAAATGAATTTATGACGATATAGTTAATATTCTCATGTGATATCTGTATTCTTAAAAGCTTTCTTTGCTTATTTTTTATTAGCCTTTTATATTTTATTATTTTTTAATTTTTATTTATTATTATTTATTTTTTAAAGATTTTACTTATTTGGGGCGCCTGGGTGGCTCAGTGAGTTAAAGCCTCTGCCTTCGGCCCAGGTCATGATCTCAGGGTCCTGCGATCAAGCCCCGCATTGGACTCTGCTCCGCAGGGAGCCTGCTTCCTCCTCTCTCCCTGCCTGCCTCTCTGCCTACTTGTGATCTCTCTCTGTCAAATAAATAAATAAAATCTTAAAAAAAAAAAAAAAAGAAAAAAAGAACTACCTGCTCTGCTAAAAAAGAGTAGGTAATTAAAAAAAAAAAAAGATTTTATTTATTTATTTGACTGAGAGAGATCACAAGTAGGCAGAAAGGCAGGTGGGGGGGGGAAGCAGGCTCCCTGCCGAGCAGAAAGGCCGACGTGGGCCTCGATCCCAGGATCCTGAGATCATGACTTGAACCAAAGGCACAGGCTTTAACCCACTGAGCCACCCAGGTGCCCCTATTTATTATTATTTTTAAAGATTTTATATATTTATTTGAGAGAGAGAGACAATGAGAGAGGGAACACAAGCAGGCTGGGGGGGAAGAGAGAAGCCCGCTTCCTGCTGAGCAGGGAGCCTGACTCGGGGGTCCATCCCAGGACCCTGGGATCTTGGCTTCAGCCAAAGGCAGACAATTAACGACTGACCTACCCAGGCACCCTGTTATTAATTTTTTTAATAAGACTGTCTTTTTATTTATTTTATTTTATTTTTTTTTTTTTTTTTAAAGATTTTATTTATTTATTTCACAGAGAGAGATCGCAAGTAGACAGAGAGGCAGGCAGAGAGAGAGGGAAGCAGGCTCCCTGCTGAGCAGAGAACCCGATGCGGGACTCGATCCCAGGACCCTGAGATCATGACCCGAGCCGAAGGCAGCGGCTTAACCCACTGAGCCACCCAGGCACCCAAGACTGTCTTTTTAGAGTAGTTGAAAGTTCACAGCAAAAAAAGGAAAAGGGTAGATTATAGAGATTTCCCATATGTCTTCCATCACTACGCATGCAGTACCTTCTGCATTATCAGTGTCTCCTGCCAGAGTGGTACATTTGTTAAAATTGATGAACCTGCATTGACGCATTATAATCACCCAAAGTCTGTAGTTCATATTGCGGTTCACTCTTGGTGTATATTCTTTGTTTTTGGATGAATATATAATGACATGTATCCATCATTATAGTATAGAGTATTTTTGCTTCACTAAAATTCCTCCATGTTTCATTTGTTTATCTCTGCCCACCCCCTTCCATTGGCAAATACTGATCTTTTTACTATCTCTGTAGTTTTGTCTTTATATCGTATAGTTGAAATCATACAGTGTATAGTCTTCAGATTGCCTTTCATTTTTTTCATGTGAATGTCTAGTTGTTCCAGCATGATTTATTGAAAAGAATATCTTTGCTTCATTGTGTTGTCGTCTTTGTGAAAGATCAGTTGACTGTATTTATGTGAGTCTGTTTCTACATCCTCTGTTGTGTCCATTGATTGATTTGTGTCTTCCTTTGTAATACCATGTAATCTTCATTACTACTGTAGCTTTTTTTTTTTTTTAAAGATTTTATTTATCCATTTGACAGAAGTCACAAGCAGGCGGCGAGGCAGGCAGAGAGAGAGAGGAGGAAGCAGGCTCCCTGCCGAGCAGAGAGCCCGACGTGGGGCTCGATCCCAGAACCCTGGGATCATGACCTGAGCCTAAGGCAGAGACCTTAACCCACTGAGCCACCCAGGCGCCCCTACTACTGTAGCTTTATAATGTTTTAAACATTTTATTGATTTTTTTTATTTGAGTATAGTTGACACACAGTTTAGAGTACAATTTATCTAAGTCTTGGAGTCAGATAGTATTAGTCTTCTGACTTTGTTCTTCTGCAGTATTCAACCATTATGAGTCTTTTACTCTTCCATATAAACTTTAGAATACTTAGCAATATCCATGGGGATTTTGATTTTGATTGTGCTAGATTTATAGATTAAGTGGGTAGAACTGACAACTTGACAACACCGAACATGGAACATCTCTATCCATGAACATGGAACACCTCTCCATTTATTTAGCTCTTTGATTTTGTCCATAGGAGTTCTGTAGTTTTTTTTCCTTGTACGTATTCTGTTAGATATATAAGTATTTCATTTTTGGAGGGTGCTAATATAAATAGTAATTTGTTTTTAATATCAAATTCCACTTGTTTATTACTGGTATATAGAAAAGAGATTGAATTGAATCCTAACCTTGTATCTGTGTAACCTTGCTATTATTGCTTATTAGTTCCAGGAGTATTTTTGTCAGTTCTTTCAGATTTTCTGCATGGATGATCTTATGATCCATGAACAAAGATGATTTGGTTTCTTTCTTCCCAGTCTGTATCTTTTTTATTTCTTGTTCTTGTCTTATTGTATTAACTAGGCCTTCCTGTTGAAAAGGAGTGGTGGGAGGGAACATTTTTGTCTTATTCTTGGTCTTAGTAGAAAAATTTATTAGGAATGGGTATCAAGTGGTTTTTCTGCATCTGTTGATAGAATCATGTGGCAGGGTTTGAGAGCATTGACTCTAATTTTGAAAAGTTCTAATTGCTGCATATTTGGGATGAATCCCACTTAATTTGGTTATGTAATTCTTAATATATACTGTTGGATTCAACTTGCTAGTTTTATTGAAGATTTTTGCATCTATGTTCATGAGAGATATTAGCCTGTAGTAGTTTTGGTAGCTGGATAATGTTGGCTTCATAGAATGAGTTAAGTGTTTTCTCTGCTTCTGTCCTCTGAAAGAGTATAGAGAATTGGCTTAATTTCTTTGGTAAATGTTTGGTAGAATTCACCAATAAACCCATTTGGGTCCGGTGTTTTTTGTTTTGGAAGGTTATTAACTATTGATTTTATTTCCTCAATAGATGTATAGAGCTATTCAGATATTGCAAGTGTGTGTGTGTGTATGTGAGAGAGAGAGAGAGAAAGAGAATTTTGACATTATCTTTCCAGGAATTGGTCCATTTCATCTGGTCATGAAATTTGTGGGCATAGAGTTGTTTATAGTATTCTTGCATTATCCTTTCAGTATCCATGGGATCTGTAGCAATGACTGCTTTTTTAATTTCTGATTTTAGTAATTTGTGTCCTGTTTATTTGTTTTTCCCCCAGCTAGAGGCTTATCAGCATCATTGACCTTTTCTTAGGACCAGTTTTTGGTTATTTGATTTTTTTCTCTACTCATTTCCCTTTTTTCATTTCACTGATTTCTGCTCTAATTCTTTTTTTTTTTTTTTTAAGATTTTATTTATATATTTATTTTAGAGAGAGTACAGGCAGAGTGAGGGACAAAGGGAGAGGGAGAACTTCAAGCAGACTACACGCTGAACACAGAGCCCAACACAGGGTTTGATCTCATGACTCTCAGATCATGACCTGAGACAGAATTAGGAGTTGGATACATAACCAACTGAACCACCCAGACACTGTGCCCCTCTTCTGCTTATTTGGATTTAATTTGGTCTTCTTTTTCTGTTTCCTAAAGTGGAAACTAAGGTTATTCATTTTATGTATATTTATTTAAAATGAAATTCCTTGGGGTGCCTGGCTGGCTTAGTCTATAGAGTGTGACTCTTGATTTTGGGGTTGCAAATTTGAGCCCCATGTTGGGTGTAGAATTACTTAAAAATAAAATCTTTTTAAAAAGGGGGGGAATTCCTTTCTCATTACCTGGTGTCTATTGAAGCTTGAAATTTAAGCATAGGTACACTTCATTTTAATGTACCTTTGCTCTATTGTGCTTCATAAATACTGATTTTTACAAATTGAAAGTTTGCGGTAACCTTGCAGTAAGCAAATTTATTGGTCCCATTTTTCCAACAACATTTGCTCACTTTGTGTCTGTGTGTCATGTTTGGTAATTCTCACAATATTTCAGACTTTTTTACTTTATATCATTTATTTTGTTTATTTTTAGTTATCTCATAATATACAGTGTTATTTTAGTTTCCAGGTGTACAATATAGCAATTCAACAATTCTGTACATTACTCGGTGCTCATCACCATAAGTGTACTCTTAATCCCCTTCACCTACCCACCCCCATCTCCCTTCTGGTAAGCACCAGTTTATTCTCTGTATTTAGTAGAATCTGGGGCACTCTTCATGTCAGGGTCATGAGTTTGAGCCCCATGCTGGGTGTATAAAGCTTACTTAAAAAAAGAAAGTGGAATACCCTTAATAGAGTCTTTCTGATTTGTTAGTTTATCTTTTTTTCTTCGTTTTGTTTCTTAAATTCCACATATGAATGAAATCAGATGGTATTTATCTTTCTCCGACTGATTTATATTACTTAGGATTATATTCTCTAGGTCCATCCATATTATTGCAAATGGCAAGTTACCCTTCTTTTTTTATGGATGAGTAATATTCCAGTATATATATATCACATCGTCTTTATCCATTCATTTATCAGTGAACACTTGAGTTGCTTCCATGATTTGGCTATTATAAATACTGCTGTAATAAACATAGGGGTGCATATATCTTTTAAAATTAGTGTTTTCTTATTCTTTGGGTAAATACCGAGTAATGCATCTACTAGATCATATGGTGATTCTGTCTTTAATTTTCTGAGGAACCTCCTTATTTTTCCACAGTGGCTGCATCAGTTTTCATTTCCACTAATAGTGCATGACTGTTTCTTTTTCTCCACGTCCTTGCTGACACTTGTTTCTTGTATTTTTAATTTTAATAATTCTGATAAATGTGAGATGATATATCATGGTTTTAATTTGCATTTCTCTGATAAATGATGTTGAGCATCTTTTCATGTGTCTCTTTACCATCTCTGTGTCTTTGGAGAAATGTCTGTTCATGTCCTCTTCCCTTTTTTGGTGGGGGTGGTGTGGTGGAGCCTAACGTGGGGGTTGAACTCACAAACATGAGATCAGGACCTGAGCTGAGATCAAGAGTCAGATGCTTAACCCACTAAACCACCCAGGCACCCCTCCCCATTTTTTAATTGGTCAGATTTTTCATTATTATATTTGTTGTGGTCATTTTGATGAGTGATCTTTGATGTTACTGTTGTCATTATTGTGGGTGCCATGACCTATGCTTATATAACAGTGAACTTATTAGATAAATGTTTTATATATTCTGCCTGCTCTACCAACTGGCTGTTTCCTCATTCTTTGTCAGGCTTCTTTGTTCTTTGAGATACAACAATATTGAAGTTAGGCCAATTAATAACCCTACGATGGCCTTTTAAGTGTTCAAGTGGAAGAGTCACATGCCTCTCACTTCGATCAGAAACTAAAAATGCTTAAGCTTCATGAGGAAAGCATGTGGGAAGCCTAGATTAGTCAAAAGCTTGACTTCTTGTGCCAGAGTTAGCCAGGTTGTGAATGCAAAGGAAAAGTTCTTAAAGGAAATTAAAAGTACTACTCTAATGAACACATGAACAATAAGAAACTAAAAGAGCCTCATTGCTGATGTGATGAAAGTTTTAGTGATCTGGATAAAAGATGGAGCCAGCTATAGTATTTTCTTATGCCAAGGCCTAATCCATAGCAAGGCCCTAACTCCTCAGTTTTACATAGGCTAGGAGTGGTAAAGAAGCTCAGAGGTTTGAAGCTAGCAGAGTTTGGTTCGTGAAGCTAGCAGAGGTTAGTTCAAAGAAGTCATCTCTATAGCACAGAAATGCAAGGTGAAGCAGCAAGTGCTGATGTCGAAGTTGGCACGAGTTTATTCAGAAGTTGGCACGAGTTTATTCAGATCTAGCTGAAGTCAGTGAAGGTGGCTACGCTAAGTACAGATGTTCAGTGTATAAGAAACTGCCTTCTGTTGGAAGAAGATGCCATCTAGGACTTTGTTAGCTGGAGAAAAATGAATGCCTAGCTTCAGAGTTTCCAAGGAGAGGCTGACTGTCTTGTTAGGGGCTAATACAGCGCATGACTTCAGGTTGAAACCAGTGCTTATTTACCATTCTGAAAAGCAGGGTCCTTAAGAATTAGCTGAATCTACTCTGTGTCCTGTAACTGGAACAACAAAGCCTGGATGACAGCACATTTGTTTACAAATGGTCTAGACCTAGTTTGCCATGCTGCAAACAGGACATCTGTTCTGCAACCTATGGATCAAGGAGTAATTCAACTTTAAAAGTCTTACTATTTAAGGAACATATTTTGTAAGGCTGTAGCTGCCATGATAGTGAGTGATTCATGTGATGGACCCAGGCAGAATAAATTGAAAACCTTCTGGAAAAGGTTCACCTTTCTAGATTCTATTAAGAATATCCCTGATAGGGGTGCTTGGGTGGCTCAGTGGGTTAAAACCTCTGCCTTTGGCTCAGGTCATGATCCCAGGGTCCTGGGATCAAGCCCCACATCGGGCTCTCTGCTCGGCGGGGAGCCTGCTTCCCTTCCCCTCTCTCTGCCTGCCTCTCTGCCTACCTGTGATCTCTGTCTGTCAAATAAATAAATAAATAATCTTAAAAAAAAAAAAAAAGAATATCCCTGATAGATAAGACAAGGCCTGAATATCAACATGAACAGGAGTTTGGAAGAAGCTGATTGCAGTCTTGGCATGGATGACTTTGAGTATTCAAGACTTCAGTGGAGGAGATAACTGCAGATGGTGGAAGTATCAAAACTAGAATTAGAAGTGGAGCCTGAAGATGGGACTGAATTGCTACAATCTCATGATGAAACTTGAGCAGTTGAGGAGTTGCTTCTTATGGACAAGCAGAGAAAGTAATTTCCAGAGGTGAAATCTGCTGGTGAAGATGCTGTGAAGATTATTGAAATGACAGTAAAGAATTTAGAATATTACATAAACTTAGTGGATAGTGCAGTGGCAGGATTTGAGAGGATTGACTCCAGTTTTGAAAGAAGTTCTAATTGTGCGTAAAATGTTATCTGACAGCATTGTATTCTTCAGAAAAGTCACACGTGAAAGAAGCAGTTGATGTGGCAGACTTCTGTTGTTATTGTTGTCTACCAATTGAGCCAGCCAGGTGTCCCAGACTCTGTTGTTTTATTTTAAGAAATTGCCACAGCCACCCCAACCTTCAGCAACCATTCCCCTGATCAGGCAGCAGCCCGAGTGACATGGAGGTAAGACCCTCCACCAGTGAAAAGCTCAAATGATATTGAGCATTTTTTAGCAATAAAGAGTTTTTAAATTAAGGTATATACATTGCTTTTTTAGGCATAATACTATTGCATATTTAATAGGCTGCAGTATAGGGTAAATATAACTTTTTTATATGTGCTGAGAAACCAGAAAGTTCATTTGACTTATTTTATTATGATACTTGTTTTATTATTGTGGTCTGAAACAAAACCCACAATATCTCCAAGGTCTGCCTGTACATTGGTGGAGACTCATGAAGTCGGTTTTTGTGGTATAGTCTCATTTTAGGTTTAACCTTTGTTATTAATGGGGTATCGTTTTTCCTTGTTCTGCAGTAATTTGAGTATTGCATCTCTTGATCATTTTATTTATTGTTTGATCACATTTCTTTAAGGACTCTTTTCCTGTAACCTCAACTTCTTCTTATGCCCTTGAGACTCTAATCTCAACCCTTTCTTTGCATATTGTGCCCTTGTCTTTCCTATCTTGAAGAAAGTTTTCATTTTTTTTTTTTTTTTACCAAAAAACTCGAGTGGTTTTTCTGTGGCCAGTGCCCTTGTTTCCTTTTTATCCCTTCATTGTCACTGTCATTCTGAAATTCTCAGAATTTGTTAGTGATTTTATTGCCAAAATCTAGTTGCTCTTTGTCTTTCATCCCCATGACCTCTTGTTGCACTACATTTTGCTTCTTTGTTCCTTTCCCTAACACTTGCCTACTGTTTCTTGCACCTGATAACACTTGCAGTCATTTTAAAAAAATTTTTAAAAAAAAATTATTTATTTATTTTAGAGAGACAATGAGCTGGGGGAGAGACAGGGAGAGGGAGCGAGAGAATCCATAAGCAGACTCCCTGCTGAGCATGGGGCCCAACTTGGGGCTCCATCCCAGGACCCTGAGATCATGACCCAAGTTGAAACCAAGAGTCAGCCTCTCAACCAAGTCACCCAGGTGCCCCTTGCCAGTCACTTTTAATTATTTTCCTTATCTTCAATTGCCAGGGTTTGCAGGGTGCAGCCTTTGACCTTTTATTGTTTTCTTTTCGTTCTGCCTTACAAGGAATTCTTAGCTTTTCTTAGGATTTTACCTCTTTTTCAATTACTACCTTGTGGTTTCATTTCTCAGGTCTTGATATTTCCTCCTAGTTTATGCACAGGAATTGTCACTCTGAAAGAGGTGTCCTATCCAGTCACCCATTTGTAATCCAGGTTTCCCTGGGAGACATTTCTGTTTAGCTTTTTGTCATCTTACTTTCAGCATCTGAGATAGAATATCATCTACTCTCCATCTGCCCTTTCACAGACCACTTTACTAATTCCCAGTAAGTATCAGGATCATTATTTTATAAGTTTGTTTTTTTTTTAAAGATTTTATTTATTTATTTGACAGAGAGAGATTACAAGTAGGCAGAGAGGCAGGCAGCGAGAGAGAGGAGGAAGCAGGCTCCCTGCTGAGCAGAGAGCCCGATGCGGGACTCGATCCCAGGACCCTGAGATCATGACCTGAGCCGAAGGCAGCGGCTTAACCCACTGAGCCACCCAGGCGCCCCAGGATCATTATTTTAAAAACTTGATGCGATCCTTGACTCAATCCGTCTCTTTCACAGTCATCTGCTATCTCGTTTGAAGTTTTTATTTGGGCAGTGTCTCATTAATTCCACCCCCACCCCCCTTTTCTTTACTGCTACCGTTTGGTTTCATTCCTTAATTTTCTCACCTTGATTATTTCAAATTGCCTTTTAATTTTTATCTCTTTTTTCTTCTCTCTGTTCCCTCCTAATAATTTATAATTTTCTGAATTATATAATGTTGAAAAGTATTATAAGGAAAAATTGTTCTGTGATAGCAAAGCTTGGGAAATGGTAGATTAAGAAAAAACTACTTGGGGGGCGTGGTGCCTGGGTGGCTCAGTGGGTTGGGCCTCTGCCTTCAGCTTAGGTCATGATCTCCGGGTCCTGGGGTTGAGCCCCGAATCAGCCTCTCTGCTCAGCGGGAAGCCTGCTTCCTCCTCTCTCTGCCTGCCTCTCTGCCTACTCTCTCTTTGTCAAATAAATTAAAAATCTTCAAAAAGAAAAAAGAAAAAATTACTTGGGGATAAAGAAGTAATGATTCCTTACTGTAAAACTTCTATGATATGCTGGTGTTCATTGTTAATCTCTTAAATTGGGAGTATATGGGTAATACATAGCGTTTTCCCATAGACAATTTATTTAATTTTTTTGCAGAGTATCTTCTAGGGCTAGGGGTTCCTGGAGCATACTTTAGGATCTGGTGTAAAATTTATTTGAGACAGAGACAGACAGAAAGTGAGTGGAAGGGGGTGGGGGCCTCGGGGCAGAGAGAGGGAGAATCCCAAGCCAATTTAACCAACTGAACCATGCAGGTGCCCCATATTTCTTGATGTATTAATGTCCTGTTTGCCAGCTGTTCTGAAGCTGTGTAAATTCTTAGAAGCTAAGAAATACCTGCAGTGCATTTTGGAACCATTTTTACATGAAATAATTTTTTTAAAAGATTTTATTTTATTTATTTGTCACAGAGAGAGAGAGAAAGAAAGCACAAGTAGGGGAGGCAGCAGGCAGAGGGAGAAGCAGGCTCCCCACTGAGCAGGGAGCCTGGTGCTGGATCCTGGGATCATGACCTGAGTTGAAGGCAGGCACTTAACTGACTGAGCCACCCAGGCTTCCCTACATGAAACAATTTTTAAAGCAAATATTAAAGGCTAATATCAGAAATGGGAAGATATGGGTGTATGGTTAAGAGACATGTAGATTAAAACCAATATCAAAAGCAAGATCTGTTTTGTAAGAACTGAATTGTGTCTGCCAGTGAATAAATTATTGTGTTTTTACCTTGGATAAGTGAAAACAGTTTGCTTTCATAGGGAAATTAGGTTTATAAGTACCTTGCTTACACAAGTAGTGACTCTAAAGAGAACCCTTGTATATTATTTTTTTTTTTAAGGTTTTTTTTTTTTTTTTAAATTTTTTATTTATTTATTTGAGAGAGAGAGTGTGAGAGAGAGCATGAGCGAGGAGAAGGTCAGAGAGCGAAGCAGACTCCCCATGGAGCTGGGAGCCTGATGTGGGACTCGATCCCGGGACTCCAGGATCACGCCCTGAGCCAAAGGCAGTCGTCCAACCAACTGCGCCACCCAGGCGTCCCAACCCTTGTATATTAAATGGAAGTCTTTATAAAATGCACTCTTCAAATGCTCTTATTTTCTTAAGCTGGCAGACTGAATTTAATTACCTTTCTTTTTGATGTCTTGCTGAAGTAGATTATATTTTGATTTGCATAGTTGAAGTAATTTTTACTACTTTATCTTTGCATATATTTGTATTTATCCATGTTATTTTGAGATCATTGATTACTAATATATTTATATTCAAGATTCAAGGGTATAGTATCCCTGGGACCAAAAAAAAAATAGGAGGGGCGGAGCCTGGGTGGCTCAGTGGGTTAAAGCCTCTGCCTTCAGCTCAGGTCATGTTCTCGGGGTCCTGGGATCGAGCCCCACATCGGGTTCTCTGCTCGGTGGGGAGCCTGCTTTCCCCCTCTCTCTGCCTCTCTGCCTACTTGTGATTTCTCTCTCTGTCAAATAAATAAATAAAATCTTAAAAAAATTTTTTAATTGATGTTTTTCTTGCTTTAAGGAGAAGACAAAATCATATGAAACAAAATATATAGCTTCATGAATTGTTATATAGTAAACTTTGCTGTCATCACAATTCTAGTTAAGAAATAGAACTTTGGTGAACCATGAGAGACTATGGACTCTGAAAAACAATCTGAGGGGTTTGAAGTGGCAGGGGGGGTGGGAGGTTGGGGTACCAGGTGGTGGGTATTATAGAGGGCACGGCTTGCATGGAGCACTGGGTGTGGTGAAAAAATAATGAATACTGTTTTTCTGAAAATAAATAAATTGGAAAAAAAAAAAAAAAGAAATAGAACTTTCTAAAAAAAAAAAAGAAAGAAATAGAACTTTGTTAGCCACCCCAAAATTATCTCCCAATTACAATTTCCCTCCCTCTCCTCAAAAATGACTGCTTTGACTTTTGTAGTAAGTTCCCTGAATTTAAAAAATAGTTGTATCAGTCAACTGTGTATTCTTGCACACAAAGGTTTAATGTTTCCCATTTAAAAAAAATTAAGAATGATTAATTTTAGAAAGTATTTTGATGATGTGCCATTGTACCCCTCGTGTTTATATCTTAAGTCAGATTTACCTGTAGAAGAAAATTTAATAACTCTTAAGTTCTGATGCTTGAGACCTTATAAAGACTTGATGTAGGTCACATGAATTGTTTTTCAGGGCGTCCTGATGTCAGAAGAAGAAGTGTTTGAACTTGTTCCTGATGATGAGCGACAGTGTTCAGCGTGCAGAACCACGTGTTTTCTCTCTGCTCTCACATGCTCCTGTAATCCTGAACGCCTTGTGTGTCTCTACCATCCAACTGATCTGTGCCCCTGCCCCATGCAGAAGAAATGTCTTAGGTATCCTTAAGTTTCTTGTAAAACTTGTTACTTCTTTTAAAAAACTGAGTGCACTGTTCTTTGTAATTCCCCTTCCCCAAGTGTGCACTGGGAGCTTTTCCTTGTCTCTGCTTCCCTGCTGAGGACCAGTCCTTTAAAGTTGGCCCTAAACTTGGCAACTAATGTTAGATTTTTTTATCAGTTGATTTCACATGTTCCTTGTCTCTCCCTGCATTAAAACTCTGTGAGTGGCTTTGATCTAAGACCCCATTTCCTTGGTCGTTTATTAAGCTGATTTTACTTAAAATTTATTTTAACGTTGTTGGTTTGCAACATTTTTAATTTCTGTGTTTTTTGTTTATTTGTTTTGTTTTTCTTTGTGCTTAGATACCGCTACCCATTAGAGGACCTCCCTTCTCTGCTGTATGGTGTGAAGGTCAGGGCACAGTCCTATGACACTTGGGTCAGCCGTGTTACAGAAGCATTATCTGCCAACTTCAACCACAAGAAAGGTTAAGCTTTTGTGTGCATACACATTGAAAGAGGCCTTATTTTGTTTTATGTGCTTTTCCTCCAGTAAGGGAAAATTGGTAGGCTTCGTATGGGATTTGCAGCTAGTAGGTTGGTTAGTTTTCTATTTGAAAATTTTCTTTTACATAAATAGTTAATATAAAATGAGACAGACAACAAACTTACAGTAGATAATGTATTTTGGGGAGCCATTGTTACCAGTGGACTGCCACTAAAGGTTAGTTAAGAAAGAGGAATTACCTTCCTGGAGAGAAATTGTCTGTAAGGGTTAGGAATGCGCACCTGTTCTTAAGCTTTTATTGCATTGGTGAGATTTTCACAGCTGCAGTGTTTCCACTAATAGATTGATGACTAACCTGAGAGAGGTTGGTGAGTATTTTTAAATGGCTTTTTATGTCTGTGGTCATAGTATGTAGCTTTGTTTTTACAGATTTGATCGAATTACGAGTAATGCTGGAAGATGCTGAGGATAGGAAATACCCAGAGAATGATCTCTTTAGAAAACTCAGAGATGCTGTGAAGGAAGCTGAGACTTGCGCTTCTGTGGCTCAGCTGCTTCTGAGCAAAAAGCAGAAGCATAGGTAAGACTAGGAAGAGTTCTCCAGTGGTTTCCTGTGCATTTTTTCGTTTTGCTTGTTTGCTTTTCTTTTAGAGTAAAAGCCAAAAGTGTAACTGGTCCCTCCCAATCTATCTTTGACCTCTTGTTGTGGCCATTTCTCTCCCTTCAGTTATGTCCCAATTTTCTCTCCTACTGCTCTCCCTTTTTTCTTGTTCCACTCTGAGTCCTCTTCCCCTTTGAGCTTTTTAACACCAGGCATGCTTCTGCTTAGCGCCTTCACACTTCTTTGCTCTTCGAGCCCTCTTCTATCATATCCAAGTGGCTTGTTCCCTCATTCTTTCAGTTCTTTTTCAGATCGCTGACACATTCTTCTTGAAGAGGCCTTCTCTGACAACACTTTATAAAACTGCAACCTTCTTATTCTTTTCCTGCTCTCTTTTTCTCTTAGCCCTGTCACGTCCCGATATACTGGTTTATTTATTATCTCCTCCTTTCTTTCCCAGTCCCACTAGACACCTTCTAGACTAGAATGTTGCAGACTTTTTTTTTATCCTTTTTCATTGCTCTATTCTTGTGCTTAGAATAGTGTCCTGCAAATACTGGATGTGCAATAAATATTTGTAAATAAATAAATGATACTACATGCTGAAGGCAGGTGGCAGCAAAGACTAACCTTGATGGATGCTGGAGAGGCTGTATTATTAAGAAGTGTAGAAGTTTAAAAAAAAAAAAAGAAGTGTAGAAGTACACACCCTTGATTTAATGGAATTCACATGTGCTAAATTTTCTGTGGTATTGTTTCATATACGTGCCAACACTTTCCTGAATGGGTTTTGCTATGGCCCTTCATGTTGGGTTCTAAATCACTTCGTACATTTTTTATTTACCATTTGATTAGAGAACTTTGAAGCATTGATCAGGGAATTTTCACCTGTCTTTGGGTCACTAACCCCCCTGGGGAATCTGACAAAAGCATGGGACCCTTTTCTTAGAAAAATGTATATACACATACCATTCGGAATCCATTTCAGAGGGGTTTATCCCCTAGCCAAGTTAAAGGTCCTTGTTCCACATTTTAAGGTTTTTGAGATAGAAAATTTAATTTTATTAATAAACATGGTATTTTACTCTGAGGAATTTATTGATTGTTTAAAGTGCTCAATACTTGGAAGATTGGAGGAACTGTAACTTGGAGAGTTGAATCTTTGAGTCATTAACTAATGAGGTAAAAACCTAATTTGGAAGTGATCGCCATTAGAGTAGAACCTCTCAAACATTCGTATTCTGGGATTGCTTGGGTGAGAATTCTAGAGAGACTAGAAGCTCCTTTGCTATCAGGTGACTGTGGATTTTTCTTACTTATGTCTCAATATTATTTCATATCAGGCAGAGCCCAGATAGTGGGAGAACTCGGACCAAACTGACAGTGGAAGAATTGAAGGCCTTTGTCCAACAACTTTTTAGTCTTCCATGTGTCATCAGCCAAGCTCGACAAGTAAAGGTGGAGTATTACATTCTTTTCTGGGGTAATATCCTTTGTAGTATGGGTTTCTGTTTTGGGTCAACAAAGTAGTATGTCTAGACTAGCTTTTTGTTGCGTTTGTCACATAAATGGTGCTGTTTGAAGGTTTTCAGTAGGCAGTAAGAACCCCTGGTTTTGTTCTTAGCCTTTTATTCTCCTTTTCAAGTTCTGGAACCAATGTAGTTAGTTTAGAATTTTTTCCTACATTGATTTTAGATCGGAATCCTCATTTAGCACAGATGTAATTGAGATGCAAGAAAATAGTTAAAAGAACCTGAATGTATCAGTAAGTTACTAGTTCATGAGCTTTTAAAAATGTGAGCTCTGAAATTACTAGGGCCTTGATGGCTTCTTGAATATGTACAGTCTTAAAAAGTATATATCAGATATATTAACCAGCATAGTTAGTAATCCTCTGGTAGTTTGTGGTGGTTTGTGATTTGGCCATCGGCAGGGTATCTAAAATGGTTTTTATCAAGGTTATCAGCTTAGGCGCACCTAGGTGGCTCACTTGGTTAAGCATCTGCCTTGGGCAGAGGTCCTAATCCTAGGGTCCTGGAATTGAGCCCCGCATGGGGCTCCCTGCTCAGCAGGAAGCCTGCTTCTCACTCTTCCTCTGCCTGTACTCCCCCTGCTTGTGTGCACTCTCTCTCTATCAAATAAATAAAATCTTAAAATAAAGGAGGGGGGTGTCCGTGCGCAAAATCCAGTATCAGTTGTGTTTCTGCTGTTATTCTATGTCATGGGAGCATTTAGTAGTTGACCACTCTTTCCTTCCTGAGAGAACTTTCTTCTCTGAACATCTGTGACATCATCACACGTTCTGTTTTTCTTCGCTCATTCACAGTTCCTTCTCTTTGGTGTTCTTTGTCATTTGTTTTCTCCTTGGCTTGACTTCTGAGTGTTGGAGTATATTAGAAGTCTCAGATCTTTTTTTAGATCCTGACATCTTCCTTGTTCAGTGACATTAATACCACCTGTATCTTATTGATCCCCCAGATCACCAACTCTCAATGCTTTTGTTCTCTCCTACCGGCTTGTACATCCAGTTGCATGCTCTGCTTATCCAGTTGTATCCCTCTGCCTGTGACTAAAAGGCATCTTAAAAGCCTTTTAGTGAATCAAATCCTTGATTCCTTTATTTCCCTTATAGCCCACATCCAGTCTCTAAACAAGTGTAAATATTCAGAATGTTTCCCAAAGTGAGCCATTTGCCATCATCTCCATTGCTTAAACTGTGCTCTGAACTGCTAGATTCTGCCCCTTGCATTGCTGTAACAGCCTCTTAACTCCTCTACCTTTTTCTTCTCTGGTCCCTGACAGTTTATTTTTCATTTGGTAGCCAGTGTGATCATGTAAAATGTAAATCAAATCATATCACTTCTCTGTGGTTAAAATTCTCCAGTGCTTCCCCAAAACCATTAGAATGAAATCTAAACTCCTATATGGCATTATGTAATCTGACCTCTATTTATTTTTTAAACTGCATTTTTCCCCTTTGCTTCCCATCATCCACTTTAGAGCAGGATGTTCCTCTGTGAAAGGTTGTGCAGTTATTATCCGCCCAGCCTGAACTGCTCTTCCTCCTAAGGTCCTCTAGCTCCTCATTTTAGTGTCAGTTCATCTCTTTCCTGTGACCACCGTTGCAAAGTAATATGCCTGCCTCTCTGGTCATTCTTTATTGTGTTGCCCTGTTTTATTTTCACAGCACTTAAAATCAACTGAAACATTTTATATTCAGTGTCTGGCTGTGTATATGTTCCTTGAAGACAAGGACTTCGTTTGTTTCAGTGCTGTGTGCTTAGAACAGTGCTGCATTGTAGTCCGCAGTCATTAAATATTGTTTGAATGAATTAATCATACTTTAAAAGTAAATGTGTAAGTAATTACAGAGAAGCATAATTATGTTCTTAACTAGTATATCTGGTGCTATAGTGGTGAGATTATTGGATTAGAATTATTAGTCTAGAATTTGATAGTTTGCCTGAATTTATATCTATTCCATACTTATTTTGTATCTTTTAAATTTGTTTTTTATTTTTATTTTTTTGACTTTATCAGAATCTCCTGGATGATGTGGAAGAGTTTCATGAACGTGCTCAAGAGGCCATGATGGATGAAACCCCGGATTCTTCCAAACTTCAGATGTTGATAGACATGGGCTCTAGTCTCTATGTGGAGCTACCTGAATTAGCCCGACTAAAGCAAGAACTACAGCAGGCTCGATGGTTGGATGAAGTAAGACTGACCCTGTCAGATCCACAACAGGTCACTTTGGATGTCATGAAGAAACTGATAGACTCTGGGGTGGGGTTGGCCCCCCACCATGCCGTGGAGAAGGCAATGGCTGAACTACAGGAGCTCCTTACAGTCTCTGAGCGATGGGAAGAAAAGGCTAAGGTCTGCCTACAGGCAAGGTGAACACATATATTGGTGACTGTTGCCTCTTTAATAACTAATGGTAGAACTGAAGGATGAATTTAAGTATCTGTTTCATTAAATATTTAGTTAGATGTTTTATGCCTTCCCTGACCAGTTACTAAATTATCAATTAAGTCTGCATGTAAACAGTTTCAAATATTGTGTGCATGTTCCTGTAGAGTACTTTGCTAAGTGGTTTAAGTGAAACAAAGTAGTATTTTGTTTAGAACCTTCTCATTATCTATACTATAGTTCAGAGCTAAGAAATGTAATGCTCACTGCAATATGTTATTGTTAACTGAGAGGTACAGAAAAAAGCTATAGGAATTCAGAGGAGGAGAGGTCATTTTTAGCTCTGGTGGTCAGGAGAGAAGCTTGAGAGAAAATAACTTAGGTAAAGCTTTGAAGCATGAGTGGGATTGAGTGGAAGGAGAGTAAGAAAGATCCAGCTAATAAGTTTAAAGAATACTTAGGGTGTGTTAGGCCGACAGAAGTTAAATGGGCTTTGAGTGAGGATTTATGTAGGAAAGTAGTGGGAAAGGGGAAGCAAGAAAGACAGGAGACCATTACACAGTTGCATTAGCATTGGTACCCTCATTGGATTTGCAAGATTTCAGTAAACCATTCACCGTACTTGATTGTATATCAACTAATTGACTAATTAGACTGTAATGTTCTTTATGAAAGTACTGCTTCAGCTAAAATTAAGATCTAAATTAAGATCTATAATTTCTTTTGTGAGGATGAGAAACCTGGCATACTTAAAGCCCATAGTTACTAAATAACACAGCTTTTCCTGTCAACTGCAACAAAAATAAGTGGCTGGCAAAGTACTTAAGTACACGAAGACTTCGGAATGAAGTGGAAAAGGCTTTAAATTTGAGCTGTGTTGGGACACCTGGGTAGCTCAGTCGGTAAACCATCTGCCTTTGGCTCATGTTGTGATCCCGGGGTCCTGGATTGAGTGCTACACTGGGCTCCCTGCCCAGCGGGAAGTCTCCCTTCTCCCTTTGCCTGCTTCCCCCGCTCGAGCTTGCTCTCTATCTCTCTCTTGCTCTCTCTGGCAAATAAAATCTAAAAAAAAAAAAAGGTCCGTTGTAAGACCTCCAGAGAGATGATAAATAAACAAATAGATTTGAGCTGTGTTATATAACAAACACAGTTCTGTTTAACCGAGAAAAGGCTGGATATATTTTTGCTGGATATTTTGCTGTCTAGTTGTCATGGGGAATACATACTAAAATGTATCTATAGCTTTTCCTGTTTGAAGCCTTCAAATTATTCATGGCAGTTCCAGGAGCATAGTAAATGGGAAAAGCTAAATAACTGGAATGCAAAACCTGTTTTGATACACCTGATGCAACTTAGAGTAGTCTACAGAATGAGATTTTGTTGGTAGTAGTATGAAGACTTTTTTCCTCTCATTTTCCACATTTACAGTCACTAAGTTTTAAGGAGCTCACCTGTAAAATGTCTCTCGTATCTGTCTTCTTCAACTCCATTGTCACTGACCTAAGTGTGGGGTTCTTGTATTTTCCCTTAATCTTTGCAATTCAGTATTTATGGAGTACCTACTACATGCCAAGTACTATTTCTTTTTTCTTTCTTTTTTTTTTTTTTTTTAAGATTTTTATTTATTTATTTGACAGAGATCACAAGTAGGCAGAGAGGCAGGCAGAGAGAGAGGAGGAAGCAGGCTCCCTGCAGAGCAGAGAGCCCGATGCAGGGCTCAATCCCAGGACCCTGGGATCATGACCTGAGCTGAAGGCAGAGGCTTTAACCCACTGAGCCACCCAGGCGCCCCCCCCAAGTACTATTTCTAAGTGCAGTAGAGATAGTAGGGGAAAAGACCCACAGAGTCCCTGCTGTACAATATAGCCAACATTCTAGTGGGGAGAGACAGGTGAAAAGTGAGTAAATGAATGTTTGAATGAACTTCAGATAATTAGTGTCACGAAGAAAATAAAATTAGTAAGAAAATAGAGGGAGAGGGCTTGGTGGGGATAGTGGGAAGTGGAATCTTCTTTGTTTTCTAACTTCTGTTGAAGTTAGATTTCTGAAACACATCTACGTCACTTCTGGGAATCCTTCCATCACCTGCCAAGTCAGTTTAGGTCCCCCTGCTATTATATTTTGATAGATGTATTCTTGGCCTTTTGGATTGGTTAACTTCTGACCACTGTTTTCTCAATATCCTCCTCCTCTGCTTTTGGCCTTCTCTCCCTGCCTCTTGAATAATGTCATTCCTCAAGATTCTGGCCTAGACCACTTCTTTTTTCACTCTGTACATCTCCATGGAAATTTCTTCTTATTTTCTGGCTCAATTGGCCATCTGTATGCTGATTAACTCCAAATTCTTATCAATAGCATTGGTATTTTTTGTAGATACTGTCTGCCTATTTGGTAATTCCATTGGATGTCTTATTGGTACCTCAGATTCCCCATATCCAAAATTGGATTCATTAACTCTTTCCCATCATCTTGTCCTTTGCTCCTTTTTCCTTTGAATTAAACCACTGTTTTTCTCCTTTAAACAAGCTTTGGAAATTACCTTTGACCTTTCCATTTCCATACCCTCAACCTTAGTAAACTACCAAGTCACATTGATTATATTTCCTTGATGTTTTTCACTTTCATTCTTCTTTGGGGTACTGTCATAGCTGGCCTAAATCATAGCCACAGGCTCTGGGACCTCACCCTGCTCTCATCATTCTCTACACTGCAACTAGTATTTTCTTAAAATACAGGTGTAGTTTTTTTCACTCCTTTGCTTAGAGCCCTTCACTGTTTCCTATTCCCCTGGGGATGACATTTAGAGTCCTTCATCTAATTCATAAGGCCATCTTGTAATCTAGCCCTTTGCTTAAGCCTCATCCCTTGCTATTCTTCCTTTGCATTCTGTGTTTCAAGTGTCATGATCACCCTGTTTTCCTCAGACATGCCATGTTCTTTCTTGTCTCTGGGCCTTTGCATGTGCTCATTTTCTCCTCTGGAACACACTTCCCTTCTCTCCATCCCCTGTGGTGTACTCCTACCCAGCCTCTGGTCCCAGCTTTCCTGACTCACTCCCATTCAAAAAGGCTAAGAAAGCTTGGGCGTCACTTCTGGGAATCCTTCCATCACCTGCCAAGTCAGTTTAGGTCCCCCTGCTATTATATTTTGATAGCATCTTAACAGTGCTATGAATAATCCCCCTCTAACACCACAAGATTAAAATGTTTAATGAGGCAAGGGCTCTGTCACTCTGTCACTCCTGTGTTTTAATAGTCTCCAGGACCTAGCACCGTGCTTAGCACATGGTAGGATTCATGGATAATGAAACTGTTCCCACCCTTGGTAGCTTCCCATTGCTTCCATGGCGAAATTCATGGCTCTCAAAATCTCTTACATCTTTCTTTCCTGTCAAAATTCCCCTACTTCTTGCTCTTACTCCTGCTCCTACCTCACTCCCGTCCTCACACTGGACTACTAACTTTTTTTTTTTTAAGATTTTAGTTTTTAAATTAAAAAAATATATAATCTCTCTCCCCCGCCCCACCAAATGGTACTTGAACTCATGACCCTGAGATCAAGAGCTACATGCTCTACCCACTAAGCCAGCCAGGTGCTCCTGGACCTCTAACTAATTTGTAAACATTTCTTCATGTCTTTGTTCATTATATTCCTGGTTTTTTTTTTTCCTTTAACCTTTCACTTGAGAAAATCACACTTCTTTTTTAAGCCTTGGCTCAAAGCCTTTCTCAGCTCCTCTAAGCAGAATTAATCACAACTTCCCATAGTGGTAAGCCTAAAATGATTTGCTCTTTGTCCCCAGTACAAGTTTAATTCTTACCTTGTATTCTGATTCATTGAGGATGAGGTCTATTTTATTCATCTTTTAACTAGGTGATATTGAATGTGGTTGAATTAATTCCTGGACTTAGAGACTATTCCTGGACTCCTAGACTATTGCTTTCCACACTGCTGTCTGACACGCATCTCTGACAATATCAGATATTGTGGAGAACTAACATAGATGCAATTTAGTGTAGTGGAAAGAGCAAGGTATCTGAGACTCATTCTGAATCAGTGTTTGAGCTGTGCCATTCACCATATTAAATGGTTTTAGGAAAAAAAAAATTTTTGAGTTAAGGTTTTCTTATTTGTAAATTGGAAATTAAAGTAATAGCTGCTTTGCCTCCCTTATAGGATTGTGGTAAGAACTAAATGAAATCATATATATGAAATTTCTCTGCATGTTCTAAAATGTTATTTAAATGTTGGTAGCGTTTTGACTTTTCCTTATGCATCTGCCCTGTCTTTGTGGTTTTTTTTAAGACCACGGCACAGTGTGGCAAGTTTAGAAAGCATAGTTAATGAAGCCAAAAACATTCCAGCCTTTCTACCCAATGTATTGTCCCTGAAAGAAGCATTACAAAAAGCTCGAGAATGGACAGCTAAAGTGGAAGCTATTCAGGTAAGGAGCCTCTTGAATTATCCTACGATTTTGGTAATGCTATCTCACAGATGAATCCTTTAAGCCTTTAATTCTTTAAAATAGAATAACCATAATAAAATAATGGTACTTAAAATTCAGTTGTTCTTCCATCTGATTCTGTCATTCAAAATAAATACTACCTATTTAAATGTTACTTCTCTCGACTCCCTGCTATGAAAGATGGCGGAATTAGCTATTTATTTAACTCCTAGCAATAGGGAGTTCATTCCCTGCTGTATTCTTTGAATCTTTGCCATGTGTGCAAATAAATTTTAAAATAGGCAGAAAAAAGAAAATGAAATTAAAATTTACCGAACACCATAACACTTACAATAGATATTATTCTAGTTTGGGAGTAGAATTGTGAGGGAAGGATGTAAAGATAGTACGCTGGCACTCAGAAAGACATGTATTATATATTTTAATTTAAAACGATATATAACATACCTCCTGAATTATAAAAACCTTGCAGCATTTCAGTATTGAGTATGTATATACTCTTTTTTTTTTTTATGTACTCTTTATTGTAGAACTATATCCAAAGAAAAGGAAACCAACTCTTTGCTGTCCCAAGAAAGAACATACTCTAGGTGTCAAGTTCTAATGACTTTTGTTTTAGTTTATTTTCAGTTAACTCTTTCTGGGAGCTTCTTAGCTGTGCTCCTTCTATACTATTGCTAAAATTATCTGTATTTTCCAAACTAAGGATTGTTGGAGGGGAGATGGGTGGATAGGGAGATAGGCTAAATGGATGATGGACATTAAGGAGGTCATGGGTTGTGGTGGGCACTGGGTGTTCTCTGTAAGTGATGAATCACTAAATTCTACTCCTGAAACCAGTACTATATTGTATGTTAACTAACTTGAATTTAAGAAATATTGGAAGAAAAAAAATTATCTCTGTTTTCATCAGGACAGCTCCTCTGTTTCATCTTTTTTTTTTTAAAGATTTTTTTCATTTATTTGACAGAGATCACAAGTAGGCAGAGAGGCAGGCGGGGGGAAGCAGGCTCCCTGCTTAGCAGAGAGCCCGATGCAGGGCTCGATCCCAGGACCCCAAGATCATGACCTGAGCCTGAGGCAGAGGCTTGACCCACTGAGCCACTTAGGCACCCCATTCTCTGTTTCATCTTTAACCCATTTCAGGAGGTTGGTTGTCCTCAAATATTTGATTACCCTTAGTTGGCTGTTAATTTATGACTATAGGACCAAGTCTACAAGATGGCTGTCTTGTGTTTCCTCTGTAATTTTGAAGGACTTGTCCTCCGCCAAGCCCTCCCTTCAGTGAGAAGACTTGACTCATAGGAACTAAGTAAGGGGACAGTTTCTGTTGACAGGCATACTCTAAGGTACAGAGCTTGGGAACAGGCTAAGTCAAGCCTTAGCCAGGTCCTTCATAGTCAAATGGCTATAGTTGGGTACAAGAAGGGATAGCAGTAAACATGGTATTTCTCAGCTGTACCTATTTGAGCTTTATTTTCTCTTTCATATACCTGTCTGTTCTTTAATCCTAGTACCACAGTGTTTAATTATGCCATTGTAATATCACTTAGGGCTAGAACCTTCCCATTATTATTACTGAAGATTCATTTAAGTTGGGGTGCCTGGTTGGCTCAGTTGGTGGAGCATGTGGCTCTTGATCTCAGGATTGTGAGTTCAAGCCCCACACTGGGTGTGGAGCCTACTTAAAAAAAAAAAAAACAACTTAAGTTTTTTGTCTGTTTTTCTAAATATTCCAGTATAACTTTCAAAATGAATTTATAGGCAAATGAATCAGTTAACATAGGAAATAACCTTTTATTGCAATGTCTGTTTATAGCATGTAACTATGCCTTTCCCTCATTCAGAGCTTCTTAATAACAATGAATGTTAAGGGCATGTATACAGTTTCTTAGGCTATGTGTCTGTCTGCCTGAAGATTCATCCAGTCTAAGGTATTACTCTGAATTACTGCCTATTGGCTGCCAACCCACTGCGGGTGTTCTTGCCAAATCCCTGAAATGGATTACTTGTTAACCCTCTCACCTCTTTATAATGATTTCTTTAGTGAACTTAAAGCAGTAATAGTTCGAAAAACAGTAATTTGATTATATGGAAATACTAAACCATTGTGACTTAGGCAAATATCTGTTTTCATCTGTATTTATATAACATAAAATGGAGGTGGTTATCAGCACCAAAATACTGCTCTGTAGTCATTGGAAAAGTTTGAAAGCCTTTGAAATAGGCAAAAGAAATTATGGGTGTCCTTTTAGTGGAGTACTGGAAGTTTTCTGGAGAACGCTCCAGGATCATCTTACTCTATGAGTGCATGCTGTGGATTTTTTTTTGACGAGGCTATTTTACAACTTTGCAGTTATTAAAAAATTAGAGTAATACAAATGAATCGTGTCCATAGAAAGACAGTTAAATTTATAATGAAACAATTTATTTCTCCATGGTAGAGAAGATGAATTGTCCTATATGATATTAAGTATGTTTCCCTCTGTTAGCAAATTTCCTGATTGTATTTATAAATGTCTTTTTTTTTTTTTTTTAACGATTTATTTATTTATTTTAGAGAGAGAGAGTGAGTGTGTGTGAATGCGGGAGGGTCACAAGAGGAGAGAGGAAGCAGACTTCCTGTGGAGCAGGGAGCTGGACGTGGAGCCTGATCTCCTAACCAGGAGATCATGACCTGAGCTGAAACCAAGTGTCAGATGCTCAACCAGTGGAGCCACCCAGATGCCCCTATGTGTCTGTTCTTTAGATTATCTTTTGAACTGATTTTTACATCTTGACTGGCTCCCTCGTTGATTAATAAAAATCTTTGACAGAATGAATTTTCAGACTTTTTAAAAAGGACATTGGAAGCTCTATTAGTTCAAGAGATAGAACTAGGTTTAAAGAACAACATTTAATAAAAAAAAAACTCAATGCTAAATTCTTTGTAAGATCTTCTGACCAATATCACTAGACTCCATAAGAAAGTGCAAGTCATGTGAGAATGCACTTTTGTGTTTCAGAGTGGCAGCAACTATGCTTACTTAGAGCAGCTGGAGAGCTTATCTGCTAAAGGGCGACCTATCCCTGTGCGTCTGGATGCGTTACCCCAGGTAGAATCACAAGTGGCAGCTGCACGGGCATGGAGAGAACGGACTGGGAGGACCTTCCTTAAGAAGAATTCTAGCCATACCTTGTTGCAGGTAAAGAACAGTTAGTAATTTAATACCCTTAGGTAGGAGTTTCATTGGTGAAGGTTATTTTCAATTTATCTGGTCATGGTTTTATAAGTGATTCTTATTAAGTGATACCAAATGTTGACTGGAAGTCTGTTGCCTTAGGCAGATTTATCCACAGTTCATCTTGTACTGCATCCAGAAAAAGGAATCAGCCTGGATCTTATCTCTGTTACTAATGGATTCTGTCCTTGAAATATCTTACATGTGTTACCCTTTTCATCTTGAGCAGTTGGAACACCCTAGTAGTTAAAGAGCGTAGGCTTTGGAGTAAGGTACTTCATGTTGAGGACTGGCTCTCTAATTGCTAACTCTGTGTCCTTGGGCAAGTTGTTTCCTCTCCGAGCCTTCGTTCCCCAGTTTGTAAAATACAGGTGATACACCTACAAAAGAAGGTGGTTGTGAAGATTGCATTAGGTGTGTGTAGAAGGTACGTAAGAAGGTGCCTAGGACAAGATGAGTGGTCAGTAAATGGTTCTTTTTTATTATTTTCAGCTTTAAGATTTTTTTTTAAAGATTTTATTTATTTATTTGACAGCGAGAGATCACAAGTAGGCAGAGAGGCAAGCAGAGAGAGGAGGAAGCAGGCTCCCCGCTGAGCAGAGAGCCCGATGCAGGACTTGATCCCAGGACCCCGAGATCATGACCTGAGTTGAAGGCAGAGGCTTAACCCACTGAACCACCCAGGCGCCGCCCCAGTTTTAAGATTTTTTTAAAAGCCAGGACTCCGTGTTTGGTTTTATTTTTGTAGGTACTGAGTCCCCGGACTGACATTGGTATATATGGGAGTGGTAAAAACAGGAGGAAAAAAGTAAAAGAACTAATAGAAAAAGAAAAAGAAAAGGATCTGGACCTTGAGCCTCTGAGTGATCTGGAGGAAGGATTAGAGGAAACCAGAGATACAGCTATGGTGGTAAGAAATTATGTAATGCATTCTGAGTCTGCATCATGAATATAGAATTCTATAAAGCTATTAGATTCGCTGGTTTTATGTTCTTAACTATTTTTACTTTTATCTTTGGCTTTATAGTAAAATATTTCATTTTTATAGATTTATAATCCAAGTTTATTAGTCTCTCATTCCCTGGGAAACTGTCTTTTCCATATCTCTGTTCTTTTTTACTGTTTTAATAGTTGTCTAATATTCCATCAGATTGTCCATAATTTATTGAACACTTTTCTGATACATCAAATACTTTTATTACTGTTTGCTATTATGGATAATATAAAGTGAACTTCTTTATAAAGTCTTTTCCTTTTTTCAAATTATTTTCATATACTTCGCTCTTAGGAATGTGATTACGGTTAGAATTTAACAGCATTTTATGACATTTAATACTGTGCTTTTAAAAGGAATTATATCCATTTAATGACACTAGCTGCTATTTAAAATATCTCCCTTCTCTTAGTCTCATTCACAGTATAGTGGATGCTCAAGAAAACACTTGTAACTAAGTAAAATGATGGGTGTTTTTGGAGAGGAGGAGGAATGTGTGAAGATGACTATGAGCCTGAGGATATAAAGAGAAATAAAAAATGAGTTTGGGCCTATTTAACAGTAGGGAATTACATACATTGAGTTACTTGATAACAAATTGATGTTTCTGCCTACATATGATCCTGGGTTTTTTGGGGTTTTTTAAAGATGTATTTATTTGAGTGAGAGAGCGCATGAGCAGGGGGAGGGACAGAGGGAGAGAGTGCAGGGAAGCAGACTCTCCCGCATAGCAGGGAACCTGATGTGGAGTTCGATTCCTGGACCCCAAGACCACAACCTGAGCTGAAACCAAGAGCTGGATGCTAAATTGACTTAGCCACCCAGGCATCCTCAAATGATTCTGTTTTGAGGCCAGTGGAAATGATTTATTAGGGAGCCTGCCTATCAATCAGTCCTGTCAGATGAATAGAACTGGAAATTATTTCAAAATTGTTTCAGTACTATCAATTTAAAAAAGAAAATGCATTGGCAGTGTTCATGATAATTAAATTTTGTTTACTTTCACTTATTTTTTTAAATGAATTACATAAAATCTTGTTATATTTGGCCATCAGACTTTGTTATTCTACTTCTGCATGAATTGGAGAAGCTGTTGAGAAAGAAATAAAAATTGATTTGTGTAGAAGTCATCCCCAGGGAAGGAATTACAAGGGGATGAGTAGTAATATTTATTGGGTATTAACCTTGTGGGAGGCGCCAAGTTAGGCACTTTCATGTGTTACCTTATTTAATCCTCAAAACAACAAAATGGGGTTGGTTGGTATCCTCATGTTTCAGAAAACTGAAATTTGGAAAACGTGTGCCCCAGACCAACCATCTGTAAGTATAAGAGCCAGGCTTTGTGCTTAGGTTGCTTAACTCTAATACAGATTATCTTTGTACTATACCCTACAGAAGAGTTCTAGGTACTCTACTGATAGAAATTGCCAAATATGGCAGCACTTTGCCCATTTCACAGATGAGGAATGTTTGCACCCAAATTACAGGAAATGATTGATAAATGCCTGTTTGTTAAAGACAGTGCTTGTCATAATGAGGGCACAGTGTGGAGATGATCTCTCAGCTCTGATTTGGCATTTTTGCACTCTTTTTCAATGACTCTTAAATGTTTGTTGTGTACAGGTGGCAGTTTTCAAAGAACGGGAGCAAAAAGAGATTGAAGCCATGCATTCCCTCAGAGCAGCCAACCTAGCCAAGATGACAATGGTGGACCGTATAGAAGAAGTAAAATTTTGCATTTGCCGCAAGACAGCCAGTGGGTTTATGCTACAGTGTGAGCTCTGCAAAGACTGGTTCCATAACAGCTGTGTTCCCCTTCCTAAATCAGGTTCCCAGAAAAAAGGGTCTAGCTGGCAGGCTAAAGAAGTAAAATTCCTTTGCCCTCTTTGTATGCGGTCTCGAAGGCCGAGGTTAGAGACTATTCTTTCACTCCTGGTATCTCTTCAGAAGTTGCCTGTACGTTTGCCTGAAGGAGAGGCCCTGCAGTGTTTGACAGAACGAGCTATGAGCTGGCAAGATAGAGCACGGCAGGCCCTAGCCACAGATGAACTGTCCTCTGCCCTAGCCAAACTGTCTGTGTTGAGCCAGCGCATGGTGGAGCAGGCAGCTCGAGAAAAGACTGAAAAGATCATCAGTGCAGAACTCCAAAAAGCAGCTGCTAATCCAGACTTACAGGCAAGTTTAGGGTTTTCTTTCTTTTTTTTTATTTCATGAGATTATGTGTATAAATTGTAAATCAAATATATTTTAGCAGCTGACTAGGAAAACAGTAAGTTGCCAGCAGTTATGTTATCCATAACATCTTTCTGTATACGCCTATAGAATTTACTTTGGGTATATACCTGGTCATTTTAGTGAACCATTAACCTGGAAATATCATTGAGACAGACCTTGGCATCATAACCAAATAATTTGATCTGTACTAACTGTTGAATTCTGTTGGTCTTACATTTAGGTGTTCTTAAGTGCACATTAATTACCCTTGTTTATTTAGGTTTTCCCTCTGTTCATGTTGGAATTGTTTGTTGTTTAGGGACACTTACCTAGTTTCCAGCAGTCTGCTTTTAACCGGGTGGTGAGCAGTGTATCTTCTTCCCCTCGACAAACAATGGACTATGATGATGAAGAAACAGATTCTGATGAAGATATCCGGGAGACATATGGCTATGACATGAAGGTAATTAATGGACAGGCATACCTGATCACTGGGCTTGTTAAAACTACTGAACACTAATGTTTGAAGCCTGAAAGTAGAAGAGAAAGCTAGTCTATTTATCCTGCGTTTGTGGTGATAGCATTTTTTTCTAAGCCCCCCAGAATACAGACTGATAAAACAATTTTTTTAAAGGATGGAGTTTTTAAAAAAATCAGTGTTTATTTTCTTTACCTTGTAACTCCTTGTGGCCTAAAGGGACTAGAAAAATCATGCATTTAACATGGACGGGACTGGAAGAGATTACGCTGAGTGAAATAGGTCAAGCAGAGAGAGTCAGTTATCATATGGTTTCACTTACTTGTGGAGCATAACAAATAGCATGGAGGACAAGGGGAGATGGAGAGGAGAAGGGAGTTGAGGGAAATTAGAAGGGGAGGTGAACCATGAGAGACTATGGACTCTGAAAAACAAACTGAGGGTTTTGAAGGGGCGGGGGGTGGGAGGTTGGGGGAACCAGGTGGTGGGTGTTGAAGAGGGCACGGATTGCATGGAGCACTGGGTGTGGTGCAAAAATAATGAATACTGTTACGCTGGAAAAAAAAATAAAAATAAAATCATGCATTTAGATTACTGAAAGCTTTCATGGCTCATTTCAGTATTTTGTTTCCTTTGGGTTGCTTAAGTCTGTATAGTTATGTTTTAAGAATCTCATTCTAGCGGTGCTTTGAATCTTGCTCTGATTTCTCATCTGGATGGTGCAAGATAGAATGTCCTATTCAGAGATGAGTTATACTTGGGCCCATGGTTCAGATTTGCAGTTACAGCTGCAGCTAGAACAAATTATTTACCCTCACTGTGATTCTTTTGATAATGACACTACACTGGTTTTGGCAAGTTTGTTTTGTGTTAGATCCTACTGGCCTTTTATTATTTTGTGTCAGGCCCAGGTGCTTTGTCTTTTACCTAGTAGTAATAACATCATTATCTAGGCAGAAACTCTGTCAGGTTACAGTTAATCCATTGATCTGTTTTATATTAGTCTTTGTTGAACTGTTTAGAATTTGTGTCTCTAACCATTAATACCATCTGTCATAGATGCTTGTAAACTAAAATATTTTTCTCAAGATAAAAATGGATCTTGGGAATGTTTTAATGAGGGAATTTTTAGTTTTATGAATTAAAGACTTGAGCAAAGTTAAAATTTGAATTAGCCTGTTATGGTAAAGTTCTAAAGAAGCAGCTGGACAGGAATGCAGCCCATGCCACATATAAGTTCGCTAATGCTAGAATTGCCCATTTACTATGCTTAGAGGCCTTATCTGGGTTGTTCTCTTTCTAGCACATTAAGTATCAATCAGTACTCTAGAATTGCTAAACGGGATGGACTTTAGAAGCATTTTAGAAACCTATGAAAACAAAACATCACAAATATTACATGATTTTAGGGCTAGGGATCAAAACTATGGTTTGATATGGTTGTACAGAGTAATCTTTTTAATGAAAATTATATAGTGGTGTTAGCTTATGAGCTCTCCTTTGGTAGGAGGGGACTTTATAATATGAATTAGGAATTTATAGTGTTAGCAGTATATTTGACAGCTTAGAAAAATAGAAGAATGGTAGGTGCAAGACTTAGGATAATTCTTGACAAATCAGGAAACAACAAATTTTGGTGAGGATGTGGAGAAAGTGGGACCTTCTTATACTGTTGGTGGGAATTCAAGCTGGTGCAGCTACTCTGGAAAACAGTTTGGACCTTCCTCAAGAAGTTAAAAATAGAGCTGCCCTGTGACCCAGCAATAGCACTAGTAGATATTTACCCCAAAGGTACAAATGTAGTGACCCGAAGGGGCACCTGCACCCCAGTGTTGATAGCGGCAGTGTCCATGATAGCCAGACTATGGAAAGAGCTGACATGTCCATTGACAGACGAATGGATAAAGAAGATGTGATATATATATATGTATAAATGTATATGTATGTATGATATATAATACATATCATCATATATATGATATATAATAATATATATGATATATAACATATCCAGCAATAATATATATATCCATCAATAAATTATATATATATATATATCTCGAGATGTCCATTGACAGAAGAATGGATAAAGAAGATGTGAGATAAATATATATATCATTGTATATATCATACATATGATATATATAATATTACATATATATTATATGTAATATGATATACAATAAAATATATATCATATACATCATTATTTTAATATATTTCATATATAAAATATATAAATATATATAAATAATATATATTCCATATAATGGGATATAGTGATAAATGCTAATATATCACTATATCCCATTGTATGATATATATCAGAAAGAGTGAATACTTAGCATTTATATCTGTGTGGATGGAACTGGAGGGTATTATGCTGAGTGAAATAATCAGAGAAAGACAATTATCATATAGTTTCACTCATAAGTGGAATATTAGAAACAGCGTAGAGGATCATAAGGGAAGGGAGGGAAAACTGAATGAGAAGTCATCAGAGAGGGAGAAAACCCATGAGAGACTCTTAACTATAGGAAACAAACAGGGTTGCTGGAGGGGTTAGGTTAATTGAGTGGTGGGCATTAAGGAGGGCATGTGATAGGAGGAGCACTTGATGTTACAGGCAACTGATGAATTATTAAATTCTGCATCTGAAACTGATGTTGTAATGTATATTGGCTAACTGAATTTAAATTTTTTAAAAAGGATAATTCAAGGTCACATTTACTTTGATATAGGTTAAAAATATTATAAAAAATTAATTAAAATGTTATTTGCTGATTTAGTTATAATTAATTTGGTGATTTTTTTTGCATTTTTATGAAGTTCCCTGATTATAACCATGAATTCATCTTTAAAATAGTTTGAATTTAGTATCTTGGCTTGAGAGAGAACCCTTAACGTTTAGGAAGAAGAGTAGGTGATTACATAGAAAAATAAAATCAGTCATTTGATCCTAGTTATCATAGCATTTAATTTGTGCTTTATGTTGTTGGGTTACTTCATTTGCATGTAGTATCTTGTAATCACCACTGAATCAGGAAAATCATTACTTAGGGAAATATATGTTTAATGAAGGAAAGTCTGTCATGGATCTTTTGCATGTGTGACTGCCATATCCTTTCACATACTCATATGATCATTTCCTTTTAGGGCATATTGATTTCCCTTTACTGAAACTGTCCATCCATATCACAGTTTATATTTTGCAAATGCATGTATGAGCAGAATTGCGCATCAGAAAGGAGGATATGCAACAGTAGTAGCTCTTCTCTCCTTTCTTGCAACCTAGTAATTGCTTATTTTAAAAATGAGAAAGGTTGGGTTCCTGGGTGGCTCAGTTGTTAAGTGTCTGTCTTCGGCTCAGGTCATAATCTCAGAGTCCTGGGATCAAGCCCTGCGTTGGGCTCCCTGCTCAGTGGGGAATCTGCTTCTCCATCTCCCACTCCCCCTGCTTGTGTTCCCTCTCTCCCTTTCTGTCAAATAAATAAATAAAATCTTTTTTAAAAAATGATAAAGGCAAATAAAACACTTAGATTCTTCTAGGTTTTCCTCTTCACCCTTTTTAATGCTTGGACTGTTTGAGCTTTGGTGGAAATAGAGTCCGTTTTATTTGAGAGTTTAGTCCAGCATAATACCAAATAAGATAGAGTGACAGATCTGTATATAAAAAACATTTCTCACCAAGAGTACATTCTACCTTTCTTCTATGTTTGCCATTAATGGGACTTAACTATAATTTTCCTCCTTAGGGAGAGTAATTTGTTTAAGCTTGGTGTTTGTCAGTTCTTTTACTTTCAGCCTGTTTTTTTTTTTTTTTTAAATGTGTCTCTTGAAGATAGTATATATAGTAGGGTCCTTTCTGAACTGCATCTGTATGCATTTGTGTAATACTGTTGAGTCTTGTTTTTTGTGTTTTATTTTTTAAGTAATACTACAGTCTCTCTTAATTGTGGGTATTTAGTTCATTTTCATTTAATGTAGTTGTTGACATGGTTGTGTTTAAGTTGATCATTTTGCTGTTTATTTTTTATTAATTTTTTTTCCTTTGTTGTACTTCTTTGGGTTACCTGAAAAAAAAATGTAATGTTTGATTTCATTTCCTTTATTGACTTCTTGCCTTATAGCTCTTTTTGTTGATGTGTTTTCAGTGATTGCTTCAGTGATTTTGTCATGTCTTATATTTTTTTCTCTTTCCCTATGATCCTCTGCCTTATTTCTTAAATTCCACATTTGAGAGAGATCATATGGGAACTGTCTTTCTCTGATTGACTTATTTTGCTTAGCCTGATACTCTTCAGTTCCATTCACGTTATAGATGGTTAACTGGTTAACAGTGTGTCTTGAACTTACCAAAGTCAGTATTGTACATGTTCACTTTTCAAGCTTCACGTTGGGGAAGTAATTTTTTTTTTTTTTGAAGATTTTATTTATTTATTTGACAGACAGAGATCACAAGTTTGCAGAGAAGCAGGCAGAGAAAGAGGAGGAAGCAGGCTCCCCGCAGAGCAGAGAGCCCGATGTAGGGCTCAATCCCAGGACTCTGGGATCATGACCTGAGCTGAAGGCAGAGGCTTTAACCCACTGAGCCACCCAGATGCCCCGTTTTTTTTTTTTTTTTTAACAAATCTCTTTTTAGCTATCGTTATTTTCCATCATTATTTTTTGATCACAGTCTGTTCTGTTTTGGAAGTTGAACAGAAATTTCCATGTATGAGTAACAACAAAATGAGTAGAGTCAAAGTCCGAAGAGACACTTGTAGTCGCTGAGAAGAAGCTATGGGACCGAAAGTAGGACAGAACTGAAGTACTCTTCCATCTCTTGCTTTTTAGGGCTTAAGTTCTTAAATAGGGAAGAAGACTAGGAACTGCTATTCTCAGTGAGTGGCATTGTCTTCCGGAATCTTCTTATAAAACCTTTTAAGTATCCTATTTAATTAAGGATCATTTCACAATAGCAGATCTTCTTGTGCACCCCACGAAGAGGATCAGGTGTCTTGTTAGTCATGAAAGTGTTGGCTCCTCTCCTAACTCAGACTTCTATACTTTGCTTTGTGATGCTGGTACTGGGGCTCTACACCAGGGGCTGGTAAACTTTTTCTGTGAAGTAATGTATATATGTCAATACACATTAATACGCAGTAATATATATTTTTAGTGTATATGTATGTGCATGTATATTCTCTCTCTCTTTGACACACACACACACACAGCTTAGTAAATATTTTAGGTTTTATTTTGTTTGGTTTTTTTAAAGATTTTATTTATTTATTTGACAGACAGAGATCACAAGTAGGCAGAGAGAGAGAAGGAAGCAGGCTCCCTGCCGAGCAGAGAGCCTGATGGCAGGGTTCGATCCCAGGACCCTGAGATCATGACCTGAGCCGAAGGCAGAGGCCTTAACCCACTGAGCCTACATGTGCCCCATATTTTAGGTTTTGTAAGCCACATAAGGTCCCTAGTGGATATCCTCCCCCCACCCCCCGCAACTCTTTAAAAACATAGACTATTCTTACCTTATACGCCATACAAAAAATGAGCTGCCAGTTGGGTTGCAATGTGCCAACCAGTTCTGCTCTCCACATTTGTTTTCTGCCTGCTGCCTGCCTTCTGCTAGAAGAGAACATTAGAAAATATTTAAAAGGCCTGAATAGTGAGAAGGGACGTGATCTTTCCCATGTTTTATTTTTCTCTATTCGTGTCATCATCTGAACTGCATGTTTTGTTTTGTTTTTTTCTTTTTGTTTTGCTCTGGCAATGGGAACTGGGTCCAATTTGTAGTTGTTTTTTCACATCCGTGAAACCAACTACATCACATTCCGTTAGAGCAGAATGAACTGGCCAACACTTCCTTCTTAGAGATCTGGCTCCCATCTCTGCAGGGCCTCTTCTCTGAGCTTGTAGGTTCTAATAACCCCACTTCTTCCCTTTGTTACCGCAAACTCTAGGGTTGACAACTTTTTCTTGGTGTTAGCTCAGTGCTATTTTTGTCTTTTCAAGCCTTTAATATACATCTAACCAGTCATTAAATTATCCTTGTTGAAAGGCTGGTGATTTCTGTCTTCCTGATTGCGCTCTACCATTAAAGCTCTACATGTGAGCTTCTGGAAACTAACTGCAGGGGAGAATCATCTGAGAACTAATTAAAGCTGTCAGAAGTACATAATTTGAATATTGCCAGTTAGGCTCTTCATTGTATTAAGAAAGAACAATCTAAGAGCAATTGATAAGCCTCTAGGCTTGAAAACCTTTGGAGAGGATTAAATGATTTGTGTCTTTCAGATGTCACATCTAAACCTTTCTTCCCTTCCTAAGTCCGAAAAGTGTCAAGGTTCCCCAACTTGGGAGTATAGGAGTTTTTTTTAGTTGTAGACTGTAGAAGGTTGGTTATTTAGTAGTAATTTTCTTACAGGTTTATTATCTCTGGATTGTTTTTGAGATTTACTGTTTCCATTTTGACCTAAAACTGTAGTCATTACTGACCCCCTCCATCATTCCCCCACACCGTGGGCATTTTCCATCTTATTTAATACTGTACGTTTAATTTTAAGGTCATATTTTAAAAATTTTTTTAAATTTTTTAATATAAATTCAGTTATTTAACATACAATGTATTATTGGTTTCAGAGGTAGAGTTCAGTGATTCATCATTCTTAAATAATACCCAGTGCTTATTACATCACGTGCCCTCCTAATGTCCATCACCCACTTACCCCATCCATTCTCCCCACTCAGGCTACCCTATTTGTTTTCTTATAATTAAGAGTCTGTTGTGGTTTGTCTCCCTCTCTGATTTTGTCACATCTTATTTTTTCTTCTCTTTCCCTATGCTCCTCTGCCTTGTTTCTTAAATTCCACATATGAGTGAGATTATGTGAAAACTGTCTTTCTGTGATTGACTTATTTTGCTTAGCATAATACTCTTTGGTTCTATCCATGTCATTGCAAATGGCAAGATTTTTGATGGCTGGTAGTATTCCATTAAAGTCATATTTTTAGTATATTACAAGCTTGAAAGCCTGCAGTTAGGTACTTGTCACAGGGTAAATGAAGTGGTTCTAATTCTGAATACCCCTCTTCATTTCCTCTTTTTTTTTTTTCCTTTTTTTTTTTTTTCCTTCTTTGTTTCTTCTTCAGGACACAGCCAGTGTGAAGTCCTCCAGTAGTCTGGAGCCCAATCTGTTTTGTGATGAAGAAATTCCCATCAAGTCTGAAGAGGTGGTCACTCACATGTGGACAGCGCCTTCATTCTGTGCGGAACATGCTTATTCTTCAGCTTCTAAGAGTTGTTCTCAAGGTATTACCCTTTAAAACAGTGTAAAGAAGATATACCTGAGGGGTGCCTAGGTGATTCAGTTGGTTAAACGTCTGCCTTCAGCTCCGGTCATGATCCTGGGATCGAGCCATGCATTAGACTCCTTGCTCAGCAGGGAGCCTGCTTCTCCTCCTACCTGCTCTTATTCTCTCTTGCTATTTCTGTCTCTCTCTCAAACAAATAAAATCTTAAAAAAAAAAAAGATACACCTGAAACCAGGGAGAGGAAACATTGTATTAAGGTTATGAATCCCTCTTTTTAAATTTTTTTTTAAATGTTATTTATTTTAGAAAGAGGGTGCAGGAGGGGCCAGAGGAAGAGGGAGAGAGAATTTCAAGCAGACCTCATGCCAAGGGCAGAGCCTGACTCTGGGCGTGATCTCAGCAACCCTGAGATCATGACCTGAACCAAAATCAAGAGTTGGATGCTTAAGCAACTGTGCCACCCAGGTGCTCCAGACTATGAATCCCTCTTAAATGTACATCCTGGCCATGAAATGCTTGTAAAACCTGAAAATGTGATTTTGATTAAGAAAAGCTAAGTCTCCGGGTGCTGGATGGCTCAGTGGGTTAAGCCTCTGCCTTCAGCTCAAGTCATGACCCCAGGGTCCTGGGATCCAGCCACCATTGGGCTCTCTGCTCAGTGGGGAGCCTGTTTTCCCCTCTCTCTCTTTGCCTGCCTCTCCCCCTACTTGTGATCTCTGTCTGTCAAATAAATAAAATCTTTAAAAAAAAAAAAAAAGAAAAGAAAAGCTAAGTATTTGTGTGCCCTTTATGTTACTAGGTGGTAACCTAAAAAAAGTTACATGGAATTATTGAATCCTAGTAAGAACCTTAGAGGCCTTCTAGTGCCATCTCTGTTTATATAAAATCTCTGATAGGCCTCTATTTGTTCATTACCACTTGTCGAGGAGCTTGTCGCTTTTTGAGAATATTCATTCTTGTTTTGGAAAGTGTGAAGTGTTAGAGAGTTCCTCTTCCTTGGTAGATAATTGCCCTCATATGTCTACTTTGCTTTTCCCCATTGAAAATATATCACACTGCTTTAGGTCACATGTCTGAGAAGTAAAGGGTGTTTCTCTTTTCATAGTAAAATTTAGGATCTTATGGAGTGGCATATTACTGTTGGTTTATCAGGAGGATAGCAGCTTATTTTTATAGGGCACCTCATGTGCTTAATCTTTTGGTCCCCTCTAAAGTGGAGAGAAAATAAGAGATTCTTTCCCATTCTCCTTCCACTGTCAGTCACAGACTAAAGAATCAATAAGGAACCAATTTTTTTTTTAAAGATTTTTATTTATTTATTTGACAGAGATCACAGGTAGGCAGAGAGGCAGGCAGAGAGAGAGGGGGAAGCAGGCTCCCTGCTGAGCAGAGAGCCTGATTCGGGGCTCTATCCCAGGACCCTGGGACCATGACCCGAGTCGAAGGCAGAGGCTTCAACCCACTGAGCCACCAGGCGCCCCCCAATATTTTACTCTCAACTAATTTTTTAGAGTGGGCATTAGAATTCTGGATCTTTCTGTTTTGTATTTTTTTTGAAGATTTCATTTTCACTTTCATATGGATACAATGAATTCAGATATCTAAAGTAAGTACTGGAGGAGGAGGGACCATTCTCTTAAATACTTACTTTTGAAACATGACGTATTTTTTCCATGGTTTTCATTTTTTGTTTTGTCTTATTTTGTCTTATTGGAAAGGTTCTAGCACCCCAAGGAAACAACCTCGGAAGAGCCCTTTGGTGCCCCGAAGTTTGGAACCTCCAGTATTAGAGTTGTCACCTGGAGCTAAAGCCCAGCTGGAAGAACTTATGATGGTTGGAGATCTCCTAGAAGTATCTCTGGATGAGACTCAACACATTTGGCGGATTTTGCAGGCCACACACCCACCCTCTGAAGACAGATTCCTGCATATCATGGAGGCAAGGAGTTAAAGCTTACTTAAACAGTGGTTTTAAAATTTTTTAGAATGCCTTGGTTCTTTGTTTTTTTTTTTTTTAAAGATTTTATTTATTTATTTGACAGAAATCACAAGTAGACAGAGAGGCAGGCAGAGAGAGAGAGAGGGAAGCAGGCTCCCTGCTGAGCAGAGAGCCCGATGCGGGACTCGATCCCAGGACTCTGAGATCATGACCTGAGCCGAAGGCAGCGGCTTAACCCACTGAGCCACCCAGGCGCCCTGCCTTGGTTCTTTGGAGGTGCCACATATGCCAGAATGGGGATGGCTGAATGGGTAGTACTATGGCTGTCCTCCTTTCCTATTAAGCCAAATGTAATTCTGCTTTATGGTCTAATTGCGATTTTATGTAATATTTTGGGGGGGAACCAAATGCCATTTCCACTAAAAAGAATGGAGGATACTGAAAACTCTTAGTTTTTCTCCTAAGGAAGGAACAACTTCCTTAGTCCATACTCCCACTGTTGAAAGGCCCAAAAAAGAAGGTGGAAGAAAATTCAGTTTTTTCTTTTGTTTTTTTTTTTTTTAAAAAAGGTGGGGGTGGGAGGTTGGGGTACCAGGTGGTGGGTATTATAGAGGGCACAGCTTGCATGGAGCACTGGGTGTGTTGAAAAAATAATGAATACTGTTTTTCTGAAAATAAATAAATTGGAAAAAAAAAAAAAGGCAAGGGGAGGGCTAAATAGGGGAGGCACAAGGGAACAAGAGGGGAGGGTTAAACAGCAGATTGGGGTGGGAAAGAAAGTCTGCATTCATATATTAATACTTAAAGAGCAGTTTGCAGTTTATATAGTGTTTTTATATCCATGATCTCATTCTATCCTCAGTGAAAATAATCCTGAATGGATGAGAGAAAAGGATAAACCTATTTCTACATATTAATAAATAAAGGGTCAGAGATGTAGAAACTTGCCTAGGCCACACATTTATTAAAAACAGAAAGACCTGGATTCCAACTGGGCATTTCACTTCGAGTATTCTTTTCATTATTCTTTTCCATTACACTTTGATGCAGTGGAATGATACGGTGTCACCAACAGTTGATACAGATAAACTTGGCAGATGATAGTTAGCTTTTGGTTTGGAATTCAGATTAAAGGTAGCCTGATTTAGATACTGTTTTCCAAAATACAAAGGGTTTTCTTCACATCCATTATCTCATCTGATCCTCTTTATTTTACACATAAGCAAACAGACTATTGAGAAGGTAAATATGTAGTTTGAGATGTGGTAGACTTAAGACATTTATAATGCAGTGTTCTGCATTCTGCAGTTTCTTAGGTTCTCATCAAAGATTTTTCAGTCTCAAATATGTCACAAAATGAATTCTCAGGTGGTATTTAATTATCAAGCTTATATGTTTCAGTATTTATTTTTCTACCTCCTCCTCTTCTTCTGAAAGTGCTAGACACACTTTCACTATTAAAAATTTTTAATGCTGGGGCACCTGGGTGGCTCAGTCAGTTAAGCATCCTGACTCTTGTTTTCAGCTCAGGTTGTGATCGCAGGGTTGTGGGATCCTGCACTGCACTGGGCTCTGTGCTCAGCAGGGAGTCTGTGTGGGGTTCTTTCCCTCTGCCCCTCCCCCATTCTCATGCACTCCCTCTCTCTCTCCCCTCCTCAAATAAATATAGAATCTTTAAAAAAAATTTTAAATTTTAATGTGTATTACATCGGCAGATAGTAGAAATTGGAACAATATTAGAAATTTGAAAAATAAGGGGTTTTTTTGCTTTGTCACATCAACATCTCTAGCCCTTGCCAGAGTCACTATATGTAGTGAGATCATGGATACAGTTTTTTGTCTTGCCAACAATTTTAATAACTTCTTAGCCATTGGGAATTACGAGTTAATAAAGAACTGTCGTAGTGCTAAATGAAGACCAAGAAAATTATTACATTTAATACTTTTAGCTTTATATGTATGTTTTATCTCAATTAGAGGTGCTACACATATACTGATATAGGCTAACAATGATCTTTTTTCCCTATTAAGCTAAAGTCACATGTTTTCTACAGGCTTTTCTTTATTTTCTGTTTATTGAATATTACTTTTTTTTTTTTAAGATTTAATTTATTTCTTTGACAGAGAGAGAGAGATCACACAAGTAGGCAGAGAGGCAGGCAGAGAGAGAGAGGGAAACAGGCTCGCTGCCGAGCAGAGAGCCCGATGCGGGACTTGATCCCAGGACCCTGAGATCATGACCTGAGCCGAAGGCAGCAGCTTAACCCACTTTAAGTATACAGTTCACTTGTCACTAATGGCATTTACAGTGTTACACTATTGCCATTGTCCATTTCCAGAACTTTTGAATTATCCCAAACAGAACCCCCACACCCATTAAGCAGTAAGTCCCATTTCTCCTTCCTTTAGCCCTTGGTAACCTCTCTTGTCTTTCTGTCTCTGTGAAGTTGTCTATTCAAGGTACCTCCTACAAGAGAATAAAACTTTTTTAAATGTCTTGCTTTAAAATTCTTTCTAATTTGATATTGTTGAAGGATGACAGCATGGAAGAGAAACCATTAAAAATAAAAGGAAAAGACTCTTCAGAGAAGAAACGGAAACGGAAGTTAGAAAAAGTAGAACAACTTTTTGGAGAAGGAAAACAGAAGTCCAAGGAGTTAAAGAAAATGGATAAACCTAAAAAGAAGAAATTAAAACTAAGTGCCGAAAAATCAAAGGAGCTGAATAAACTGGCCAAGAAATTGGCAAAGGAAGAAGAGAGAAAGAAAAAGAAAGAGAAGGCTGCTGCAGCCAAAGTTGACCTTGTGAAAGAGACTACTGAGAAGAAGAGAGAGAAAAAGGTGCTGGACATCCCCTCAAAGTACGACTGGTCTGGAGCAGAGGAGTCTGATGACGAAAATGCCGTGTGTGCCGCGCAGAACTGCCAGCGGCCCTGCAAGGACAAGGTGAGCTCTAACTGTATCCACCCCCCTGGGGGAGAGGCCAAGGAGCAGCAGTCGCGAGACAGAAGCCTGATGTCATGAGAATCTGGTTTTGATTCCAGGATTTGGGCTTCCAGCAGAATATGTTTTCTACAGTTTCTATAAACTGTTGTTCATTATGAGGCTCTTAGGTCAGTGTGCTTAATGGAAGAAATGTTGTGCTTTAAAAATCATGTACCTGGTGAACATAAGAAGACCAGAGCAGAGAGAAGCTATGTGATAACCCTTGGTAGCCGTGCATTTCATGTGTGGTTGGCATAGCGGGGTTCAGTGTAGTCCTTGAGTCCTTTTGCCTTCCCTGTAGGGTGACTCAGAGAACTAAATACCTTGTCAGTTAGTTAGTCACGGTGGCCTCAAAACATTCTGAGCCAGTGTTTTAAGAGCTCTGGCAAATTGTGTTAAAATTTTTGTTCTAAAGACCTAAAACGGCTTCACTTTTGGTCTGTGTCTTACACACACTCAGGCCTATCTGCATTCTTCTAAAATGGAATGAGATTTTTTCCAGGCACCTTGCAAAAAATAATTAAGACCTTTGAAGATACTATTTTAAAAGTTTTGGCCCTAAATTTTAAGTATAGTTACTACATGATGGCTGTTCTTTTAGGTAATACTGATGTTAAGAATTTTTGAGAAAGATAGATTTTATGAAAAACCCCAGTTCATTGAATGACTGGAGACATCTGTTATGGTTCCCATCCAGATTAGTAATTCATAGTTTTAATTTTATTTTGCTCATTATACCACTTGATATTTAACATTTTATTACCTCCTCAATTTGAATATATGAACAGAATAAATATAACTGCATCAGTACTCCCTTATTTCCCTCCTAAAATATGTGTTAGAGCTTGAAGAGGTCACCTTGTTCAGGGTCTTCATTTTACAAATGATGAAACCAGGACTCAGTGAAGATAAATGATGTGACCAAAGTCACAGTGCTAAGTAGTACAAAGCCAAAAGTAGAACCGAGGTTTCCCTCCCGAGACCAGGTTTTCTTCATCCCCATCTTACCGATAATTAAGATGTAAGTACAAAAGCATTCCAAAACTAAATGACACTTAGATTTAAATTATACTTACTGTTTTCCACTTATTTTTGGAAAATGAATGTATTTTGGTAAGAAACATATCCCCATAGTCTAACCTTCCAGGGACAATACCTACACATACTTTAGTGTGTTTTCTTCTAGTCCTTTTTCCATATAGTTTATTTTATATCATGTCATACTGTCTCTCACTTTTGTATCTTTATTGATTTCATAAATATGTTTCTATTTTATAAACATTTTAAAAGTATTTTAGTAGCTACATTATATGTGTGTTTGTATTTTTCTTTCATTTTAAATTTATTCTCATCTGAATTTGTTCAGTAAAGAGGCTGATGAAAGGCTTTGTTTCTCTTTGGGTACTGAAGTATTGGCAGCTTAGTGTTGGCAGAACCTTCTCCCTTTGTTCCTCTTCTAACTGATTTTGTGGTAGTATCAGACTGGCAGCAAGAAGTGGTATTTCTTTTTCAAGTTTTCCTGTCATCCTTCCTACAATGTTTATATCCATCATGAACCTTTTGCTCTCTCTTTTTTCACCTTTTCACTTAGTAATCTTTTCCCTCTCCTCTGCTCAGCATTTTAAATATCGCTCAGGTCATCTGTTATCTTCCTGTAGCATATAAACACTACAGGAAGTTTTTTTTCCTCATCTGCTATGAAATTGTTAACACATGCCCTGCATATTCTCAGGGTTATGAGAATAAGAGGAGATAATCTCTATGATAAAGTACTTGCTAACAAAATGCAGTGTTAAAATGTGATGGTTATTTTTAAATGAGCCTTAAGATTTGCTCCTAACATTAAAGGTATCTTTTAAAACCTTACAAAGTTTTCTTAATAGAACAAAAGGAGACTTAGCTGAACATTCAGATAAAATGTCTGTTTCAAACTGTTCAAGCACATGCAAAAGTGAGGAAGGTATATCTTAACCTGTCATCATCCTACATAAAAGAAACTTAGTAAATGTTGTATTTCTATAATGTGTTTAATTTTAAACAAATTATTTCAGATTGTAAACATTTTGCCTATCGTTGCTGTTTTTGCAGTATTTATGGTTCTCTAGGTTTGTTCTCAGCACTAGTTTTACTAAATAAAAGGTGTATTTCTTTAACTGCTTTGTAAAAGAATCTTACAACTTTCTCAATGTGAAGTATAGTATTTCTCTAAGAAAACATGCATGACACATATCTTCAGAACAAAATGATAAGAAAAGAATGTTTTGAGAGAAGTCTATGCTCCTTAAATGTCATGCAGCAAAAATAACTTCTTGAGTTTATTCATATTTAGGTAAATGTACATTTACCATTTTTCTAACCAGTAATAATATTCCTTTTCCCCAAAAACTTGCAGACTGAGAAGACTTTGAAGGGCTACCTGAATATATGTAGGTTCAATTTCAGGATGTTTTAGAAAGAGAAAAGAAAAACATTATCAGAATAATACCGTAAAGGGCTTTAAAAAAAACTGTCTCTTCCATCATTATCAAATTAACCTCAAGGTGAAATTAATTTAAAAAAAATAAAATAATGAGTATTTTTCAAAAAATTAGTTTTAAGGTTCAGAATCTCTTTCTCCCTGAGGTCTGCCCCTTTCATTCATTCTTAACTGTTACCAAGAATAAAACAAGTTAACTTGAAGGAGCAAACTCTTTCAAGCTAACATTTAGGTAACTTTTTTTCTGTATTAAAGTAAATACTTAATCATCTTATTTAGGAAAATAGACTTTTTTCCTTTTTTTTTTTTTTAAACCAAACTCTTCCTGTGGGCCTTTTCCATACCCATTACCACTTCCATAAGAAGTTTGGGATGGTAAATAGAGATTAAGTTTATAAGCCTGTGTCTCTCACATTTATTATTTGTTAGTCATTTTCATTTTAAAAGATTTTCATGGTGATGCCTCAGCTATAGTGTTTGTGTTACTAGTTCATATCTCTTTTTAAAAGCACAGATAATCAAAGGTTGAATTACCTTGAGTGAGTGTGCAATACACACACACACAGAAATTATGGTGATGTAGAAATAGGCTAACCAATTGTTCCAATTTGCCTGGATTTTCTTAATTTTAGCAGTGAAATTCCTGTGTCTTGGGAAATATCAATCTTGGGCTGGCTAGGAAGCTTGGTCCCTTAATGTTGAGAACACCAAAAAAATAAACACAAGGATTTTGAACATTGTTATATTGTACTTTGAATAAATTGTTTTAGGTTTTTGTATCTGGTTTTCGCAAGGAATCTTGGGTGAAGTAGAGTTGAATGCCAAAATAATAAAAGCTCAGTAAGGGGAACTAAGCTAAGAATATCACTACCTCTCCAGGCTTTCTTTTTTCCCCAGTGCAATAGTATGCTCTGCAAAGTGAACAAGGTATTTTTAAGGGTAAATTCTAAACCATATAGCAAAACATGCCAAATTAACATTATTTCTTGTATTTAACATATTTCTTTTTTAAAATTTCCCCAAATCGAGCTGCTAGCCTGTTTGTACTATACTTCTAAATCTCTTATCCTTTGAGATTCGAACAACTTACAGCTTTGAAGTTTTTTAATTATTATTTTTGTGATTTGATAAGTAGCTCTTTTGAAAATAATGGAAGGGGAAGTGACTGTTAGAACTTAATATGCAGTCAGCCACACTCTGTGTTCTTGTGTCTTCAGGCACTACATACTCTGTTGCCCCTGTGTCAGAAATCATCAGTGGATTCAACTGACATTCCAGACTTCAGTTTGCTTTATGATCCAGTGGGCCTTTTCAAACAAAAATAGCACTGGATTTGGTTGTTAGTATGTGAATGTGATTAAAAAAATAATAATAATAAGATACTTGGAAGGACTGGGTTTTTTTTCCCCCCGCTTGATTATTGAAGTGAACTGTTACGTAATCCATAGGCTGGGGTGGAATCTGTGTACTGGTGAATATCTCAAGAAAAGTTTATACTTTTTTGGAATGCTGGGAGAGCTAGGCTTAGGAATGGATCTCTAGCCAAAATCACAAAAGAGAACATGCCTTCCTTGCTTGCGAGAGGTTGGCAGATTTAATTTGAGGAACCTGGAACCCAATGAGTATAGTGAAGAATTAGATTTTAAGAAACATGGAACGGCTTTTCTTGGCAGCAGTTAACTGATAAATTAGGAAATTTCTTATTCTGTGGGTTAGTATGACTGAGGACTGGACTGGAGTAAGAGGGTTGGAGGTAGGAGTAGAGTTGTCTCTTGGTTCAGGGTGGCGTCATAAAGAGGGCAATACCTGAAATTTGGGCAGCTCAGAGAAACAGATCATCTTCCCAGTTCTCTTTACCAGCTCAAAGAGCCAAAGCACTTACCATCAGATTGGCATTTTGTAAATCTTCATAGCTGTACTACCTGTATTTTTAGTTTGTTGCCCAGAAGTCGTTTATCTCCCCTTTCTGTCTTTCACGTACTAGTTTGCTGCAAAAGGAACATTTTGATCAATTTTCTTTACTACACAGACTTCAGAAGCTAAATATTACATAAACAACTTCAGAACAAAAAAAGGATTTGTTTTAGGACAAGTTAAATGGCTGTGAATTTACTAGCAAACAGTATCACAGAGTGCCAGGGACGATCAGATTTAAGGTATATAATTACCTAGAATCTGACTGAAAATGTAGTCTTCTGGCTTGTACCCCTAAGATATTCTGAGGCTGTAGGTTTGGGATGGGTCTCAGCCACACTTCTAAAAACACAATAGGTAATTCTATGCAAGTGCTCTACACATTTTGAGAAACAGTGCTGTAGGCAGTTATCCAAGGTGCAAAATGCTTTTTGTGTAAGATCATGAGAGAGCCATGAAATCGTGATCTTAAAAAATGCCTCCAGTGTCCTAGGCAGTGAACTAGCTGTTTTGCCATATACTATTTCATTTCTTCCTCTAAGTAATCCTGTAAACAAGATGTTATCTCCATTTTACAGATGAAGAAATTGAGCCTTAATGAGATTAAATTATTAGCCTCAAACCATACATATCAGAACTCAAAACTTGTGACTGAATTCAGTAGTCTTCATTTGGCACAACACTATCTCTTAAGATCTGGAACTCTAGAATAAGAACAGTAGAAGCAGAAAGATTATTTTGACCAATGATTTTTCCCATGCTAAATCACAATCATAAAACCACTAATATGAATATAATCATTTTGATAATTCTTACCTAATTTTGGAAACTACTCCCTTTCCCTGACACTTATTTACCTAGCCAAAACCTCCTTCTCTTCTTTCTCATAAGCTGCACTGAGGTACCTATTATACCCTTTCATGCCTCTTTGTTCTGAAAACTGGCGGAGCCCAATGTTGTAAGTGGCTTTGTAAGTTGCCACTGAGATGATCCACTTCATACTGAGGAGTAGCTCTTTTAATCTTAAATGTTCTCATCTGCTGTGACATCAGCTATAAAAACTACCAACAATCACCCTCCAAATACAAAAGCCCCAGATCACTTTCTTGTTATCTCTAGGCCCAAGGCTTAAAGTCACCAAACTAAAGTCGTTGTCTAGCCTCACAATATTCTCTGGAGGGTCAAAGTTTGCTTAGTGTCCACTACTGACCTATCAGTTATACAGACTCTAATTTGAAACCCCAGAGTAATCTATTGACCTGTGACTTTGACTGTTTTAATTGGATAATTTGTAAGATTTGACCTCTGATATTTGCTAACTTTTTATAGGGAGTTGTATTTGTAACGGAAGAAGAGAAGAATAAAAAATATTAGTTTTAAAAGTGGCCTATGTGACTGCTTTTCTAAAAAGGTATTTAATGCTCTTAGTACTTTGGCTTATCTCTTTGAAATAAAGCTAATACACAGGATTGCCTTCACATTGTTGTATTCTTCCTTTCTTGATCAATAATTGCATTGTCTTAGAGCCTAGAAATTGTTAATATTAGCTAAAACTACTTGGCTGCTCTATTAGAAGTTCCTTTTTTGTCAAGTTTTTCTCAAATATGTTTTTACCTCAAAAGGAGCCCCGGGTAATTATGAGGTAATGGAGTACCTAAGAGGCCCAATTTTGTGGACATATTATGGTAAAATAGAATTTGGGGGTATTCACTTCCCAATTTCTGTCTTTAAAAAGTAGCCCCATAAGAAGTCATTGTCTGTCTCTGGACGTCCCAATTATTTGCTATCATTTAAGCCAAGAAAGCTCTTTGTTTTTTGTTTGTTACTGATGTTGGTTTTTTTTTCCCCTGAGGCTTAATGTTTATGTAACCTAAACATTCCCCAATCTTGTCTCCTACAGGTAGACTGGGTACAATGTGATGGTGGCTGTGATGAGTGGTTTCATCAAGTTTGTGTGGGTGTATCTCCAGAAATGGCTGAAAATGAAGATTACATCTGTATAAACTGTGCAAAGAAGCAAGGGCCAGATAGCCCAGGTCAAGCACCACCTCCTTCCTACATAATGAGCTACAAACTACCAATGGAGGATCTTAAGGAGACCAGTTAGCAGTTGCTGGGTTAGTTTGGGACATGGGGAGAAATGGACCACGTTGAGACCTTAGTCATCAAGTAGAGTGGTTTAGATCCACTCAGAATGTTGCTTCCAAAGACGAATGGCCTTCAGAGGAAGTCCTCTGAGCTGACTTCCTCTTTGCATGGACTGTGTGATCTACATTCTCTTCAACACATCTATGCAGAGGGTGTCTTTGGTACAGCAGCCAATATTTCAATTTGTCTCCTCTGAGTATGGTTTGTTACTTTACAGCCAGACATGTGATTGAGCTCTAGAATGCTGGTTGGCATTAATACACTGGGATGCTAGCAGGGCATGTAGGATGTGGCTCATGGCCAGCTGGTATTAGTTAATGGAGTACAACCTAGCAGCAGCACCATCTGGAGGTGCTGATGACTTGGCTCTCCTTAGGACAGTTGGAGAGGAGTGAGAGTACCACTCCCCTTCTGCTGTTACCTGGCATATAATGCCCTACAGATACAACGTTGGGAGCAACAGGGCCAGAATGAACTCCTGTTAATCATGGGATAGTAGCCAGAGTCTAGATCCAAGCTACTTGTGTGTTCATACCAAGAAGAAAACCCTAAGTGAGAGGCAGATCCCCTTATCTTCCCAGGGAGAGGTGTATGTCTTCTAGTTCAGAAATCTGACTAGATTGGATTCTGGAAAGAAGAGCTTTTCTCATTTCAAGTCAAGGAGCCCTTTTTTGGCTTTGAGAAGTCTTGCTGTCTTGGGTCTGCATTTTAGAGACGAGCAGGTACATGGATCCAGGCTCCTGCTAAAGAAGAGAAGACAAGTCAGAATGTTTTACTGAGACACAGTGATGCATGCTTTTCGGGGAAACCTTCATTCACAAGTACCAGATACCACCAGGCTTCAGGCATGGCCATGAGCAAGACCAGCAAATAACAGCTTTTTGCCTTGCAGCCCTGACCCCAATGTCTGCTATTTCCAACACTGGCAATTTCTGATTGTGGCCCACAGCAGATGCTGTTGAATAACACCATGGCTTCATCAGAGAATGTGGGGTTGTAGCACCTCTGGGTGATAAAGTTGTTTTAGTAAATCCATTTTTAAAAAAAGAAAAAAGGACTTGTTTTTACTTTTTTCTAAATGTCTCTGACTACTGACTGTTCTATAAATAGATTATTTTTCCTTTTTTAATACACATATATGAATATATAAATATATATATTTACTGTTACCAGCAGCATATGACAAGAGTTTCAGCATCAAAAATCCATTTGGGGGCTTGCTTTCTCTTTTTTGCTTTTCAATAAAGAAATCCCATTCCTTCCTTGTAGTACAAGGAGTTAGCACTTCCTTATCCGTCCTAACCTGACCAGATTTTCCATGTTGTTTTGTTCAAATAGATAATTACATTTCCTTTGTGTGTTAGAACTTGTCCCTATCTGTTGGGAAACTTGGTCCTACTATTTCTGTGGTGGCTGTTTTGTTTTTGTATGTGAATGTTTGAAACTATGGTGCTGTGTCCTCTTTCCTCCTGTTGTGTTCTCTATTCTTGTTAAGGTGTTAGGTAAGCTGTATGGAAATGTTTATTAGAAGGGGACTCATCTTTTTTTAAAGGACAAAAAAAAAAAAAAAAAAAAAAGAAAAACCCTAAAAGAAGTGTTTGGTCTTCACTATCCTGTGTCCCTTTATTTTGGTTAAAAAATCTGTGGTTTGACTTAACTCATTGATTTTCTTTTTAAAAGGGAGGAGCAAGGTGGGCCTAGAGAACAGCTTTTCCCTTTTGGCCCCAATCTCTTTTAAAGAAATGTCTTCTAGTAACTAGAAGTGAAATGTACTGTCCAGTTACAGTTTGAGTGGGTATGAGATTTAACTCAAAAGGCATCTTACTACAAAAAAGCAAAAGCTTTCCTGTAAAACCCAGTTTCTGTAAATGCATTCTCTGTGGTTCGTACTACCTAATTTTTAGTCGTTCTTCCCTTAATCTTATATAACATTTTTAGTATTTTGACCTATTAAGAGGTTCATAAATGTCACTGTGCATGATCTCATCGTAAGTGTGTATATGATTTAAGATTTCAGTGGATATTGCAAAGTACCTGTTAACCAATTTCATAAGTTTTCATTTTGCCAATCTGTGTGAAGATATTACTTAGTTAAAAATTTCATCTGGTTATAAAAGAAAGCACAATATTGTTTGCCTTTTCATCCTCTCTGTAAAGATCTTCAAATACTTGTGAGTAAAAAAATTGCAGTTTTAAGTGATGGCTGCCTGGGTAGACTACATTTTAAAATACTTAATTTTTCTTCCTAGTCACCTGTTAGCTTTACTCAGCCATCAGTGGAGGGGCATGAAGATGCTGAGAAAGATGGCTAAGGTGCTCTGCTTCTGGAGTATGGTGGATGGATATAGGTGACTGTTTAGGGAATAATTTATGTCCTTAATATGGTATTCACCTGCTGGAGATGTGAGAGAGATGCCAGGCAGTCTTCCCCCATGAGTAGCTCCCTGTTTACCTTCTGGTATTTTGAAACTTAAATCTATCATTTAGTTGATACTCTGAGCGTTTCTGTATTTATTTGAAAGTCAGAGGATTTGGTCTGACTCTTGACCATAGATTTAGACCAAGGCTGAGAAGAACAGATGAGAGAAATTAATTTTAAAAAATTTAAAAAGGGATAGAGAGGGAGGGAGGAAGAAAAATGAACATACACAGTCTGTAATTTTGGAATTAATGAACTAAGACATCTATTTAAAGTCATGCTGATGTCCTGATATAATATAAAACATTGTTTTCCATTAGAGGGAATTACTTACTTTCAACTTACTCCATTCTTCAGTGTTGTAACATTTTATATTAAAACTTGATTTAAAATGTCCCTTTACCCTTCTCTCCAAAGTTGCAAATTTTCACCATTGGTATTTTAACTTCTATGTTAATTCTATCAAAGGTATTTCTTACTACCTTCATTATAGCTATGTTGGGGAAGGTTATAGAAAGAAAAATGAAAAAAAAATGCTATGTAAGTCTTTAACATTCTCAAAAGGGGTAGGTCATTGGAGCTATGCAAATCCCCAAGTTTACAACTGTAACATTAGTAGTTTGCTTTCTTGTTGGCAGAAGAGGAGACATTTTCTTCCCACAAATGTTTATTTTACTTACTGATAGTTACTGCAACAAACCCATGTTGAGATTTAGATGCTAAGGCTCCCTTCCTGAGTTGCTGCAAACCACCTTTGCACTGCATGATTCAAATTTGTGCCTCAATAAAATTACAAATTACTGTATATCATACTTTGAATAATTGAGAAGATGAGCATTAATTCTGTGATTGTCTACCATGTACTTATTTAATAATCAAAATCTTAGCAAAGGCTAGCAGACCTGTAAGATTAGAATAATTTTACCTGTGCTTCACTTCTGTTCTTCTCTGCTTTTGTCTTTGGTGTCCAAAAAACTGTCAGTTTCTTTGCTTTTCTTAATTTTAAAGATTCTGGATACAGTTTCAGTGCACATAAACTCGCTGCTTGTCGATATTTTAATTCTGTAGTACATTTGTGAGACTATCAGCCAGTACTTAAAATGGGAAGATGAAAGGAGAAATTGAGAAACCCCTTCTTTCAAACGATGGGACTGTCTGCTTTTTAAAGGAGAAAGTGACAAGTGACAGTTTGGAGTGGGATTTAAAAATTGTAAATTGTGAAAGAATTAAGCTGTCAAAGTCCCACATAAACCAGGTTCAATAAAGGGTTACGTATGGAACTAGCTTCGTATGCGTGTAGAAAGTTGCTTTTGCAGTAGGTCTGTTAAGCTGAATTTTTAAAAGCAGGCAACTGATTTGTCTTTTACCTTTTGAACCCCGCCCCCCTTTTAAAAATTAAATCATATCATTACTACTTTGGATATGAATGTGCCAAGTGATACTCAAAACATGAGAAGGAAAGAATGGGATGTGCATATGTTTTGGAATTGCAGTCTTCTCTTGGCCCGGATCATATCCAGTCACCACTATGCAATGAATAATGTGCACTGGGAAAGGAGATGCTGGGTTCAGATGGAGCCTGCTTATTCTTACTTTTGCAATACTCCAAGATGTCTGAACAGGAATGTCTTTTGTAAACCTCAAGACCCTCTACTGATTATTCTCTTACGTATTTATTTACCTGTTAGTGAGACACTTAAATATAATACAGACTCTAATTTACCAGGGTTTTTGGTGGTGCCTTATGAAAAGTATAACTTGATTTCTTGTTTTTTGAGCATGTTTTCCATTTCTTTTGTTTTCTGAAAGAATATTAGATACGGTTATTTGCATTACATCTGAAAAAATAAAAAGTTTTGTGTGTGTGCTCAGGTTCCCCCCTACTCTGTCATTTACATTGGTGGCAACTCTAAATGGTAACCAAGTAAAGGTCAATTTTGGTCATGAGTATTGATCCCTGGGGAAAACTGGCAAGTATACGAGAGCCACTTTCAACCTGTGCCAAAGCAGTTTCTAATATTGCAATTGCTCTCTATAAAATAAAATACTGGCCTCAAATAATTTGATCAGTGGTGTGTTCAACCTATTCCTGAGAACGGTGTTTTCAGAAAGTGTGAAGTGGAAGAAGTGATTCCAGAAGATTTCCGCTCTCCTCTGTTTTCAGCAAGAATCCAGCAATGACCAACGGACATTTCCCAGCCTGTGATTCTTGAGCAGTTTGTTCCTTGCAGCAAACCAGTAATAGAGGGAAAATGAGGAAGTACTATATTTTGGTCTCCTAATGCTCTAAGCTAGTTCAAACTGCAGCTGACTTTAGAGATTGCATTTTTTACTCATTGCTGACATTACCAGGTCATACAGGCATTGCTGAAAATGTTTCTGCTTTCAGTGAAGTTGGCCTCAAATATGAAGTATGTGACTGTGTATATGTATGTATTGGTGAGGAAAATTGGTGGGAAGGAGGGGGAAAAAATCTGGTTATCTCTTAAATTGGAAAATATTTTTCTTACCAACAAAAGAACACCCCTGAAATTTTTTTAAAAGATTTTATTTATTTATTTGACAGAAATCTCAAGTAGATGGAGACGCAGGTAGAGAGAGAGAGGGAAGCAGGCTCCCTGCTGAGCAGAGAGCCCGATGTGGGACTCGATCCCAGGACCCTGAGATCACGACCTGAGCCGAAGGCAGCAGCCTAACCCACTGAGCCACCCAGGCGCCCCGACCCCTGAAATTCTATACAGTGACACATTTTGTTTAAGAATTAATGTGGGATCCTCCCGGTGTAGCAAATATTTCATGGGACCTTAGCGTTGTGGTTGATATGAATAAGTTGAAGAGCCTGAATCTTGGCCATTAGCCGTTAATTGGGAAGTCAGCACTTGATACAAGGAGAGAAAAGAGAAATAGAAAAAACTATATTATATGAATAAATTTATTTTTAAGATTTTATTTATTTATTTGACAGAGATCACAAGTAGGCAGAGAGAGAGAGAGAGGAGGAAGCAGGCTCCCCGCTGAGCAGAGAGCCCGATGCCGGACTCGATCGCAGGACCCCGAGATCATGACCTGAGCCGAAGGCAGCGGCCTAACCCACTGAGCCACCCAGGCGCCCCTATATGAATAAATTTAGAATGGTTTTGGAATTTCTTACTTCTTTTTACCTACTTATTCTTTGAAATATAGTTCTGCACTACTTTTAGTAGGAAGAAAGATTTAATTCACATTTCCATGTAGTAAAGTTCCATGAAATTTCTTTACCAAAGATTTTTCCTAACCTTGTCTTTGGAGCTAGGTTGAATATCTTCTTAATGGGAAAGAAGGCACCACAGAAGTCTAGAAAATGGCTTAATGGATCCAGCTCATAAACCTTGTATTAAGGAATCCTGGTCGGTTCCCCAGAATATGAAGTCAGAATTGTTTGTAGTTTACAAAAACAAATGAACAAAAACTTCAAAAAGATGAGGACTTTAGGATTACATAAAGTAAAGAACAAAGATTTAGGAGTCAAATAAATAATGGGTTTTAGCTCTTTATATGACCTTATATTAGCTTTTTAAAAAAGATTTTATTTGAGAGAGAAAGCATCAGAGACCGGAGGGTCAGAGGGAGAAGCAGACTCCCTGCTGAGCAGGGAACCTGATGCAGGACCCAATCCTGGGACTTCAGGGTCATGACTTGAGCCAAAGGCAATGGGCCAATCAACTGAGCCACCCAGGCACTCTTATATTAGTTTTTTTGAGACTGGGTTTTCTACCATATGCGGGCTAGTTTGTGTGGATAGACATTTAAATTACAGCTCCTCCCCTTAAGCGAGAGTGAAACAGAGATGATTTTTAAGGATGTTTCCTACTAATAGAATTGCAAGAGGCAGATGGACTTTGGACATGTCCAAATCTCTATTTATTGATAGATCTATTCAGTACTTATGATGAGGGAATATACAGACTACAATGAGTATTCTTTTAGAAAATGTAAATATTACATACTTAGTCACTTACATATTAGAGCTTACCCATAGTCTTCACTTGGGTCTGAATTTTGAAGAGCTTATCAGGCACTTTTATGTAAGTACCAAGACTGGCACCTCGCTGTTCTATCCAGTGCCGAACTCTGCGGAGGGAAGGTGAGAGTATCAGATACGTTTTGACGGACCTAAGTGTGCCACTCCTCCTCCTGAATTGGTATTTGGTCTTAGTAGTATTTTTCCACCACTCAAAGCAAAGGCCTCTTCCCTCTCCGTACTAGGCTGCACTGTGCTGAAACCAGTAGGTCACTCACTGGTCTTTAGTCTTGGTACGCTACTTTAGTCTTTCTGGCCTAACCTTGCCATCCTCTTGAGTTGGGGGCTAAGCTTTGTTGAGACACAAGATGGTTATCACTAATACTCTTTGGAACCCAGAACAACCGTTCAAGCACACCTCGTCTTGATCAGGGCTCAGTGCTTCTATTTATTTTGTCATAGACACATCAGAGTTCCAGTTGGAACATTAAGGCTGGGTTAACACCCTTGGCTTCTTGTAATTCATTACTGCCATCTAAAACTGGTGTCTGGAGGGGGGAGAGGGTGCTGAGGCGGTTCAGTTGGTTAAGTGTCTGACTTTCGATCTCAGCTCAAGTATTGATCTCAGGATTTTAAGTTCAAGCCCCATGTTGGGTGTGGAGCCTACTTACAATAAAGGAAAACAAAGGAAGAAAGGAAGAAGGAAAGAAGAAATGATAGAAGCCTATCCAGTCATCAGTCCTCTCTCCTTGTATTCCATTGCTGTTACCTCCTATCCCCAATTCATGTTCCCATTGCGGCCCTTTCTTCCAATTTCCTGCTTTACAGAGGGACACCTGGCTGGCTCAGTTGGTAGAGCATGTGGCTCTCTCAGGTTTGTGAGTTCAAGGGTGCAGAGATTTTATATATATATAAATGGAGATTTTAATATATATATTATATAGATATTTTATATAAATATTTTTATAGATTATATATACAATTTATAGATTATATATACAATTTATATATATTATATATAAAAATATTAATTATTATATTAATAAATATATTAATAATATATCATTATATTAATAATTATATTATATTAATAATATATTATTAATATATTATATATTATAATCATATTATAACATAACATATTATAAATATTATATAATAATATTAATATATAATATAACATATAACATATAACATATAATATATTAATATAATATATTAATTATAATAATAAATATATTAATAAATTAATATATTAATAAATTATTAATAAATATATTAATTATATATAATATAATATAATATATAATTATAATAATTATGATTATATATAATATATAATTATATATTATTTAAGATAATAATTATAATTAAATTATAATTTAATATAATTATATATTATTTAATATATATTATTATATATAATATATAATATAATTTTATATTATATTATATTATATTATATTATTATATATATATTAAAAAAATTGAGACTCTGGTTTCCCTATTTTGTGAACTTCCCTACTTTTTCATTAAGTGGAACTTGGCTCTCAGCCACATTTCCTTAGGGCTATTTCAAGTTGAGGGTGCTCATTTTCTCACTTTACTACTACAAGGTGTGAACTGGTAGATTATAAGGGCTGTTGTGCTTATGTTGTTACTGATTGCTACTGCCACACATTGAGGCCTCTGATACTCAGCTGTACCACGATCTGTCCTCATTACTGTCATCACTGGTTATTCTTTCACATTTATGGAGGACTTCGATGGTTCACGTGCCTCTCTGCCTTCATTCCTACCGTTATTCTGGGCAGTATCATTGATGATTTCACCGTTTCTGGACCTCTACCTCCAATAATCATTTTCACTCCATTTAGCAAACGAATTCTAAGGCCATATGTTGGACTCTCAAAAATTTATTTTTGGGGGCACCTGGGTAGCCCAGTCAGTTAAACATCTGACTCTTCATTTCCCTTCAGGTTGTGATCTCAGGTTTCTGAGATCGAATCCTACATTGGGCTCCATGCTGGCTGTGGAGTCTGCTTAAGATTCTTTCCCATTCCCCCTCCTTCACCTCTACCCCCTTCCCTCTTTCTCTCTCCCTCTCTCTAAAAATAAATAAAACAATTTTAAAAGCCTTGCTTCTGAAATGTTAATGTCTAGGATCTTAATCATACTAGTCTGATTTTCAACATCTTGTCCTTTGATCTCTTCCTCTCAGTATATTTACTCTACGACCTTGAGAAACCCCCAGTTGCTCTTCTCTTTCCAATCTTCAGTTCACTCTGATGAGGAAATATTCAGACTATTTTGAATATCCCACCCTCTATCTTCTCCATTTAGCCTAGGCTGCGTGGCCTATCTTCTCATGGTGTTTCCCCATCACTCTGGCCCTGTAGAACTGATTTCTGGATCGTTTCAGCCATCCGACTTTGCCCTTATGGGCTGCTGAATACTGCCGAGTACACACCACTGGTTGGTAGCACCACAATGGACTCACGTAGGTGGGCTCTCAAAGCCCCAGTGGTCCAGCAACCCTTCCATTTTTAAAGACTACTTCCAACTTTCACTGAGGTCAAATCTCCACCCACCACCTCCTCCCTCAGCAGAGGCCTACCCTCCTAACACCTATTTGAGCAAATTAAAGCTAAGGAGAGCTCTGAGTCTCCCTAGTCACCTATATCATCAACATCTTAAAGTAGTTTCATCAGAGGCTCTTCTCTGTATACCCCTTTCGGATGCCCTAGTTCACTTCCAGTTACCCCTTACTTACCCCTTACTACTTTTATTTGGATTTTTCCCAAATCAGTATCGCCCATGCTTGCCTTCTTTTGCTCCTTAACTGTCTGGTAAGCATTTCTATTTGTATTATTTCAATCACTTTAAACTCATTGTATCAAAAACCAAACTTCTCTTCCCACCCCCAAATCAGTTTCTCTTTACTCCCTCCAAAAGAATAGCTCCGTGCCCAAGCCAAAATTCTGTAAACCATCCTATATTCTTTCTGACCCCTCCCTTCCTGTATGCAATTATCTCCTCTGTTCCCATGGTGATGCATTAACTCAAGCTCTTGTCCATTTTCACCTGGATTTCTGCACTAGTCTTTAGTCTGGTCAAGCTAGTTTAATCTTGCAAATTACTAGAATGAATTATCTAAAGAGCCAGTCAGTTCAACACATTGTCCTATGAAAAAACAAACAAACAAAACTAAAAAAGAACCTACATTGTCCTATGGAATCTGCCCATTTGCCTTTCTAAGTTCATCTCTTAACGCACACACCCTAAATCACTGCTTCAGACACAGATGTTGGTTTCCTAAGCCTTTTCTGGAATGCTCTTCTAGCTCTCTCATTCTCAAGATGCCAGTTTAAATGCCACCTCTTCAGAGGCCCCTTGTTCTCTCACAACAGCTTGTCCTACTCCCTTATGGGACTTGGCAATATGTATTATATTCTCTTATGAGTTCTGTGAGGCCAGAAGCTTTGTTTCCTTCATCTCTTTGTACCCACCAACTAGAAGAACCCCCCGCATATGGCAAGCATTCAATAAATGACTTGAGTGAATGTTGTTTCGTGCCTTTGATCATCCGTATATATTGTTATCTCTCAGTATACCGAACTCTATGTTTGAGTTGCCATGCCCTCATCCACATTGCCTCCCATTAAAGAACAAAAATTCAACTGAGTCAATGTGAAGATCTGATTGGCTTATTAAATGATTCATGAGGACAGCATCCTATCTAGCCAAGTTAGAGGGAAGCTCTGAGGACCTGTACAAAATGGAATTTTTTTTATGGGAAGGAGGGTGGGGCAATGATGTTATTAGCAAAAAAAAAAAAAAAGAAAGAAAGAAAGGAGCATTTCAGAGAAGGTCAAACAGTTTCCCTTAGGGAGAAGATCAGGAGGTCTCAAGCTGACTACCATATCTTCTATTGGGGAGGGGGGGATAGAGAGGGCCCATGTGACAGATTACTTCACTGATGCTCACCAGAAAACTCCTAACTGACTGATTATGACTACTTCTCTGAGGGAGGCTGAAACTGCATAGGTTAGGTATTAAGTCCCAGTTCGGTGATTTGGCCTGACACAAGTGACTCCATGTTGGGCCTATGGTTGTCTTTTGAAAAGTCCTCATTCTTTGAAATTCAGCTCATCCCCAAAACTCTTTTGAGAAGTCTTTCAGATTAATCCTTTCCTCCTAATCTGATTTAGGTGTCCTTTCATGGAGCTGATAGCATTTTAGATTATACAGTGGTTCACAAAGTGTGGTCTCTGGACCAGCAGCATCAGCAACACTTGGGAATGTGTTTAGAAATGCACATTCTTGGGCCCTGCCCCAGACATTTTGAATCAAAACCCTTGGGGGCAGGGCCCCAAACCTGCATCTTAACAAACCCTCCAGTTTGTTGTGATGTTTGCCGAAATTCGAGAACCACTAAACTGCATCATAGTCACTATATTTATATCTCCAGCTTCTAGCACAATGCTTAGAACAAGTTTATTGTAAAGATTTTCCTTATAGGGGCGCCTGGGTGGCTCAGTCGTGAAGCAGCTGCTTTCGGCTCAGGTCATGATCCCAGGATCCTGGATTCGAGCCTCACATCGGGCTCCCTGGAAGCCTGCTTCTCCCTCTCCGACTCCCGCTGCTTGTGTTCCCTCTCTTGCTGTCTCTCTCTTTCTGTCAAATAAATGAATAAAATCTTTTAAAAAAAAATAAAGGGAATCTTTAAAAGATCTTCCTTATAAAGAACTAAAATCCATCTTCCTGTAGCCTCATACTTTAATCCTGATTCCTTTAAGGATATGAAAAACTAGTCTGACTGTCTCTGTTTTGGCAGCATTTCAATATTTGACAATGACCGTTATTTTTACCTCCCCACCCCTCATTGTCAACCTTCTGGCTTAATATTAATTCTTTCTCATGTGCTATGACTTTGAGTCTCTTCAAACTCAAACTCACTTGGTTTATCTGAACGAAGTCCGACTTCGTATCCATCTTAAATATATATATATTCAGAGCATCCTTTTAGCTTTCAAGCTACAATTCTAAAGGTGAAACTGGATGTGTAGTGTCACCCCAACACAGTGGACTTCATGATGGATACGACTAACATTCCGTTTGCACCGTTGGACACATACACTGGAAATCAGAGGTGGTCCGAAGCTCTGTCTGTTCCCTATCTCAAAGAGTCTGGCCTTGGTAACAGGAAAGTAATTCTCTAAAGTGGTCTCCTAGAACTGAGTTGGTGGTTCTCAGCCCTGGTAGCACACTGGAATCATCCGGAGAGCTTTAGAAAACCATCCCTGCCCCTCCCACCCCCAAACCAGTGGAATCTGAGTGTCTTAGAGTAGAACCCAGGCGCCAGTATTTTTTGGAACAGATTCTTTGAGATAGAATACCATGAAATTCACTTGTTTTATTTTATGTAAGTCAAAGACTCTTAATAAATTTACAGTATTGTGCAACCGTCACCACAGTCTAACTTTAGAATGTTTCCATCACCTCGAAAAGAAGCTTCATGTCTCTTCAAAGTCATCCCATTTCCACTCCCAACTCCCGGCAGCCGCCAGTGTACTTATGTCTCCAGAGCTTTGCCTTTTCTAAACTCAAGCATTAGGATTAAAAAAAAAAAAAAAAGTTTCCAGGTGATTTTAATAATGCAGCCAAAGGTTCAGAACCACATTTCTAAATGCATTGTAGGGAGTCTTAATTATTTTTAAGGGCTGTGTATCATAAGAATAGTTCACATATTTTCATGTGTGTGTCTCCCACCTTTGCCAGTGTATTCACCCATCTAGTATGACAAGATCATTAATTTGAACGGAACTTAATAGACCATTCTATTGTTTTCCTTTTATACTTCTTAGAATCCTAATGAAAATTGCTGGGAGTGGCGCCTGGGTGGCTCAGTGGGTTAAAGCCTCTGCCTTCAGCTCAGGTCCTAGGATCAAGCCCCACATCGGGCTCTCTGCTCAGCGGGGACCCTGCTTCCCTCTCTCTCTCTGCCTGCCTCTCTGCCTACTTGTGATCTCTGTCTGTCAAATAAATAAATAAAATCTTTAAAAAAAACAAAAAAAAAACCCCAAAAAAACAAACAAAAAAAATTGCTGGGATACCTGGGTGGCTCAGTTGATTAAACATCTGCCTTTGGCTCAGGTCATGATCCCAGGGTCCTGGGATCGAGCTCCCATTGGGCTGCTTGCTTAGCCGGGAGCCTGCTTCTCCCTCTGCCTCTGCTTGTTGCTCCCCTGCCTGTGCTCTCTCTCTCCCTCTCTCTCTCTCTGGCAAATAAATAAATAAATAAATAAATCTATCTTAAAAAAAAAAATTGATTCCCATGCTTTCCCCCAAGCTATTTTAAAACATGTCTAGTCTGCTTTTCTCCCTTTTGCTTGTAAATTACCAGTGACAGAGGTGATCTCAGGAGCATTCTCCCTGAGATAATGTAGTCTCCAGAAATGACTACAACATACTGCTATTGATCCCATCCATGAACTTGTTTTCCTTTCAGTGTCTTTCACATTAGTGTTTTTTCATGTTTTTTCACTAAATGTTTTCTGTTTAACTTCTCTGCCGAATATAGATTTTTGCACTAGTACTTCCAAAAATGTTTTGAAGAAAATGTATTTCCGTTTTTCATTTTTTATTTTTATTTTTGTTTTTTGTGCTTTTTTCCCCCTAATAGCACAGAGGTGCCTGGGTGGCTCAGTTAAGTGTCTGACTCTTGATTATGGCTCAGGCCATGCATGATATCAGGGTTATGAGATCAAGCCCTGCACTGGGCTCTGCCCTTGGCATGGAGTCTGCTTGTCCCTTTCTCTATGCTCCTCCCACTCCTCTCTCTCCAATAAACAAACAAATAACGTCTTTAAAAAATTTTATTTTGTTATTATTTTTAAAGATTTTATTTATTTATTTGACACACAGGGAGAGCGAGAGAAGGAACACAAGCAGGAGGAGTGGGAGAGGGAGAAGCAGGCTTCCCACTGAGCAGGGAGCCAGCTGGATCCTGGGGCTCTGATATCATGACCTGAGCTGAAGGCAGACACTTAACGACTGAGTGACCCAGGCACCCCAAATCTTTATAAAAATTTTAAAAACATTAAAAATGGTACATGTACATTTGTTTAAGAAAAATATTAAGAATAAATGAAAAATGACCCGCCACCAAAAAATGACTACTGTTAAGATTTAACCAAATTTACTTTCTGACAGTTATCTGTCCATATTTATATAGGGATATACACAAATATGTACAGCTTTACATAAATGAGGTCACACTCTGCTGCTTTGTAACTGCTTCTTTTACTTAATAATAAGAGCATTCGTAGAAGACAAATATGCAGATTTGTATTCTTTTTTTTTTTTTAAGATTTTTTATTTATTTATTTGACAGAGAGAGAGAGAGATCACAAGTAGGCAGAGAGGCAGGCAGAGAGAGAAGAGGAAGCAGGCTCCCGCCGAGCAGAGAGCCTTATGTGGGGCTTGATCCCAGGACCCCGAGATCATGACCTGAGCTGAAGGCAGAGGCTTAACTCACTGAGCCACCCAGGCACCCCCAGATTTGTATTCTTTTTAATGGCTATATAGTTTTGCATAATATGGAATCTTAATGATTTTTAAGAGTTATGTATATTGAGGACACTATTTCTTTGTCTTGTGTTGCAAATTTTTGATGACTTTGTTATTAGTCTTTTATTCTTACTATTTTTTACTTTATAAAAGTTATTATTTTATGATGTAAACTTCTTTAGTTTTATAATTCCTGGTTTTCCTGACATTCTTAGAATGACTTCTACAAGATAATAAAAATACCTCTGTGATTTTGCTTACTACATTTCTAGTTTTATTGTCTATATTGAATTTTTGTTCCATCCTGAATTAATTGGTGTGAGAAATGACAAATTTCTTTAGATTATTCCTCTGTCAACTACATTTCTTAAGTTTCTTACTGCATACTCATTCACTCTTCAAAGTACTTGAGCATTGGCTTCGCATTTCTTTTCTTTCTTTTAAAGAGTTTATTTATTTGTCAGAGAGAGAGAGAGAGCACAAGCAGGCAGAAGGAGAAACAGGCTCCCTGCCAAGCAGGGATGATGATGGGACTCAATTCCAGTCCTTAGGCTTAGCAACATTCACAGTTTCCGTACTTTCCTATTCAAGTTAGATTGTAAAAGAAAAGCATAATGGCTTTGTTTTTCTAATGTTCATGAGAAAGAAAAGCAGTAGTTTTTTCACTTGGACTTAACTTCTATAAGATTGCTGCAATTTGAAGTAATTATAATTGCCCTTTGGCCAATCTCCTCCTGCATTCAGTGGAACAAATCTTTCCCACTTCTTAGAGCAGTAAAAATCTCCAGTTCACATCACATCTATTCCTATGTGTTCTGAGTTCCTTGACCCTCCTGGTAGTTCTCTTCTGAACACATTCCAGATTGTTCCTATCCTTTTTAATATCTACGCAAAGCATTTTTTTAATCTTTAAGCTGTAATTCTGGAGGAAGGAGTCAAATCTTCTTGGATTTCTTAATTCATAAGATTCACAGGATGCATAGCTGAGAGTCTTTGCAAATTTGCCTCCTCTCCATGCATTTTCTTGTCTTCTGTATCCTCATGCTTTTGGAGGCTGTGAGCAATAATTGCTGTACTTTCCATTCCTAATTTTCATTCACAAATATGGAAATGTGAGGATTCCCTCATCATTGTAATTACACTCCTATCTTTCCTAAATACGCTGAGAGTTTCTATTTTGTTCCTAGGGATGGTTTAGTTGGGGGTTTCTTGTAAACTGGCTTCTTGAAGTGTGGTAATAAAAGCTAGGAGACAAGGGACTAGAAGAAGAATTCAGACTTTTAAAAGTTCTCATCCCAAGTTTGTAAATTAATAGTAATTTCTTTTGAAGGTAGTAAGATTTCCATCTGTGCTTCTAATGGGTGATTCCTATAAAGGAATCTCACTGAGCTTTTTCTACCTCAGCAAGGGCATGAGTCAGTGCTGGCTTTCTGTATTGTTTTGCAGTTTTTTTCCTGGGATATATTTAATATTCTGCTTTAAGTTCTATGCATACATACACATATATACATATATCCTAAATCATGTCTGAGAATGACATAGCCCTAACATTTCCAGGCATCCGAATGTCAACTTTTCCACGCTTCTAGTGCTAATACAATAGCATCTAAATAATTTCTAAACATGTTCTAAACAGTTCTAAAATGTGGCTAATGCTTGCATGAAAAATGTGTTGGGGAAATATTATGTATAAACAGCCTAGTTCCACTTTGTTTTTTCTAATATTACTAATTAAGCATCATTGTACAATGAAATATTTGTTTACCGAGCAAAGCTTTGTCTGGTTTGTAGGGTGTGTTGAGACTATGGAGGATGACGAATGGACAGGTGGAGGGAGAAGGAGATGCTGGCTTGAGTACACATGATATTGCCAGGTTTGAAGGTGTCTCTCTGTTAAGCTGTGTTTTTCCATAGCTATATCTGCACCTCCTCTGCTTTGCAGAGATCTTGGATTTCTGCCTTCCAGGTTATCCATTTCTTCCATCGCACTAAAATTTGCTCTTCCCTCCTTCTGCATTTATGGCCTTTCTTTTTGCCTCCTGCATGCACCTGCCATTGGTCACCTCGTAGGACCTATCACCTGATTTCAACAGTCACTTCTTCGGGCTTCTGCTCCTCAGTTTGCGGGTGTGTATGTGGAATTCCTCCAATGCTGGATTTCTCGTTTGGTGGAAACCAAGAACTGAGCCACTGTTGACGCAAACACAACCTGAATGGGTCAATGGTGATAGGGCATGGTGGGATCACGGGGACGTTTGGGGCACTCCAGCTTCACAGAGATGTTATGAACCTGGAGAGCTTCCAGAGGACAGCAGTGAAAACAGTGGGCGGAGTAAGAAAGGAGAGCTCGTGGAAAAGATGAAAGGATTCGGGGTTATTTATCTTGGAGAAGAAAGGGCTGAGGGTGGCTTTCAAAAAGATTTCAAATATAAGGCCAGCTGCAGAACATCTTTCTTGAGGGTGGAATGAGAAATAAGATCGCTGCAGCGAGGGGATTTTGGCTATAGAGGTTTTCCGCTTGCGCTGCGCATTAGAATCATCCGGGGAGCTTTAAAGAAAAAAAAAAGTCAATGGCCAAGGGGTGACTGAGTGGCTCAGTTGGGTCTGACTTTGGCTCAGGTTGTGATCTCGGGTCCTGGGACAAAGCGCTAAGTCCGAATCCCTGCTCAGCGAGGAACCTGCGTTTCCCTCTCTCTCTCTGCCCCCACCCCTGCTCATGTGCACTTAAGTTCTCACTCTCTTTCAAATAAATAAAATCTAAAAAAAAAAAAAAGTCAATGGCCAAGCTGCACTTCAGAACAATGAAATGAAAATCTAGAGTTGGGAACCAAGCGTCAGCAATTTTTAAAATGTTTCCCAGGTGATTCCAATGGGCAAACAAGGTTAAAAGTGAAGATAACAGGTCCTTACCTGCTAAGACTGATGTGATTTGAGAGGGGACTCTGAGTGGAGTGTGTGGTCTTCCTATTTAGAAATGGTTTGCATATGTAATAGACCCTTAGCTTCTTGGGGTGTGGATACATAGGTATAGATACATCTGCACAGGTATCTGTCTGTATCTACATCTATCTGTCTGTCTGCCTGTCCGTCTCTATATCCCTTAGAGGTAGGTTTTGATGGGTAGCCTTCTTCAGATGCGGTAGTTCTCAATCAAGATCATCTTTGTGAGAATCAGGGTCAGTGCACAATAGGATCACATTGTACAGCTTTAAAAATACAAAACTATCTGGAACGCACCCCATTCAGAAGAACTAATCAAAATCTCTTTGATGGAACCCAGACTATAAATTTATATATGTTATAGATAATATGTATATTATTACATGTATATTATGTATATATGTATATTACATATATAATATGTATATATAGCTAGATTGATATCTATATACCTATATATCTATCTATATCTATGTAGTTAAATATAGCTGTCTTCAAATTCATATAGCCCTATGGGTGATTCTGATGTACAGTCAGTGCTGGGAATCACTTTTTTTTTGGGGGGGGGGTGGGAATCGCTTTCTAGGGAAGGATCACATCCTCCTGATTTCCACCTCTAATGAACATCTTCTGTGGGAAAGACACTGCAGATTTTGATGCCATTAACTTTGCCCTGAAAAACACCCCAGGCTGTGCAACTGGGAAGAAATCTCCATCCACCTCCGGTTGCCTCCTTTCCCAGTTACACACCTGCTTCCCTGAAGTGGATCAGCCAGCAGGCAGGCATCAAGAACCTCCCGCATGCCTAACACTATGTATTCTTTGAGAATAGAGAAAAAGAAGTAGTTCTTCCCACTTAAGGACTTCACAAACTCTTGCACTGAAACTCATTAGGAAACACACAAGAGATTGTTGAATTAAATGGTATGGACAGCTGGGGGCGCCTAGGGGGCGCAGTCGGTTAACTGACTCTTGGTTTCAGCTCAGGTCCCCATCTCAGGATCTTGAGATCCATCCCCACATCAGGCTCTGTGCTCAGTGGGGAGTCTGTTTGGAACTCCCGCTCTCCCTCTGCCCCTCCCACTCGTGCTCTTTCTTGCCCTTTCTCACTCTTCCTTGCGCTCAAATATATAAATCTTTAAATGGTACGGGCTGTCACAGAAGTCCAGTTCTGAGGAACACTTCATGGAAAGTGTGGGATTTGAGCTGGTCTTAAAGAGCAGGTAGGATCTGGAGTGAATGTGGGAAAGTAGACCAGGTGAGACTTTGAAAAAAGCATTTGACGGGAGGGGAGGACCGTGTTTGAAAGGAGAGGGAGGCAAAGTTGGCAGGAGTGCATGGACCAGATTCTCACACACATGGCTGTGGGCCACGATGGTAAATATTCTAACAAGCTGACACCCTCCTAGAGTGGTTGAGTTCTTAGTGTCAAAGAAGGATTTGCAGAAACCCCTTAGGGAGGTCATCCTCTCTTAATCCTCTCTTTCCTAGCTGACACAAGGCCCACGGAAGCAAGCTTTCCTCCAGACTCTCTGGTAATGCTTTGTGATTTCTGATTCAGAAGATTTTACATATTAATCTTAGAAGAATCGAGAGGAAAATGGCCAAATGATGTCAGTCTATTCTAGAAATTTCTTTTTTTCCGTTTTCTTAATGGAGGGAGTTGGAGTGAGATGTAACAAGAGTGAAGGCTGGGGTAGGGCTACTTGTTTGGAGGCTTGAGAACAGGGGAAAGGGCATGTGAGAAGCTGGGGCCACGGCCTCTGAGAGCAAACTCTTTTGGGTTCCCTTTCCCTCTCTGGATGAAGAAAAGAGTCCTCATCTGTGAGAGGTGAGATCATGGGTGCATCTCTAGTTCCATATCCATCGGCAAGTGATCAGGGCATTGATCACAAATAAATGTCTGCAGTATTGTGGAAAAATGTTCAGCATAAAAGACTGTGCAGAGGTTGAAATTGTTCTTTCTACACATGGTCCCTCTGCCCTAATCTCTCACCGTGGCTCTGGGCTATCGTGTGAGGGTGTCGAAGCTATGTTGAGAATTCCTCCATTCAGTCAGAGCCCCTTATCGCTCACTGTTCATCAGCCAGGAGTTTCCTGCTGAGGCTCGTTACCTAAATGTTGCAAACTCTCCTCTCTGTGTATTCTGAGGATCCGATGAGAAACCTGGGAAACGGGCATCAGAAGAAACTGGATACGATTGGAAAAGAACAATTTTCTGGAGTTGAAGAAAGTTATGATTTTTCCTTCTTTGCTCAGGAAGGTAGAGCAGTGGGGGACGATTGTACACACAGCTGGATAGGAGATTTGCCTCTAATTAGATTGTTAAAATTGTTCAGGTCTGATGAAGTTTTCAGTGAAAGGAGTATTTTTTCTTGTCATTTCATTATCTACCTCTCTCCTAAGAGAGCTCTGTTTAATCCCCCCGGGCCAGCGATAGCCCAAACAAACACAGAGCCAGAGCTGTGCTCTGTAGCCTTTTTCTTGTCTCTTTTTTCCCTCCTGGAGTTAAAGTGTAGCCTGGTAGCTGTAAGTAGTGAACTTTGAAATCTCACAAGCCTGAGTTCAAATTCTGCCTCTAACATTTTTTTAGTTACATGAGCTTAAGGAAGTCATCTCCTTTCTGGGTATTTAATTAATTGATTAATTTACTGGGTCTCTCTCTTTTTTTAAGTTTTTATTTATTTATTTGACACAGAGAGAGAGACAGTGAGAAAGGGAACACAAGCAGGGGGAGTGGGAGAGGGAGAAGCAGGCTTCCTGCTGAGCAAAGAGCCTTATGTGGGGCTCGATCCCAGGAATCTGGGATCAGGACCCAAGCGGAAGGCAGAGGCTTAACAACTGAGCTACCCTAGCACCCCACTGGCTCTCATTTTTTAAGAGGTCATACTAGCAATCTCTGTTATCTCTCCTGAACAGATGGGGCCCCCAAATGTGGGGGCACCCGCTTGGGGGGAAGCCAGCAGCACGGGAGGTGAGGGAATTCACCAGAGACAGAACAAAGAAGTTGGAGGTTTATTGAAGACAGGGCAAGGGAGCCGAGGGCAGGACAGCAGAGGAGGGGCAGTGTGGTACGAGGCAGTGGGTCGGGGCTGTATTTAAGGGGAGAGGGTGAGGATGTATGGGAACATATGGAATCCTCCTTTTTTGGTCCAGGTGTAAGTAACCCATTGGTCAGCTTGGGCTTATGGGTATCTTGAGGTCCGTCACCCGATGGGCCTGTCTGTATTCAGCCAGCGTGGTTGGGGGCTCTGTGGAGGTTCCCATCATTCAAGCCTCTTGCCCAAAAGTGGCATCTACATCTGTTTCAGAGGTTTATTCTGAGGATAAAATTAGATGGCATCCGTGTAGCACTCACTCAGCACAGTGCCTGGCACGTTGGAAGCGCCCAATAAAATGAAGAACGGCGACGACTACTATTAACATTCTTCGTCTTAAGTTTTATTTCTTTAAGACCTTGGGCTTCGAGAGTTCAGGCTATCCTCCCTGGAATCCAGCCCAGCACCTGAGAACGGACTTCCGCGTGTTCAGGACGCCTGTAGTCCCAGGGATTTCCCCAGCGGGATCCAGTGCTTGGGCAGCAATAGTCAGGGAGCAAACCATGAAAAAAAGCCTTTCTCATTTTAAATTAATTTTAGACTGAAGGAAATGTTGCAAAAATAGTACAGTTTCCGTCACCATCTTATCCAACCAGACCACGATTGTCAGAACAGGAACCTAGTGTGGGCGGAGCGCCATCAGCCTGAAGGCCTTCTGTACATGGCACCGGTTTTGACACTGGTCAGTGGCCCTTTTATGTTCTAGCATTCAGTCTAGGACCCTTGGGAGGATCCCAGGGGACATGTGAATGTTACCTCCCCTCGGTCTCCTGCGGCCTAAAACAATCTCTGTCTCCTTGTCAGTTATTTTGTCCAGTGTCCCCCTCTGGCTTTGTCTTAGGTTTCCTCATGACTAAACTGCATTTTTGGCAGGAGCGTGGTTGTGTTTTTCTTAGTACATCATTTCCTCGGTTCGTGATATGAATAGCGGTATGTCTTATTACCAGAGATGCTGGCCTGGGTCACTTGGTTATGGTGGTTTCTGTCTGATGTCTCCACCATGAAGTGACTCTCTCTTTGTAGATAATAAATATCTTGGAGGAGATGCTTCGAGACTATGTAAACTTCTCCCCCATTCATTTTAGCAGTCATCGGTAGATCTTGTCTCCAACAAGGATTACAGTGGGGTTTGTCTAGTGGTGAGTTTCTATTTCTTGCTTTCCTTCTACTTTTATTAATTAGAATTCTACTGTAGAGAAGAGCTGTCCTTTTCCTCCCATTCATTTATTTGATTGTTTATTTTATTAGCATGGGTTTGTGAATATATTTCATTCTTTGGGTTAAATCCAGTACCATCCTTATTCACTTTGCGGCTTGAATTGTTCCAGTTTTAGCAAAACTATAATTTGTGTAGTTGATTCCACTTGTTCTTTTCTTTTTTTCTTTAAAAGATTT